>NW_016808208.1:300461-325097 GCF_001698545.2 Rhinopithecus bieti
AAATAAAATAAAATAAAATAAAATAAATAAAATTGTCATACCTTCGTAATACTTACAAAAATTGGTTGTTTAATTGTATAGAAACAGCTCAAATCACTATGAATGGTAATGTCAATTGTTAATTGTGACAAAATAAAAGCCATTTTGAATAGAAAATATTAAAGGTAATCACAAATGTGGAGTGGAATGTAACCGCAAAGAAAACCTTTCATAGTTTAAATAATACAAATAACAGAAGTTTAATGTAATTGAAAGAAAAGGAGCTCACTATTCTTTGTATATCAAAACTATTTATTAATTCTCTCACTGCCTCTGTTACTAAATATCATATTAACGTTTCCTTTTGCTGTTGAAGCTATTCCACTGATTTATTCTATTACCCATGAGTGTTTCAATACTGTGCACTAGTACCAAGTATTTTCACTGCCTCTTAACCCTTCATGTCTTTTCAATGTAGTCCTCATTCTTCTAATACCATTTTCAAATACCATAATTTTAACACCTGCTATTTTCCTCCAAAAACAGCCAAAAGAACATTTTCACAGGCTGAAAGAAGTTTACTTTTTCACGGTCAGTTGCCAAAAGTTTGTTTCTCTGCCTGAGAACCTCCTTTTAAACTGTGTATTCTATACTCTTCTCTCCAGTGTCAAAAGAGTCTGTGATGTCCCTAGACTACTAGAAGAAAAAGGTAAAGAGATACCATGTAAATAACAAAGCATAGGCAGAGCAGATGAAACCGGCCCACTAGTCCCATAGACAGTTATTTTTGGATAAATGTAGAAATTGACCCTTATTACTGTTAAAGTTTGAAACCTGTATCTGTTCTACCTAAGTTCATTCCTCAGGAAAGAACCTTCAGCCCTCTCAAAAGAGTATCAAAGAACTGAAACTCATCACATCACCCCACCAGATGCCTCCTTGTCCCTCCCTAGTACCTGTTTTCTTACACATTGTTACATTTATTCCCTGCTATATAAATCCCTAGTTTTAGTCAGGCAGATGGATTTGAGACAGCTCCTATCCCCTCTGTTGCAGCATCCAAATTAAGCCTTCTTCCTTGGCAATACTTGTCATCACTGTCATTGGCTTTCTGTGCAGTTAGCAGCAGGACCTAGACGGAACCCCTGGTATTTTGGTAACAAAGTTGAAGCTCCCAGTCATAGAGTGGATTGACACTTAAAAACAACAACAACAACAACAACAAAACAGAATTCATCTTTGTTTTTCAAAACTGTGGTTTACTATTGCTCCAATACTTGAGTAGACCTTTAGCCACTGGTCATAGTAAGAATAGAAAATTAAAAATACCATTCAGTACATTTTGTTTTGCTATGAATTTATTTGATAGAAATAGTCTGTCAATAAATTATTTAGATCAAAATGTGAGGCATGCATGTTACATTTCACATTGACACTTACTGTGGTCCAACTGACTTGTTGACCTAGATCTGTAGCATACAGCGTGACTATGGAGGAAGATGCAATACTTTGAATGGTAATGTAGTCCTTCAAAAAAGGCCCGCCTAAAATAAAAACAACAAGAAAATGTTATTTTAATACAATTTCTTAGCATAATGATAAATAATTTCTTAATGTAAAATCAGTAAACGCTAGCAATTAATTTAATATGGAAATTACAATGTAAAAGAAATCTTCAAAGTAAAACAAAATGTGAACAATACCATTTTATAACATATATCTAGCAACTTATCAAATGCACAGTGGTTTCCCAATATCATCTAACCAAAATTTAGACTACCATTAGTTACTATCTTATTATTTCTGAGAACATGTCATATTAGGACCCAAACAAATAACATACAGGATATTTTTTTTAAAGTATATTTTTAGGATGGGTGTGAAGGCTCCCATCTGTAATCTCAACATTTTGTCGAGCTGAGGTGAGCAGATCACTTGAGCTCAGGAGTTCCAGCCATCTTGGTGACATGGCGAAATCCTGTCTCTACAAAAAAAAAAAGAAAAAAATTAGCCAGCCTTGGTGCTGTGTGCCTGTAGACCCAGCAATTCAGGTGACTGAAGTGGGAGGATTGCTTGAGCCAGGGAGGTCAAGGCTGCAGTGAACTGTGATAGCTTCACTGCACTCCGGTCTGGGTGACAAAGTGAGACCCTGCCTCAAAATGAAAACAAAATAACAAAAAGTATAATTTTGAGTGTTAGTACAACGACATCTAAACTAATTTCTAAATGATTTTATAATAGTATAAATTAGTGGTGGATAGATGAATGGTACCTTCAAAGCACCAGGAGAATGGCATAATTTATCTTTTTAAAATATATTCTGGATGCTATGTGAAAAGTAGACAGAAGGGAAGCGAGGTGATTACTTAGGAGACATTTACATTAATCCAGCTGGAGCTGATCTTTTGTTGGGATGAAGGTGGTATTGGTGAAAATGTTAAAATGTATCAATTGTAAATATATTTTGAACATAGTCTGGATTCAACTTCTTAATAAACTGATTGAGAGGAGAGGATTCAGTGAGGTAAAGACAGGTAGATTTTTGGCCCGAGTACTTAAGTGCATTGTAAAGGTCATTAACTGACATGAAGAAGACTACAGCAAAAGCAAGATATGAGGGTAAAAATTAAGAGTCCTTAAGGTATTTTAAGTGTGTGGTATATTTTAGACATTCAAGAAAGAATCAGCAAATAGACAGCAGGGTAGAAGTGTGAATTTGAAAGTCATTAACATTTAAAACCATGGGGCTTGATGAAATTGTTTGCATATTCAGCATGGAAAGAAAGGAATGAGTTCATGTCCTTTGTAGGGACATGGATGAAGCTGGAAAGAAAGGAACGAAAACACACTAAGATTTCTGGTATTACAGGCTTTAGACATACTAAGACAAAGATATAGCAAAGATTACTGAAAGGAGCTACTCGTAAGATAGATGTAAAATAAACATAATTGATTGCATTCTTAAAAATAGCCACCAGACAAGTCTGGAATGTGTATTTGGAAAGATAGTACAAAATATCTTTTAAGCACTATTTATGAGAAAATATTTGAAAAAAACCCTACATATTATTTAATAAGATAAGAGATAAATATATTTTGTTTTATTTAAAGAATGTATACCAAGCAGGAAGAAAAGTGAGTAGACTAGAGCTCATATACCAAAATGGATTACTCTCTCAAATGTCATCCTATTATTGTTATTATTATTAATGTTACACTTAACATATGTTATTTGTGATTTATATTATCAACATCATTAAAAGGCATCATTTCAGTCTCTATTTTTGAAATAAACAAGAAAAGTCTAATTTGCATCTACCATTAGATGATCGTTCAGAATCCAAGATATTTACTTATGTTTATAATTAAAGGACTTTTAGAAGGAAAGGAAAATATACAATTATTGTATGTTACATTTGAAGGCAGAAATTTGATAAATCCACTTTTAACAGCCAGATAATTTAGGTGGTCATATTAATGTATATGGTTCTTTGGGTGCTTTATTGAAAACCATTTCATAGTTATATTTTAGAAATTTCATGTAAATTGATTACTATTTGTAAAATATATATATATATATGTAATTATATATAAAGATAATTTTGTATTGCTTTGAAAATGTGAACGTAGTCCTGTGTTTGCCTAAGAACACATGTGTGGTAGGCAAATTTCTTAGATAATTCTCAGGATTTCTGGTCCCTGTATAATCCCTGAAATTCTGCATATGATAGGCTATTACTCTGTTGATTAAATTATATTGCATGGCTTTTAAAAATGAGATTATCTAGGTAGTCCTGATTTATTGCATGAATTTTTACAATCTGTGTGCAGAAATCAGAGACAGAGGAATTCAGAGATTCTGTGATTTGGGAAGATTCACTATGCTATTGCTGGTTTGAAGATGGAGAAGGTCAATGTCAAGGATACAGGTGGCCTTTGAGAAAAGACAGTAGTCTCTAGGAAGTGACAGCCAGCAAGAACACAGGAACTTCTCTCATGCAACTGCAAAGACCAAACAAACAAACAAACAAACATAAAATGCAAAAAGGTGCTCTTGCCATTATTCCATCTGCGATGAGCACCCTTTCTGCAGAAAGTAAAAATTGCCTTGCTGAAAGCATTAAATTTATGTTCGAGTGCTATTTCTTTGTGGCACCGGGGAACAAGCATTTCCAACACAAACTCTTCCAATAACACAAAAGAAGATGGAAGTGGCTTTTTGTCAAGAGTCTTCACATGAGAATTCAGTAGAGTCAACACTCTGATTCCAGTCTTACAATATCCTAATCAGAGAATCAAGCCATAATATGGCTTCAATCTAATAAATGATAGGTTTTTTAGACTGCTAAATTTGTGCAAATTTGTTACATAGTGATAGAAAATTTTTGCAATATGGATCAAGATGAAGACTTTGATATCAAAATTGTCAGTACTATTATGACAATTATGTATAAGAACAAGAAAATGTTAATATGGACAAAAAATTCAGCTGGCTTTGTATCACTTGAAAGTGTGCTGAAAATATATTTCCAATTACATCTATTAGCACACTTAGAAAAGGGGTTAGTTCTACCCTTCTATCATCCTTGCCAACTTCAAAGAACAGAGATTAGCATCCTATTTTTAAAATGTGGTCCCATCAATATGAGATTTTGAAAAAACGACTTGACAGAATCTAGATGTATCATTAATCATAGCACTCAGACTCAAGAAAAATGGACCATTGTACTTGGCTTTCCATGATTACGTTCTTTATCAAAGGGAGAGGAATGTGTGGGGCCAAGAGGACAGCACATGCCTAGCTAGATCCCATGACGTATTTTTCTAGATCATACTTCAGTCACTTAAGGGCCCTGAATTTCCTGACCAAATTAACACAAGCACAACCCAGTCTTTCGATAGTCCCTCCCAAGTATGGGCCTGGAACTGGGGTACACAACCAACCACAAACCTAGTGGTTTCTCAAGACTATTGTATAAAGGATGTGGATGGAGCTTGATGTATTGCTTGGAAACAGTGATGGAAAAAAATCTATATTTTCTATGTAGAAATCCAATGATTTTAAACATTAGAAATTTTACCCAGTCCTTCCAGGACATTATAAAGCATATGAATAAAGATAGGAAGATACAAAACATTTTACTTACCAGATTATATGACAGATTTATTGTAAAAATAGCTGAAATTCTTCACCATATCTACACCATATACAGTATGACCTTATAGTTCTTCTTAGTGATAGCTGTCCTTATATTCCCACTCCTTGAATATGGGCTAACTAGTGACTTGTGGGACAAACGATCATTTACTAGTTCCAAACCTGGGCTTCAACAATTCTTTAGTATCTCTGCTCATTTTTATACCTCTACTCCCAGCTTGTGAGTAAGTCCAAACTATTTTGCTGAGAGGTGAGAGACCACATAGAACAAAGGGAATTTCATGAAAGTTGTGGTTATTGTAGACCAGTCATTCCCTAACAGTCCAGGAGCTCACTGCAGCTGCATGCATGAACCTAGCCAAGTTCAGCTAAATATAGCACAGCTCAGCAGAGATACAGAGCTGAAGAATTGGTTAAAATTTTACCCATGAAAAACAATGCTTGCTATTTTATTCCTGTTTTAAAGATTTCTTTTGTGTGAGGAAACTATAGAAGTCTCTAATATTCATAGAAGATCCATGATTCTAGTAAGCATATTTTGTGAGCAAACATGTATAAATATTAAGACCTTGCTTTTTTTTGTATTGTCTTTTTTTCTTCTTAATATTAATAGTTATGACTAAGATTGATGGAGCAACTAGCCTGTGCCAATCATCATATGCATTATAAACATATGAACTCTAACACTTTAAAAATGATTTAAGTGTTTTTTTAATTCTGCAACATAAAAGAAGACCCTGTAGGCAAGTAACTATGAGAGAGTAGATCAAATGTAAAAATCTGAATCAATCCAAGTGAGCTTTGGATTTTGATTTCTTTGCACCATATTTCACTAAATCAATTGACTCTTTTTTTCAAATACATTATTGCATTCCTTTTTAAGGACACGTAGACAACTACATTTTACTCATCTCATGTCCCACCCTGGTATACTCAACCAGGTAAATAAATTTGGGAGAAAAGGAATATGTCATATTCACCAGAACACTGAACTAACAGAAATGTATCAGTCTTTTTTAGTGTCCTTTAAATGGAAGTTACATTTGACAATGTTGTGTGTGACATTCTTTGAGGCTTCTTTGGGTAAGAGTCAATTTCATTTTGTATATGTCAACATCCATGTATTGAAAGGCATTTATATGCTGAAATGTGCTAGGCCCTATGAAGGCAAAAACAAAAACAAAACAAAAAAAAAAGAGGCAATAATGTTTTTTTCTTAAACTCTAGGTAGTTGGGAATTTGTCTTGAACATTGGAGCAAAAATAAATTTGAGAGAATCAAAAAAGTGTGGCCTCTAGAAATCTTGCATAGTTGTTTGTTTTGAACACACAGGTCTCAGAGAAAGATTACATGTTTAAGACAGCAATGAAAACACTCATAACAGTTTTGAGAGACTCAACAAAATAATCATTTGTCTTTAAGTGCATGTAATACCTGAGAAAGGACAATCTAAATATTAGGAAAAGCAATAGAAAATAAAAATCAACTCATCACTTATGAAAAATTGAGAGATTGAAATTCCTTAAGAGGTATCTCCTACAGATTTACTATTAAAGGCTTTTACTAAGTCAGCACTCTATCCTGAAAAAAGTACATGCTACCCACAGCTTTCATGAAAATGTAAAATTCCAATTTTAAAATAAAATCAATGTAGTGTCAGTAGCAGTAATTATTGGTAGGAGCCATTTTTAAGTGCATTTATTGATAAATTTCTTGAGATCATAGGGTTTAAAAATCTGAGAAACTTGAGGTTTAACAGTGAGTATAACGTTTCTTCTCCAAATTCATTAGTTTTGTTCCTTATATCACTTATTCTGCTTTATAACAGCAAAAGAAAAGAAAAAAAAGAAAAAAAATTAAGCATTAACCTTAAAATATGTTGTGGGGCAGTAGAATGAGAAGGTGACCAGTTAAAGCTTCACAGACAAAAATATTTTAGTTTCAGAATCTGCTTCTAAAACTCATGGACAGTGAATATGTAAAAAATACTTCTTTGAGACTAAATTATTCATTTATAAAAGTGGAGCTCTAGTTTGTTGGGAGAACCAAATAAATAATACTAATATTTATATATTTACTAAGTGATAAGTGAATGTCAGCTTTTGAAAATAGAAAAAGGATTCTAAATTAAATAAACACATCAGTGAAAAATGCTGCTTACCACATTCTAGCTGCAGACCAACTCGAGAAGGGTACCATTTTGGACCTATTCAATGAGAAATAACATTTAATTGTCAGAAAAAGTGTAACTATCGCTTATAAAACTAACTGTTTCCATGGGAAGACAATTTAGATCTAGGAAGTAAACAAAATAAAGTTATCTAGTGTCAGAAATAGAAATAGTGGTTATCTTTTATGGGGTGCTGACCAACAATGATGGATAGTGACAGAGAGAAAGCACGAAGAAAGCTTTAACAGTGGTACATTTTTGCTTTTTGATCTTGGGACTTGTTACACAGGTGTGTTCAGGTTTTGGACATACATCAAGTAGTACGACCTATGAATTGTGCACTTCAATCTATGTAAGTTTTTCATCAATAAAAAGCTTGAACATATTTCATTTAAAATTGGGGACTTTAATCTCATTTAAAATTTGTCTAATATTTGCACCTGAAATTGGGTTATTTTCTCTATCAAGAGTAAATACTTAGATGTCTCTCAGCATTACATGTATCATTGACTTTTAATATTATGAGTTTATTGGTCATAGCAGAAACATCACTTGAAATTTTCTCTTTAGACTACCATTAGGAATAAAGAGAACACTAAATAATTATATCTCTATAGAAAATCAAATCATCTTTATTATACACTGCCATATGCATATGAACGAAGTTGATTCCACAATTTATCAGAATATAATTTAATCTTAAAATAAAGAATTCTATACCATCATTTTAAAGTCGTCCATTGAAAAAGTTACTTCTTAACTTTGTTTTTGAGGCATTAAACTTTAAACAAGATTTATCACATATATAATAATTTTTTAAAAAGAGTATTTTTAAAGGAATTTTCCACTATTAATCTTTTTTTTTTTTTTTTTTCCAATACATTCATGGGAGAAAGCAGAGATGACTCAGGACTAGAAAGGCATAAGTGTACTTCATGGAAATGAGAAACCATGGACAGAGCCTCTATTAGTAGGTAATATATTACTAGGTGAAAGAAAAGAGGAAGGTCAGATGAAAAATAAATGTGGGTAATTTTAAGAATATATTGTATCTTTTACCTTCTAAAGTCTATTATGTGTGGGTATTGTAAATGCATACACTGAAATAAATTTAACTATCTAGAAAATATGTTATTTTCCTAAAACTAATAAATCAAAACATAAAACTCCATGACTTTCCTTAGCCAAATAATTTTATTTGGTTAAAAATTATATTGCTTTGATTACAACTTCTCAATGCATTTACAATAATAATAAATACCCCAAATATAGCCATGATATGAAGTCAAATTAATATACTCAATTATTAGTACTTTTTAAAGAACAAATATTTGAAAGATTGAATATAGTACAATAAATGTTTAAAGCCCACAGAAGGATACATAAAATTATTATTCTATTTTATAAGGGAAAATTGAGGGTTCTACTTTACTGTTTTACTATACTGTTGAGGAAAAGAAAAGGAGAAACTAAAATGAGGGAAAATCAGAGAAACGCCCATCATGGGTTAAAGTAACCAAAATATGTTTATATGCTACCTAAAATAACAAAGTTACAGCATGCTGCTTAGCAACACCTGATTATGCATTGAATGCAACAATGTTCGAACAACTATGAAGTGTCTGGAAGTCTTAACAGATTTACAGAAATACAACCTGTCAGTTTATTTTCTGAAATATGAGCACTAAAATGAATTAAATGTTGTCTCTTGTAATTTTAAGACCTTACAAAGCTCTTGTTTGGAACTGAACATTAACGACCTCTTAAGGATACTTAATGATTGACAGAATATATATGGTCATTGCTCAGGTGGAAATTTAATTCGATATTGATCAAAAGTTCAAATGTTGATAACCTGTAGGGTGGTGTTAAAATTTTAATAGGAGTAAAATATATCTCAAGTTAAAAAGATGTTCATTAATGATAAATTTTAATTAATCAGCTGAACGTGATGGTTCACACCTGTAATCCCAACATTTTGGGAGGCCAAGACTGAAAGAATATTTGACCCTTGGAGTTCAAGACCAGCCTGGGCAATATAATGAGACTCTGTCTCTACCCCAAATAAAAGTTTAATTAATCACAAAACTTTATCCCATAGAAAGAAATAATAAAGGTGAATACCACTGAATTTGTATTAGACCACAGTTGATCCTCACCC
Source organism: Rhinopithecus bieti (assembly GCF_001698545.2). Lineage (NCBI taxonomy): Eukaryota > Metazoa > Chordata > Mammalia > Primates > Cercopithecidae > Rhinopithecus > Rhinopithecus bieti. Next base: position 309,930 of record NW_016808208.1, read on the forward strand.
CAAATACAGTGATTAATGGGAGAAAACATTTGAGTTGTCAAGAAAAACAGAATTATATTTGTTATTAACTAAATCTGAAGCATGCAGTCAATACAATAAGAATGACAATTCTATTCTAAAAAAAAAAACCACATCCTGAAGAATGCACATATTTTGTTTCTGGCAATATAGATACTGCATATAACTAGTATTCCTAGATAAAATATAACTTTTATGCATAGAGATCCCAAGACAAAAAAAGGAAAATCCAATGATAGGAAATAATCAAGAACCTGAGAAATAATTCAGTAAGTTTTGGGGTTCACACAATTTCTTTGGTTTTCTTGCACATTGGGAATCTACATAAAGTCCTAGGCCAGTATTTGTGATTCCTATGCACAAATAAACATCTTTAATTGAAAGAGATAATTAGAAAGAAATTCACCTTCAATACAGGTAAAATATGTCAATCTCTGCCTGTTCAAAGATAGAAAACATGTATCCCTTGAGAATTTGTAAACAGCCACTGGTGCCATATTAAGTTTTGATGCTCAAGTATATATTATAATATTATTGTTAGGTTTTTGGAATAATCTCATTGAAACTTTAGTAGTGTTCCACTAATGGTGGTCTGAAGCTGTAATACTTCTGGGACACTTGGTCCTAGAAAAAATAACCTACTGCAGGACCATCCATTCAGTTTAGGTAACACAGCTTAAAACCCTCAAGTAGATAAAATTGCAATTTAAGTTTTAAGAATCATATAAAAACTAATCCACCTTTAAAAAGTGTGCAGGGACATGACAAATAATAAGATTAACTCCAGAGAACATCAGAAATATGGAATCTCATAGAAAGTCACCTAAATCACTTAAAGATGATTGGAAGATTTAGAAAAAAAAGAAAGAATCAAAATATTAGAACCGCAAAACCTACAGGCTTTTTTGAGAAAAGATCAAATAAAATTTATTGAAATAAAACCTTTGGTACCTTATGATTAAAATGTAGTGGAATGATGGTGTAGTCATGCAGAACAAGCAGAAGAATTAGTCAATGAAAGGATAAGCCTGAAGAAACTACTCAGAAAGCAGAAAGATAAAGGGATTAAAAAATATGAAAGATAGATTAAAAGAAATAGGGACCAAAATTAAATGATATATGTTCACAGTCATATACAACAATAAGCAAAAAAGTCCATTAATTGCAATGACAAACCACATATTCCATCTCATCCATCCCTCCTGCTGCGAACAACTGAAAAAGTATGAGAAAATATTTTATCAAAATCTCCACAGAGTTGTTAAGAAAATAAAATAATTAGAGAACCAAGATCTGGGAGACGGAGGACGCTCAGAAAGCCGAGTTCAGCAACTACAGCTCCATTCCACTAAGGGTATCTGTTTATATTAGAAGAAGGAGCTAAGAAGCGAGGAAGCTGAGCAGGGATTTTCACACACCTATGAGCCTAATGGGACAAAAATCAAACTGTATGCACAAAGGAAAACTCTGGTAAAAGTTCACAATTTCAGTCATTACCCTTAAAGAAGGATGAATCAGAAATCAATCAATTCTTAAAGGAAATTAAGCCCAATTTTAAGTCATCTCCATCCCTGTTTGGATTAAAGTGATCTGTAACCTCCGAAGTCCAGCCTTACTGCTGGCAGAGGCAAATGTAAATCTTCTCTGGAAGGAGATCGCTTCTTTATTCAGATCCTATAATTACCTCTAATTTTTTTCATATATAATACCAGGCCTCAATAAAATATAACGAAGAATGCTAGAAGACAAGACATGATGAAAAACCAGGGGGAAATTAAAAGGTATTATAGTTTCACCAACAATTCAGATAAAGTTTTCATACACAATTAAGAATAACTATGACTGATATAAACATAAAGTACAAGACAGAATTATTTGTCTGGAAATCTAGAAACTATAGAAAGAAACACAGACATTTTGGAACTGTGAAGTATAGTAAATGGGTTTATGAGATATCATCTCATAGTAGAAAGAAAAATAGTGAACTGGAAGTTGGAAGAAAATATCCCAACTAAAGCAAAGAGAGATAAATATGTGAAATGGGAAAGTTGTATGATATATACATGATGAACAATGAAAAAGTACATCATTCTAATATATGTGAAAATGACATGTGAGAATAAAAAAGTTAAAGAAAAGTAAAAATTCTATATATTGAATGATATGATGGCTGAGAGTTTTCCAACATTGGCAAAATATATCAAGATAAATATTAAAGAATTACTGTAAATATATACATATATAAAATAAAATGTATACATATGCATATATTGATATATATAATTAAAGACATGTATGATGACAAGACATATATACTGAATATATATTTAATGAAAACCAGATGTAAGTATATAATTATTAAAACGTTTGAAACAATAATAGAAAAATATTTTTAAAAGACAGATTAAAAAATAACAAAAAAGTCATAAATATTATCAACAAATAAATGGCAATTAAACTAATAGAAGAGTTCTAAACAGCAATATAAGATATTGGCCAAATAGCTTTTAAATAAAACACTATTGAAATAAAATGTAAAATAAGGACAAGTTTAATTAAACTAACAAGTCTTACTGTCAATAGAACACTTTTTTCTATCATTAGATTAACATCTAAAGGACCAATTTGAGAAAAAGAAATTGATTTCAAGAGAAAGGGATGAGATAAATAAAACAATATTGAGTAAAATTCTGCCATGCATATGGATAATTCTATATAAAAAAGCAGAATATCTTATAATTTGATTATATACAATATGATTATAGTGCTACTAATAATGTGTGTGCTTATACAAAAAATATATACGACCATAATATACAAAATGAGAAGTATTCTTTGACCTTAAACCATCCTGAAAATTTAGGAAGAATGTGCAAAACAAAATTAAGGAATAGGAAGTATTAATTGGGGAATGGAATGCTAAATATGAAGTGTCATGGCGTGAGAGAATGTCCTGTGTAAATTGCATTATCACTTTGAATATCTTATTTTATTAGAACTGTTATACTCCTAAACAGTGGAAGCCTACATATCTAAGAAAAGGGGCAGGTACATGAATTCTTGTATTTCTTCTTAAGAAATAAACATCAAATACTAGCCAAAACTCTTCCTTGATGTGCTAAAGTTACTGGCTACTGATTTAATAGTTAAATTAGCTGGATTTATTTTGTTAAAAATGATTCATTTAGTACAGTACTTCACTGGAATTAAATGGACCATTTTATTCTCTGTAAACCATTTCTTTTCAGTCTTGTAAATGCTACCTACATAATTAAGTGATCAAGCCAGAATGAAACCAAGGATGCCAGTGAGACATTTAATGGTTTACTATGAGATGTATGATAGTGTTTATCTATCTGAAAAATGAGAAAACTGTTTCTGCTCTCATCCTCAACAACTAAATATGTTTAACACTCAAACCAGCACCAAAATGTGTATAATTTTGCTGACCTTGAAAAACAATGTAACTGCTAAAGAGTTTACTATTACCAAGTACTCAAATAAGAAGGATAGAGTGCTCTAACACAATATAATCAGCAACTGCAGAAGAAAGTTTCTATAGGAAAACAAAGACAGCTTCTAGAAATGGAAAATTTTAAAGTTGTACAAAACTCTGAATTATACAATAAAATATAGGATGAAGGAAGGATGCATAAAGCAACAAGCTGGTTCTTTGTGATACAAAGCACAAAGCAAGAATTATGTGGGGCAGGAAGAGGGGCATACAGATTGCAACCAAACTATTTCTTTACACTCACTGGTTAAAATTTGTAACCAGTTTGCTCACTGAATTACCCACCATCATCTAAGGAAGAAGCAAGATTGGTCATCATATCTATGCCCCCATTTACATTAGATAATATCTGCTGTGCAAGTCTCCCAGAGGATTCTTTACCTCAGTGACACTCCTCCCAATTTTACTTTGCAGAAACACTAATCAGACTTGATTGTCCACCTCTTCATACCTTCTGAGATTTTCCAATATACTTTAAGGCAGGGGTCTCCAACCCCTGGGCCACAGACCGGTCCTGGTCCATGGCCTGTTAGGAACCTGGCCGGACAGCAGGTGGTGAGTGATGGGCATGTGAGCGAAGTCTCATCAGTGTTAACAGCCATTCCTCATTGCTCACATTACCATCTGAGCTCTGGCTCCTGTCAGATCAGTGGCAGCATTAGATTCTCATAGCAGCACCTACCGTATTGTGAACTGCGCATGAGAAGAATCTAGGTTGCATGCTCCTTATGAGAATCTAATGCGTGGTGGTCACTATCTCCCATCACCCCAAGAGGAGACCGTTTAGTTTTAGGAAAACAAGCTCGGGGCTGCCACTGATTCTACATTTTGGTGAGTTGCATAATTATTTCATTATATATTACAACATCATGATGATAGAAATAAAGTGCAAAATAAATGTAATGTGCTTGAATCACCCTGAAACCACTCCCTACCACCTCCAGTGTGTGGAGAAATTGCCTTCCATGAAACTGGTCCCTGGTGCCAAAAAGGTTGGGGATTGCTGCTTTAGGGTACTCATGGCCTGTCTTCTATATCATCAAATTCTACTCCAGAGATTCCTTCATTGTTCTGCTGTAATATAAAACTTCTCTTCCTCTTCTTCAACTGGTATTTATACTTCATAATAAACTCACATGATTGTCAGAAAGAGTATTAGGAGTCCTTTTTCTTATTAAATGCTGCTTTAAAAACATTTGTTTTCCATTTTCCTTGTGGAATGCATATCACTAGACTTTACTATCTAATATTATTTATTCTAATTGCTATCTGTAATGTTCTTTCCACATAAATCACTGATATTTTTAGCACAGAACATCCTCTCCTCCACTACTTACTTATCAATGTTGGTGATTTTAATATCACTTTAATTTTCTGCCCTTTAGGTCCTTGATGTACTCAAATCTGAAGATTCACTGCTCTGCAACTCTTTCCCAGAGTTTTACTCAAAGAAATGCACTATGCCCAAAATAGAGATTTCAAATATGTTCTCATAATCACCATCTCTCCTTTCTGCTTATTTACACTAATAATTCTCTCTAAAATATTATTTGATTTTCCAAGAATTATTCTACTATATTCATTATCATAAATTCCTCATTTCTCCTAAATTCCATGCTATTCTGGACTCAATTCTAGGATCCATAACAAATCACAACCTGAGGAACAGACCTACTTTGCCCTCTTCTCTCTTGGTCTCACTATTGGCAACTGTAAACTTCATTTTACTCAACTATTTGACTTTCTGAGTTGCTGAATGACTCTACACAGAGAGAATTTTCCTGATACTGATGGCAGCAGCAGGTCATCTGTAGTTGCCATCACTCCAGCTGCAGTAGGGAGGTGAGGCCAGGACTGCATGCTCCATCGAGCTGGCACAAGCCAAGCACAAGCGGGATTCTCACCCCTTATGAGTAGAGGCAGGAGTTCCCTGGGTTCTGCTGCAGCCATCCAAACTGTGGCCCAAGCCTCTCACTCCATGGAGCAGGCAGGACAATCACCCCGCCGGACACAGCTGCAGCCACCCAAATCATGGCTGCAGGCCCAGGAATCCCTGCACTCTCAGAGGTCTGGGGAGGTCCCACTGCCTTCACAGTCTTGGAAGTGTCTGCTCCAGCTGTCTGGCTTCTCTCTGCTGTCAATGCCCACTCCAATTTCAGAGCAAAGTTGGGACCGAGCCTGGGCACTATGACAGCCAGTCTGGGTTTGTGCACACTTGGAGCAGTGCTGACACACCAGACCCCTCCTGCCTGCTGCTTCAGCCCCCTCTGGACTTTGGGCACTGACAAGCAAGGTAGGGAAGCCAAAGGGGTCCTGAGGGCAGCTTGGCAATGGCGTGTAGATGCCCCTTTGCATGAACAGCCTGAGCACCATAAACAGCAGTAAGAAGTAGACAGGCTCCTGGGCAGAAGTGGCCAGTTCCTGGTAAGGCCCCATCTTCAGGCCAGGAAGTGCTTGAAGGATGGGGACCCGGCTGCCACTCTCACAAACTAGTGTGTGAACTTGTGGTGACTTCCTTCCCTCTGAGGCCCATAAAAGCCCCAGGCTCACGCATTGCTGAGCAGAGGCAGGAACTACCAGTTGCAGAGAGGAACAACCCATTCCAGGGCCTCCTCTCTGCTGAGAGCTTGGAAGACAACAGGATGACCTGCCTGCAGAGAGGAACAACCCATTCCAGGACCTCCTCTCTGCTGAGAGCTGCAGAGATGATGGGACAACCTGCCCACGGAGAGGAGCTTCCCACTCCAGGGTCTCCGCTCTGCTAAGAGCTGAACACTTACTTGTTGGGACACCCTGGCGGCAGAAATGAGCTTCTTCCTATGGGCTTTCTCTGAGCTGTTTTACTGCTCAATAAAGCTCCTCTTCATCTTGCCCACCCTCCACTTGTCTTCATACTGCATTCTTGCTGTTTGCCAGACAAGAACTCAAGACCCACCAAATATTACTAAGGCTGAAGGTGAGGTAGCTAACACCTGTAATCTCAGCACTTTGGGAAGTTGAGGCGTGTGGATCACCTGAGGTCAGGATTTGAGACCAGCCTAAACAAAAACCCATCTCTACTAAAAATAAAAAAAAAAAAATTAGCTGGGAGTGGCAACACAGGCCTGTAATCCTAGCTACTTGGGAGGCTGAAGCAGGAGAATCACTTGAACCTGGGAGGCAGAGGTGAGGTTTCAGTGAGCTGAGATCACACCGTTGCACTCCAGCCTGGGTGACAAGAGTAAAACTCCATCGAAAAAAAAAAAAAAAAAAAAGGGACTTGAAACATGCCCCTTGCTTGCCATGTTGCAGGTGAAGAGAAGGAGAGAAAAGCTGCAGCCCTTTAGGGAACCCAGACCTGGGAGCTTCCGGAGCCAGGTCTGTGACTCCCTTTTTGGGCCCCTGTTGTTCCTGGCATTTCTAAGCTTCTGGGTGACACCACATTACCCGGTGACAGCTGGGGAAGCAACTTGTGGTGCGCCTGGTCCAACTGCAGCCTCACAGAGAGCTAACACCCATGCTGGCACCTGGAGGTGCTCACCCTGTGGCAGGAGCCAGCATTCTGACTGTGCAGTGGCCTGATTCAACACCCACTCACACACCCCTTGTCACTCCACACCTGACTTCAGTTTCCTTTGGAGGTGTGGGATGCAGGCCAGTAGCATGAGCTGAGTGTGGCCTGCCAAGCTGAGTGGGCAGAATGAGCCCAGTAGGCCCAAGGAAAACTTAGGCAAAGGCATCACTAGCCACAGGTTTCCGGCCGGAAAAGCAACACCCTAAAATCTCATAAAATACTACCAGATGGAGTAGATCCTAGTATTTTCTCCCTGTTATTGTTTCCCCACTTCCCTGTTTTTGGTCTTTATATCTGGAACTACTTATGTCTATTACGATTTTTAGTGTACATTTCTCATTACTGTTGTGAAATTTCCATGAGAACAAGTATTCTGGATCATTTTGATCACCACTAGTATATGCAGTGATTAGAGGATTGCATGACACTAAAGAATGTGTGATGTGATTTTGTAACATTTAAGTAAATATATAGCCTTTCTTAGAAGAAGACTTGGTAGTAGTGTTATATATGTGTGTCTGTGTGTGTGTCTGTGTGTGTGTTTATTTATATTTATATATACCATGATTTTAGTTAAATATGAGTCTGTTACTTATAATCCTTTCCCTCTCTGAAGAGAAGGTGATTGCTGCTTAACCGCCAACGTCTGTCCACATTCAATGTACTTAAAATCTGAAATTATGCTCTGTTGTTGTTTTATTATTCTCAGGTAAATTACTTCCATGAATCTTAGTGTTCTCATCTGTGAAACGAACAATAAAAACAAAACTAAATGGAGGCCACAAAATATCTATCTATTCAGGACATTGTGAGGAATAAATGTAATATTATGTCAAATTACAAAAAAAATTATTAAGAACTCATTAAATATACTATTAAATTGTAGTTTTAAAGCAACATTAAAAACTTTTGGTCATTTGTACAGATGGAAGCATTTCTGCTAAAACATGGTATATGTATTCCTGAGACATATTTTCTGAAAAAATACTATGAAAATACAGGGTTATAAAAACATAAAGTTAGGGAAAGATTAATTAAATTCTTTACAACTCTGTGTTGTGATCACTAACAAAACCAGCAATAGTCATAATAAAAACAATAGTACAGTTAAAATTATGTTTCTAATAAAAAATTCAACAGAAAATATAGTTTGCCTTATTTATAAAGGGGGAATAAAGGGTGATGAAAATATGTATAAGAATGATTTTCCAGTGATCAAATTAACAAAGAAAAAGGGAAATTAGACAATATACATTACTAAGAGCACCTGGTCAAAGGAGTTTGGTAAGAAATAGATATTGTGATACAGTGTATATTAATAGCTTATATCTTTCCATGTTTATGTTGTATAGTTTGTGCTCAGCTACTGTTACTTGGTGGTGCAAAGTGATACCACGCTCAAAGAAAGGTATATAAACAATTGTAAATTCCACATCATACTGATATCATTACCCTATTTACCAATTTTGCATGAGTTAATTAAAGTTATAGAGACAAATAAAGCAAACTATATAACCAAGTAAACATATTCTTATAGTAAAATGTAGTTATTGCTCAACAGGAAAGAAATCAAAGAAACATTTATAATGATATCCTTCAAAGTATTAAATGGATATTTATTTACTCTCACTAAGAGAAACATGCTCACACACACAGGTGCGCGCACACACACACACACACACTTACTTAAATCATTCTTTCCATGCAAATTTAATGCTTTAACAAAAATAAATTCTGTTAAATAGAATTTTATTCATCTCATTCAACCTTGTTATTGGGAAAATATTTTCTTGCTACAAATTATTCAACAGTTAGGTTTCAACTCATCAAAAAATGCTTTTCTTTCAAAATCTTTCTGGTTGATTGTTGATACTTCAGTTTGCCAAAAGATTAACCAAAAGGATTTTTAACCTCAATTTTACACACTTAGATCCTAACAGAGAAAGGAAAATAAAGGTATGAACAAAATGTCATGGCTTGTGGAGAACATTTTATCCTGCTTTCATTTGTAATCTATAGAAAGCTTTTTTAAAAAATGCCTGAAAACGTAAAATATGTAAGAAATAAATACTAATAGATGAGAGGAAGGGGTCTATCCCTGCTCTCCCACACAGTAATCTGTGTATAAATATCTGTGAAATGTGAAATAAGTCAACCCAATGCAAATGAGGTTTTGCACTGATTTTTTTTTTTAATTGTCAGCATTTAGAGTAGGGAGTAATAGGACAAAATCATAGGAAAAAACTCATATATACACACATATATACATATGTATTATGTATATATAGCTCCATATGTAACATTTATACATATAAGATGATACAAATATAATCTATATTTAGATCTCTATGTAACCTATGTCTATATCTATCTATAAGATTCTATATCTATACATCTATCAAATTGTATTGATATATGTTAGATGAATAGATAGATATAAAGACATGATATTTGATATTATATTTGTTTAGTTTTGATATAGGAGTCTGAAGTTCCTAGTACATTTTGAGAAGCTCTGTCCTTGTGAAAAAGACACAATTTATGACATTGTATATAAATTATGGAAAAGGCAGCATCTGGAGTTATCTGCATTCAGATTGGAAAACAGGCTGAGGTGAGAGACTTCACACTTGCTTACTATTCAAATGCACAAACATTAATGGTGAGTGTTGAAAACGGCACCTGCCATTTAATTTAAATTTAAAACAAACTTTAATTTAAAATTAAGGTGTAATTTAAAACAAAGCTCCTACGTGAAATGCAATGGCTTTAAGGCTTTGAATGAAACTACACAGTAAATGCACACTACCAACCATAGCTCTCAGCAAAGAAGAACTGGTAAGAGAAAACAGAAAAACAGAATGGCGATCCGAAAATGTTTCAGAAAGATTTTTATTCTCCATCTTGTTTTCTGTTTGTCTGTTTTTGTTGTCTTAAACAATAACACATTTATTCTTTCACAGACCAGGCCAATGTGAGACAGGTAGCTCTTGACTGAGTGACACAGAGGTTAAATGAATCCATCCCAAGTCAAGTGAAATTAACATTGTCCATAAAGAAGTTAAAGGTTTTCTAAGTCAAAAGCAGGCCATAGTTAAGGTCCTGTTGAACCTAATGCCTTTCTCCTGTGTAGATGAACTGATATAGAAGAACTGTATGGTTTCAGGTAATCTTTTCCACTTCGACTACACATTGTATCATCTTCTTCCACTGTAATAAGTCTCCCCATACTGGGTGCCTCAAAAGCAACAACAACAACAACAAAAATTATCATATCCCTCAAAGTATTCAGCAGATTTTTATTTTTATTTACTGCCACTGAGATAAACATGCACACAGAAGCACACACACAAGAATATAAACACAACACACACAAATACACACAGGCTTACTTAAAACATTCTTTCCAGACAAATTTACTCTATAACAAAAATGAATTCTAATAAATATAATTTTATTCATCTCATTAGATGTTGTTATGGGAAAAATACTTTCTTGCTACAAAATATTCAACAGTCATCTTTCAACTCATGAAAAAAGCATCTGTGGCTTTTTCAGGTGTATGTTGCAAGCTGTCAGTGGATCTACCCTTCTGGGGTCTGGAGGATGGTGGCCGTTTTCTCACAACTCCACTAGGCAGTGCCCCAGTGAATACTTTGTGTGGTGGCTCTGACCCCACATTTCCCCTCTGCACTATTTTAGAAGAGGTATTTCATGAGAGCTCTGCTCCTACAGCAGACTTCTGTCTGGACATCCAGGGGTTTCCATATATCCTCTGAAATCTAGGTGGAGGTTCCCAAACCTCAGTTCTTGACTTCTGTGTACCTGTAGGCTCAACACCACGTGCAAGCTGCCAAGCCTAGGGGCTTCCATACTCCGAAGCCTAAGCTGTACACTGGCCCCTTTGGGTGATGTCTGGAGCTGGAGCAGCTAAGACATAAGGCAGCAAGTCCTGAGACTGCAGAGATCGGCGGGGCGGCCCTGGGCCAGGCCCACAGAACCATTTTTTTCTCCTAGGTTTCCAGACCTGTGATGCAAGCAGCTGCTGTGAATGTCTCTGAGATGCTCTGGAGAATTTTACCCATTGTCTTGATGATTAAGTGTGGCTTTCCCTGAACATGAGTTGCCTGGTACTGCAGCACTGGACTGTAAGTTTCTCCCAGTCTCCTGGATATGAAGGATTTTTTCATATGTTTGCTTTTATGTTCTTTACAAACTAAGCCCTGTCCTTACTTCTGAAAAATTTATCGCTACTGTTTTGCTTCTTGCTCTGGTGACAATTTTGCTGTACTTGAAGTTTGTTCTATGTGTGCCTACGTCTGTACAGTTTCTACCCAGAATTGGGTTATTGGACATTCAGTCAGGTGAAAAATATCCTTTAAGTCAAGGACAAGTATCTCACAAGAATGGGCCATATGAATGCACAGATCTGCCTTTACAATCCTGAATTGTGACATTCTTATATAAATAGTCTGTTCAAAAATTTGCCTCCTCATCTTCCACTCCATGCCATCAATGCAGTGAGGCCACAGTGCAAAATAATCCCGCATTCCAACATGATACAGGAATCTTTGAGTCACATTAAAGAACACTGACTTATCTGGAAAAAAGTGGATGGACATATCCTCAAATACCACACAGCCCTTCCTAGAGTTCATAGGTATTTCTATGGCATGGGAATGTGTACAGCTGCCCATGTGGCAACTTTATTCTGGGACATCTCAAAATAAATGTGTTCATAAATTTAATGCCCAATGTCCTTAAAATCTACTCCTTTATAACTTCCTATATTAGCTTATTTTCACATAACTGTAAAGATACTACCCAAGACAGGGTAATTTATAAAGGAAAGAGGTTTCATTAACTCACAGTTCTGCATGGCTGGGGAGGCCTCAAGAAACTTACAATCGTGGCAGAAGACAAAGGGGCAGCAGGCACCTTCTTCACAAGGTTGCAGGAGAGAGAAAAAGAAAGCACACAGGAAACTGCCATTTATAAGGTCATCACGTCTCATCATAACTCATTCACTGTCATAAGAACAGCGAGGAGGAAATAGCCCCCATGATCCACTAACCTCACTCTCTCTATATATGGGGATTACAGGTCCCTCCCTTGACATGCAGGGATTACAACTGAGATGAGGTTTGGGTCGGGACACAGAGTCAAACCATGTCATTTACCCCATGGCCCTTCCCAAATCTCATGTCTTTTCACATTTCAAAACAAATCATGCCTTCCCAAGAGTCCTCTGGCATTTTGGCGACAGCCATTCAGCAAGTCTCTAGGAAGTTTCAAACCTTCTCACATCTTCCTGTCTTCTTCTGAGCCCTCTAGACTGTGTGAAGTTCTACTCATTATCCAGTTCCAAAGTTGCTTCCACGTTTTCATGTTATGTTTATAGCAGTGCCCCACTCCGGGTACCAATTTACCGTAGTAGTCTGTTTTCAGACTGCTATAAAACAGTACCCAAGACTGGGTAATTTATGAACAAAGGAGCTTTAATTGAGTCACAGTTGTGCATGGCTGGGGAGGTCTCAGGAAAGATACAATCATGGCAGAAGGCAAAGGTGAAGCAAGGACCTTCTTCATAAGGTGGCAGAAGAGAGAGAAAAAGAAAGCACAGAGGAAACTGCCATTTATGAAACCATTATAATGGCAGAATAAGATGAAACCATCTTGCGAGAATTCATTCACTATCAGGAGAACAGCATGGTTTCGAGAAAACATCCCCAAGGTCCTATCACCTCCCACCCTCAACATGTGGGGACTACAGTTCAAGGCAAGATTTGTATGGGTACACACAGCCAAACCATGTAACTTCACCGTTGCCATTCTTCCAGATATTCTGGTAGGTAAATGTGGAAAGTTATTTCACTCTTTAGTTTTGATCCTACCTCCATGCCACATCGAATGCAGCAGGGATTCTTTTTTCCAACAGTGTCATTTTGATCTACCCGGAATCTGATCACTTCTGTCTCATCTACTGACATCACAGTGGTCTATATCCCACTTCAGTCTCCTAGAGTCTATTCTAACATATTTCTTTCTGTGTCCCTGTTTCCACTATCTTCCCCAATTCTGGTCTGTTCTTTGTCTGAGCAATGTTTGGGGTTTTTTAAAAAAATGTAGCTCAGAACATGTCTCTTCCTGTATACAATTTCACATGGTTTCCAGTGACATTGACCACTCTACATCCTGGGAAAGTGATGCTATTGCCAGGGAAAATATCCAGTGTCCACTGCGCAGGTAATGGCATGGAAGAGATCCCTCCTCTTTGTTCCAGTTACCTCAGTCCTGAGAACATCTTGGATTCTTCAGGATACAATGTCTGGTGCCTCCAATCAGGAGTACAGATTCAAGAGAAAACAAAATTGCAAAACTCCATCTTGTGTTCAAATGCAATTCCTTTACTAGAGGTTTTTTGGAAATTACAAAAAAAACAAACAAAACAAGCAAACAAAAAAACCGAAAATTCTCATAATTTTTTTAAATAAAATGTGANTTTTTGTCAGATGGAATTTCGCTCTTGTGGCCCAGGCTGGAGTGCAATGGAATGATCTCGACTCACCACAACCTCTGCCTCCTGGGTTCAAGCAATTCTCCTGCCTCAACTTCTCGAGTAGCTGGGACTACAAGCATGCACTCCCACACCCAGCTAATTTTTGTATTTTTAGTAGAGATGGGGTTTCTCCATGTTGGCCAGGCTGGTCTCAAACTCCTGACTTCGTGATCCACCTGCCGTGACCTCCCAAAGTGCTAGGATTACAGGTGTGAGACACCTCCCCTGGCCTATAAAAACCTGTAAAGAATAAGCATAGCAGGATCACATTGCTTTGATCTTGCTTTGAAATATGACAGAGTTCAATTACCCTGAGTGAAAAATCCCAAATCCTTGAAGACATTATTCCTGAAGATGAATCTAGATTCTAAGCTTTAACACAATTGCAAATACTGTGTGAGATAAAGAAATTATAACTCAAGGCATAGTTTTAAATATTCATATAACTTAGCATATAGTTATTGAATATAATTAATTTAATTGAGAACTATAGAGTAAGTCTAAAGAATATATCACATTATGTTGTGGTGCACAGCCAGGACTTGAAGAGATAATACAAGAGTTTGACCCATGAATTGAATTCCAACATTTCCAGAAGGGCAATTTCATTATAGAAATAAACAGCTTTGTTGAATATACACGAAAAATAATAATGAAATTTACACGTGAAGAATAATAGTGTGGTTGAAAACAAAAAGACTATTTACCAACTTAACCAGATGCTAATTCAATTCTCAATGAAATTTTGTCAGAGTTGATTTCTCAGATAATAAATGCACTGCTTATGAGAAATTATAAAATATTTAGCATTATTTCATGATTCATGTTTAATGAATATAGAGTGTGCTTTTCTGCATTTTAATATAAGGAAAGAATCAACATCTGTCTATTGACAGAAGCAATGTTGGGCATTTCCTTAAAAAAAATTATCAATGTCCCACAAAACTGTACCTTAATGTATAGGTAAATTGAATCAGAACACACCCTTTTAGTTTCAATTTATTCCGTAAAAATATTGTCATGGATTTATTTTCTCAACACGAACAATAATTGCCAGAATAGTAGTATTTTCATGTTTTATTTAGCTTACAATGTTGTCATTGTAATGCTTTCAGAAAAATGGCCTGTGGATCTCAGCTGTGAATGAAGTAGATAGAATAATGCAACCTATTTCCCTTAATAAAAGTTCAAATTACATAACTAGGTGTGAAGGTTAATTTTATCTGATGAATTGCCTGGGTAACAATTCCCAAATACTTGGCCAAACATGATTCTGGATGTTTCTGTGAAGGTGTTTTTGAAGGAGATTAACATTTTATTATATCTTATTCTTGGCAAGTTTTTGTTGACTAATATTAAGATTATATAAATTAAGAGATTAACATTTAAGTAGGTGGACTTTGTTTTTTATTTATTTATTTATTTATTTATTATTTTTTTTTTATTATACTTTAAGTTCTAGGGTACATGTGCATAACGTGCAGGTTTGTTACATATGTATACTTGTGCCATGTTGGTGTGCTG
>NW_016808208.1:326149-351151 GCF_001698545.2 Rhinopithecus bieti
CTTTGTTTTTTATTTATTTATTTATTTATTTATTATTTTTTTTTTATTATACTTTAAGTTCTAGGGTACATGTGCATAACGTGCAGGTTTGTTACATATGTATACTTGTGCCATGTTGGTGTGCTGAACCCCTCAACTCGTCAGCATCCATCAAGTCATCATTTATATCATGTATAACTCCCCAGTGCAATCCCTCCCCCCTCCCCCCTCCCCATGATAGGCCCCAGTGTGTGATGTTCCCCATCCCGAGTCCAAGTTTCCTCATTGTTCAGTTCCCACCTATGAGTGACAACATGCGGTGTTTGGTTTTCTCTTCTTGTGATAGTTTGCTAAGAATGATGGTTTCCAGACTTTGAATAAAGCAAATTGCCATTTGGAATGTGGTGGAGCCATATCCAAATAATTGAAGGCCTCACTTGATAAAGACTGATCTCCTTTGAAGAAGAAGAAAATTTGCCAGCAGACTGCCTTTTGACTCAAACACCAGTTTTTCCCTGAGTCTCCAGTCTGCCCACCTATCCCATCAGTTTGGACTTGCCAAGCCTCCACAATCACAAGAGCCACTCTCCACATTCTTTTGGTTCTGCTTCTCTAGAAACTCCAACCAATTTAATAAATATAGTAATATAGTCAGGTTGTGTGAAAAGTTTTATAGAAATCAGTGATTGTAATAATCAGATTCAATAGTTAACATTTTAAGCTGATAATTTATGTAAGTACCACCAAGTAAAATATGGGTTATGGTGGATAACATCAAAGTGGGAACTGGAGATCATTATAACAAGTGAAAAAAGCCAGACAGAGAAGGACAACTTTCACAGTTCTCACTCATATTTAGAAACTAAAAAAGCTGATCTCATACAAGTAGAGAGTAGAAATATACCAGAGGTTGAGAAGGGTGATTGGATGGGAAAGGGTCATGAAGAGAGACTGGTTAATGGATACAAATATACAATTAGACATCAGGTATAAGTTCTAATGTTTGATTGCAGAATAGAGTGATTGTAGTTAATAACAGTGTATTGTATATTTCAAAGTGCTAGAAAAGGGAACTATTTTTTTTTTTACAGAGTCTCACTTTGTCACTGAGTCTGGTGTACAGTGGCATGAGGATGGCTCACTTCAGCCTCGAGCTCAAGCAATCCTCCTGTTTCAGCCTCTGGAGTAGCTGGGAAAGAGACCCATACCACCACATCTAGCTGATTTTTAAATTTTCAGAAGGATGAGGTCTCACTATATTGCCAAGGCTGGTCTCAACTCCTAGGCTTAAGTGATCCTCCCACCTCATCCTCCCAAAGTTCTGGGATTGCAGGAGTGAGTCACTGTGCCCAGCCAAAGGGACAACCTTAAATGTTCCCAATACATATTAATAGAAATGATGAATAACATGATGTATACCCTAAATACCCTGACTTGATCATTACAAATTCTATGCATGTAACAAAATACCACATGTGCCCCATGGATATGTAAGTTATTATGAATTGATTAAAAAATTTAAAAATATTGTATGTGACAAATATTTTTAATAAAAAGAGTAGCAGTCTAATTGCATAATAAATGGTATATGTTATTTATGGAGGGCATTTGTGAACTGCACTTTATAAATTAGTCTAATGCAGTAGAGAGTAAAACATACCTAATACCAATCCATTGAATGCCTTAAATCTTACTAATTAATCTGCTCAAAGCACTGACATCAGACCCTTATTGAAAAAGAAGCATTTGTGTTAAGCATTTGGATCAAGGTCTAACTAGTCCTGAAAAGAAAAATTGAACTAATATTGATTGCCTTATCATTTTCCAATTCTTAAGTTAAAACTATTTTTGTTCAAATTCTAAGACAAATATTTAAAGAAATATTGATGAATGGTATTATAAGCTAGTGGTTTTCTGATGTCAAGAATAATAAAGTGAAATACACAGTTTATTACTTCAAATACCTGAGTCTACCAACAACAGACACACAAACAATTCAAAGTACATATTAGTGCATTGATGAATAGGCTGTACAAGCACCAAGGTAGATCAACAATTTCTCTTGGAGCAGCTAGGGTAAGAAATTAATATTGAACAGAGTCTTGAGTCATCATTACAAAACAATTATTGTATTCAAAATCTGTCCTGAGAGAGGAATAGATAGATAGATAAGTGGATAGATAGATAAGACAGACACATAGCTGGAATATAAATTTTATAGGAACCCTGCATGATTCATAATAATATTTCTTTTCTCCAATGAAGATGCTGAGCTCAGATAATTTCAATTACTTTTTCACCAAGTAAGAACAATAAAGGGCAGAAAATTTTATGGCTACCTGTGTCACCAATATCTTATGTAGATGTTAATTTGTATGTGAATTCTGGATAACTTATGTCTTTATTTTTTAACTGTTGTATCCTTTCTCTACAGTAAAATTGAAGTTGCTTTAAAAACAATGTACCTAGTTACTTACTCATTCCAAACTTATGAGATTTGATTTTCAGTTAGCAATGACAAAATGCCATTTAGGATTAATTTTATATTTAAAACTAAATATGCAGTTAATTTTAGTTGATGCTAAAGATAAAGAGTGAGTCACCATTCTTCTGTGTTCTCATCTAAAAATTGAATTTAGATTCACAGAATAAGAAAGACTGGATGCATGGTTGCTGACTTGAAGATGAAGGCAGCACGATGAAGAGAAATGCAGGAAATCTTTAGTAGCTGAGATTAGTTTCTAGGAAGTTATTGAATTCTGCCAAACCCCTTAAGAGACTGGAAACAGATACTTCCTCATCATCTCCAAGTAAAAGCAAACACTTTATTTCAGCCTTTTGAGATCCAGAGCAGAGGAACCAACAAAGCCCATCCAGACTCAACTTATAGAACTGTGAGATAATATATTTCTTGTTTCAAAAAGCTAAGTAGTACAGCAGCAATAAAAAAAAAAAAAAAAAAACTAATACAATATAGCCGGTGTGGTGGTGGGTGTCTGTAGTCCCAGCTACTTGGGAGGCTGAGGCTCCAGAATCACTTCAATCTGGAAGGTGGAGGTTGCAGTGAGCCAAGATCACACTACTGCACTCCAGCCTGGGTGACAGAACGAGACTCCGTCTCAGAAAACAAACAAACAAACAAACAAACAAAAAGAATTAATACAATAAAATACAAATGTTTAAACAAATTCAGTGATAGTTAATATTTAAAAGGATTTGACAAACTCTATATTATTTCATGATAAGAATTCTCAATAATTGAGGCATAGAAGATACACACCTCAGCATAAATAAAGGTCATGTATGACAAACCCACAGCTAACATCACGTTCACTGGTGAAAAGTCGAAAGCCTATTTTCTAAGGTCAGGAAACCAGATAAGGGTACCCACTCTTGCCACTTCAATTCAACATAGTATTAGAAGATCTAGCCAGAGCAATCAGGCAAGAGAAGGATACAAAAAGCATCCAAACAGGAAAGGAAAAAGTAAAATTATCCTTATTTTCTGATGACATGATCCTAGATATAGAAAACCCTAAATATTTTACCAAAAAACTGTTAGAAATAATAACAGATACAGTAAAGTTGCAGTGGGAAAAAACAAAAAAAAAAAAAACATACAAAAATCAGTAGCTTTTCCACACACTAAAAATGAACTATCCTAAAAACAAATTACATGTCTTTATTTTTAAATTATTATTGTATTTATTTATTCTTACCAACTACAACTTGAAAGAAATTCTAGGAAGGAGTGTTTTATACACTAATATTTTCAGAAAAAGAAAAAAGGTACTCGAAGGTATGTATTTATTACCATTTTTCTTAAATCATTTTTATAAGCTCTTTAGTTTTGGAGAATGCTAATGCTTTTCAGAAGGTTGAATTAGTAGCACATTTCAGAATTTAAATATAGGTTAGAAAATTTATTCCTAAACATTTATCATAATACATACACCAAAGTTTTCTTTCTTTCAGGAATTTTTTTTTTTTTTTCTTAAAAACATATTTAGGCTGGGTGCTGTGGCTCACGCCTGTAATCCCAGCACTTTGGGAGGCCAAGGCGGATGGATCATGAGGTCAAGAGATCGAGACCATCCTGACCAACACAGTGAAACTCCGTCTCTCCTAAAAATACAAAAATTAGCGGGCATGGTGGCAGGCGCCTGTAGTCCTGGCTACTTGGGAGGCTGAGACAGGAGAATCACTTAAATCCAGGAGGCGGAGGTTGCAGTGAGCTGAGATTGCACCACTACACTCCAGCATGGTGACAAAAAAAAAAAAAAAAAAAAAAGCATATTTAGATCCATTCTTAGACCTTAGTTTATAATAAGTGAAAACTAAATACAGTAGAAAAATATGTATGTATAATTCATAAGGGAGAGTGTTTTGTAACACTTACATGATGTACTTAGAATTGATTTAATAAATGATTTGCTTAGTAAAGAATGGTGAAAATACCTGGAGATATTTACCCAAAGACTCTTCTCAGTGATTCAATATCAGTATTAGGGATTTATGTTGTAACCAGCTGAAAAGTATGTTCTTAAATCTGAATATTCTCAGTTCAGAAAGCAATATATTCTACAGATATTTTGCTGAAGAAGAAACAAACAAACACAAAAACAAAACTCCTGCATTTTACTTCTCTATCTCACACAAACAACTCTGTAGCAGAAATGTGTGAAGCTACCATTTTCATTTTAAGAGTCCGAGACAAATGTGATGACTTTAAGAATAAAGAAGCTAAATCCATGTGTACTATCTTCTTCTAAAAGAAAGCTTTATTTTAATCATGTATATGCTCATGCACATACATATCCAAACATTCACACATACCTCATGTAAGCACTTCTATATGTTTAGGCATATGCCTAAGAAAATATCAGATTCAAAGTATGTTCTTGCCTTCGGTGCTCATTATTTACAGTTTAGATGATCAAAATATCTCTAAAGGAAGTATAACTTGTTTTGACATTTTTTACTAATTTTATTTATTTATTATTATTTTTACAAACGGAGTCTCATTCTGCTGCCCAGGCTGGTGAACATTTTGAACTCAAGTGATCCTCCTGCCTCAGCCTCCAGAGTAGCTGGGATTACAGGTGCAAGCCACCACCCCCAATGTAATACTTTGTTTCTAAATCACAAATTTTATACTCTCTGACTAGTTGCATTTTTCTAATGATGAGTCATAATAATTATGTGGTAAATACAGGTAAATAGTGTATAACTATTTTTCTTTAGTAAATTACAGTTTAACAGTAGGGAAAGCTGAGAAGTGAAGATATAAACACAGAATAATGTGAGAGGTTCTTGGAGAGTAATAAATACCATGCTGTTAAAGTAAAAATCAAAAAATTCAACATAGTTAATACATAGAGTGTGCAGATATTATGAGGGCTCATACATCATAAAGAACTTCAACTTGATGCTAGAGGTAATAAAGAATGGATAAAATAAGAGAACAGTGCAATATATGAATAAGGCATACAACAGGAGATTAATATAGGTATACAGATTAAAGGGTATAAAGACTTGAACTGTGATTGTTACGATTAAGGTAGTGTTCTGATTGCAGACATAGTATGGCATAAAATTGATAAACTGAGTGGATATATAATTGGATAGAGAATGTAAGAGAGACAATGGTGTTTATAATGATACACAGATTTCAAGATGGAGTATTTGAATTAAATTAATATTCATTAAATAAGGAAAAAGAAGAAGCTCAAGAAAACATGCTGAAGTTGAAGTGTCTGCAAAATACTAATATATAAGATACCGAGATGACACACTGACAGATTAATGTACAGTAGAAAGTTCCAGGAATAAGATAGTTTTGATTTCATTTTTCAGTTATTTTACACCATTATATTTTTTTAAACTATGTAAATGTTTGGGAGCACACCAGAAAAGAAAAGAAAAAAAAAAAAGGTAGAATTAAAAGGGAAGATTGTTGAAGATGGAATCTAGGCAATCCCAACATTTAAGGGACCAAGAAAATGATAAGAAGCCCTCAAAGAAGTCTGAAAATGAGAGGCCAGGAGAGACAAAGTATATAGTAGAAATCAAGTGAGAAGAGACAGCAAAAATCAAACAATAAACAAACAAAATGAGTCAAAGAAAGGAATGTTATGCCATGTCAAATGCAGTTGAAAGCTCAAGGTAGACATGCTCAAATATTTACGGATTTATGTTTTAGCACAAAAGAAAGTGCTGATGACTGTAGAAACGTCATTGACATACTGACAAACAGCACCATTTTGAAGTGAATGTTAAATGATGGATAGGAGAGGAAGTGATGACATTGCTCTCAGTGGTTTGTAAGTTGGAAAAAATTTGATAAAAGAACAATTTAAAATGTAGAATTTGAAGTTGCAGAAAAAACAAGATCAAAGGAGGAAATATTCTAGGATATGGAGAGGGAAATCATATCACAAATAGATAATCATGTACAGAAGGATTTGTTTATCCTTCTTTAAAAATAGAGAAACAGAGGATGGTAAGTAATATAAGAGAGGGGAATGAAATTTTTGATGAACTAGGAGACAAATCTCTCTTTTACAATAGGAGAAGTAGCTTGAATAACATGACAGATTTCTGGAAAAGTTGTCCAAAATTTCCCAAAAATGGGAGATGTAGATAATCTTTAAAGATATTGCTAAAAACTCTAAGTGATATAGCAGAGAATGGACAGATTCATTGGAGGGGCATGATTGTTGTGATTTTCTTTAACAGCGCTCTAGTGAAGGAGTTTTTTATGACAGAGAAAGAATAGGGTTAGATGGAATGGGGTCTGAGGATTGCACGGTAAAGCTAAGCATCTGTATTGACCAACTACTAATTAAGCAGTTGATAAAATACAAAACAAACTAACCTAGGTGATAAATCTGAAGAAGGAAACATTCAATGGAATGGGGTCTGAGGTTTTCACGGTAAAGCCAAGCATCTGTATTGACCAACTAGTAATAGAGCAGCTGATAAAATATAAAATAAACTAAGCTAGGTAATAAATCTGAAGAAGGAAACGTTCTAGGCAATACATATCTATGAGCTCTAGAAACCGGGAGTCCTGGAGCCAGAGAATGAGACAATAAGAATGACAGATGTTCAACTGGCTTTGTTCAGAGTTTCAAACAATAAAATTCAGTTTTAACTATTGAAAAGAATCATGGTGTGGATAAGTGAGTAAGTAAACTATTTTCCATTAGCAAAAAGAACCATAGTGTGGATAAGTGAGTAAGTAAAGTAAAGTGGAAATGAATATTCCAGGAAAGCTAGTAGTTTTGAGATGAGCATACTGTATATATCATCATTTTAGAATTATAATTTCACTGATTTTCATTGTAACATCAAAGCTTAGACTGGGGAAATCTTTAAGCTGCATTTCGGAGGCCTCAAAGGAAACAGAGAAAAGTTGGATAGGTCATTACAAAACAAAGAAGAATGAAAAGTAATATACTAGAATGATACGAATCTCATAGTAGGTGGAGTTTTTATATGAGTGAAAACTTAATGTGTTAAAAATTAAAAGGAAATTAGATGAATGACGTACTGTAGATTGTCGGAAAAAATGTACATTTCACCCTAAAAGCATTTGGTCAACATGAAGATGTTGCTATGGAATTTTCTATCTAAAGTATTTTTCTATATTAAGTTTTGTACTCTCCAAATTAAAAAAAAAAAAACGTTAGAAATGACCAACATAGGTTTTAGACTCAAAAGATTATGTAAAATGTAATTAAGAAGTTTTATTATTAAGAAGGTGCTGACGAGTTGATGGGTGCAGCACACCAACATGGCACAAGTATACATATGTAACAAACCTGCACATTATGCACATGTACCCTAGAACTTAAAGTATAATAAATAAATAAATAAATAAATAAGAATAGTTTAAAACATTAATTATAAATTATATGTGATATGGAGTTTCTGAATATATATGTGATATATATATATGTGATATGGAGTTTCTGAAAACAATGAGGGTACATTAAAGAAAGTTGGAAGGAGAAGATTAATTCACAGAGGCATTTGATAATTTTCTAAAACCAGATTATCTCTATACTTTCTCAACTGTAGAGTAGAAAAGGTAAATATTTTAATTATATGTTTATTTTATGACAATGTTCTACCATGTAATCACACACACAAATACATATTAACTAGCACTCATAACTGAGACCTATATGTTAAAATGCAGAGAGTTCTTATATAATGCTATATAATACCACCCTCCTATGAGTTAAATGATACTACGACTAAAAGTTCTGTCAATGTAAATTTATTATAAGAATAAATTGCCACATGTCAAGATGTAAAATATAGTACTTATTGAAATAAGTCATGAAAAGACAAGAATTGTATACAGCATAATATTGGATAACTATTAAAAATGAAATATAACTGTATTATATAAATATTTGGATTATAATACTGACAAAATAATATATTCCTGAGAATGTTTGGTATTCAAGTTTACCCTGAAAAATAAATAGATGTCAAGAAGTTGTCTGATCACAATTTAATTATCAGGTAAAAAAATGGAGAAATCACATTACAAAATAAATGTGGAAACAATTTTTAAAGTAGAATTAATTCTCTGATTTTCAGATATTATTTTGAAAACAAAGAAATTAATATAAATTTGTCTGAAAAAAGCTGTCATGCAAATTCATTAGTAACAATTATAATAAGATATTAAAACTATAAAAAGAAAATATAATAAAAATTGAAGATTAAGTTTATTTCATGTTCCTTATGCCAATAATAAATGTATAGATACTTAGAAATTCTATGTAGAAAACAAAGCTAGAAATTACAAAGCACAAATTCTATTTTAAAAATTAGATGTTGAAAAATTATTATGCCTAAAATAAGCCATACAAAATCCAAGATAAAAAGTATGTGATAGATAAATTTGGATGTTAAAATTCACTTTTTTCAGAAGAAATAGAGGTAAAAAAGATCTGTGACATGTAATATTAATTCATAAAAGACATTATATTATTTAGGAAGTATAAATGAAGCATGTCCAAAGGAGAATGAAGTATGGTAAAGATCATGAACACTGTTTTTCTACAAAATCTAAAATGGAAATAATAAGAGTGTGAAAATTTATGTATGTATCACGTAGTAATCCAAAATAGAATCTATATATTAGAGATGAATTCTTTTGCGGCCATTGCAATTATTAAAAATTTACTAGCCTGTGAAATCCAGTATTTATTGAAAAAATGAAAAAGAAAAAACCTTCTGAATGATCATTTAGGGACTGTAAATTTGGGAGATTACAAATGTCACATGGAGCGAGAGACATTACAATGGTCTTAGTTTATGACAGTTCAGTTTTATTTTGCATCATTTCTTACAAAACAACTGAAGAAGTTCGCAAGGATATTTGGAGATGAGCTAGAGAATATTTAATGTATGAAGGGGATTTATACCACATGTTTAGAAATAGTTTTCAATGTCCAACAAATATTTGTTAAAATAAATATACAGATCATTTAATTGCTTCATATGGAGGACATGGTGTTAGAATTGATATCTACAGGATGTACATCTTGCCATATCAAGCAAAAGTATATGTCACAGTAATATTGATTATTTGAGTAAATATTTGGACGGTGGAAATACATCTAGATAATATTTGATTAGATAAAGGTATTGGAGAACATAGGTTTGAAAGGCATTTGTTGTCTATCATGTAAAGAGAAGTCATCTTTGTATTAAGAAAAATACTAGCAGCTAAGTGTATAATACTTTTTATTCTTTGCAAGTGTTTATATTTCATTAGAAATGTATTGGTATATGGGATATTTGTCCTAATTATATTGAAAAACTGAAGCTATTATATCTTGCAAAATAAACCTCATTGTGTTGAATCTGATGCCTTCCCAACAATAATTATGTAAAAATTGAATTTTTAAAAATGGTTATTATAAATGAAGGCCATTGAACAAATTATTTTTGAATACTAGAAAATATTGAGAGGGACAATAAGGCATGTCTGAGATTAGCAATAAGATTCGTGTAATGTTTCAAGAGAATGTCATCGAGCAGGTTCAGAATCTAAATAACTTTTGAATTAATGTCGCTGTTTTAGGAACATGAAAAATAAAATTTAAATGAGACTATATTGAATTGAAGAACATTACCGAACCGAATAATTGTTAATGGATATTTCTTCGCAATAAGTAGAATTTAGATTGATAAAGCATTTTTAAAAGCTCATGTATTTATTTTTAGGCTGTTTACATGGAATTCCATTGTGATGTATTTTATGGTTTTCTGAAAATATTTTTATTTATTTAGAATTTATTTATATTTTTATTTTAGTTTTTATTCTATATTTTGATTTTATTTTTGCAGACACAGTTGGCCCGATCGCCCAGGGCGGAGTGGACGGTGGCGACCCAGCTCACTGCAAGCTCCGCCTACCACATGGGTTTGAGCAATATGCAACCGAGCCATTCTTCCTGAAAATATTTTTAAAGAGAAAAAAAGATTCTCTAGCATTTTTACATTACTCGTCATACACTAATCCTGTTAATGCATGCAATTAAATCAGAAATACCAGCTGTTGAAAGAAAAGATATGCATGCTTATTAAAGTTTGAGAGTCTTTCTTTGATTATAGTAACAATATTTTTATTGTCTGTGTGTGTTTGTGGACATATTTTTTAAAATTCTTATTATTGAGAGCATTCTTTAGAATGTGATGACTACTTTTTCTCATCGTCCAGATATCTATCTCCCATTAAATTGTAAATGGCATTACACTGTGGCATATTCAAATAGAATAAATGATTCTGCTATAAATAGACTATATTTTCAAATAGTTATTGCATTTGTAATGTGTTGCTCACACTCAGATACTACTAAGCCAACCATCTAGATGCTTGATGACTACTAAAAAAAAAAAGTCCATAATATTAGGCTTGGAAAACATCACCATGTGATGAAAGATTAATCAAAATAACATTGACATTGCACAGCAGTACATAGTTTTAATGCTGTGCCATAATGAGAAACAAAACCATTCATAGCCAGAATCACATTTCATGCACTTCAAGAATGATTAGTTACGACAGTTTTATTACATGAACCTTAACTGGCAAAATAGCTATCCCTTAATAAGAGTTTGATCTCCTACAATTTTATAACCATATATCACATAGGTAAATACAGTTCTCACCATGTATGAGAGTATCCGATTACATTAGTATATAGCAATATACATTTGACTATATTTTAAAGTAGTAACGGTGAAAATAGGTTCATTTACAATGCCAAATATAGCCTGAATAGTATATGTGTCATTTTTATTGAAGAATAAAGAAAATACAGGCTTCAGTAAGAAATTTAAGTGGTATACTTAAAAGGCCTTTTAGTGAAACTGTCAAGAATCATAGA
This sequence comes from Rhinopithecus bieti, assembly GCF_001698545.2. Lineage (NCBI taxonomy): Eukaryota > Metazoa > Chordata > Mammalia > Primates > Cercopithecidae > Rhinopithecus > Rhinopithecus bieti. The sequence goes on from NW_016808208.1 coordinate 337,549, forward strand.
GACAAGAAAATTGTATTCTTCTGTATATCATTAGCTGAACTTCAAAACAGAAAACGAGAAATCATAAGAAACCGTATGTTCAAAGTATGATTTATTTGTACACTTTTTGATTGATAATATGTCTTACATCAGATATATTTGAAATGTAGATTTCTCCCAAAATAGTATTATCTCAGTATGGTTGCAGCTCTTGATAACATTATGGGATAATGAGAGATACACACTTAATTTTAATTTTTTTAAATCTCAGCTAGTCACTTTAGGCAAACAAATATTAATGTATCTACAATTTTAAAGTTGAGTAATAATTTCTTCAGAATTACTTTTTTTAAGATTTGACAATTCTTTTCATTAATATATTTAAGTTGTTGAACTATTTTGAAGTATGCTTCAGCAACAGTAAAACGAAAATATACCGACAAACTTTAAAACCAAGAGACCATCTGTGAGCATAAAGAGTAACATGCTAACATTAATTTAAAATAAAATGGTGGGGAACAGCCAAGATGGCTGACTAGACGGAGTCAGGAAGAACTTCTTTCACCAAGAGACACCAAACCATCAAGTAGATTAGCACACTATAAACAGATCTTCAGAAAGAAGGAAGTCATTGAGTGTGGACAGAGGGAGGATACAGATCCTGGGTTAAAATGGGAAGGAACTTGGAACCCTTCATGGGGTTGCCAAGCATTGGGACTCACCCCTGGGGTGAGTGCAATAGGTGTGGAATGGCCCACTCTTGCCGTGAACTTCTGGAATCCCAGCAGTGAAAGACTGTATAATCTCCACGGACATCTGAGCTGGCAGGTAAAACTGCCTGGAGAATTGGCAAAGACAGAACTCCAACCTGCATAAGGCACAGAAGGTTTGGTGCAGGAGCAGACATGGTGGAGCACAGCCATGGACACCCATCCCACAAGGCTCAACATACTTTACTCAGTGGTTTTAGCCTTTGTTAGCTGCTGGACTGGACAGAGTGGGGTGGCCTTGCCCACGTGACAGGGCCAGTCTGTTCTAAGCACCCCTTTGTCTGTCAACCTCTCCCAGGGTCTCAGCATGACTGCACTCACTTGCAGCACAGCCTCAGCTTGTCACTGGTCACTGCCATAACTTTCACCAGCCAACCCTGACTATCCATCAGAGTGCTTTTGCAGACAGACCTCTGCCAGCATGCACCCACCCACATATTGCTCCACCAGTGCACACTCACCTGCAGCCTTCCACCTGCCACTTTACTGACTTATATGCATACACAGACCCACAGAACACCCACCTGATGAACCCATCATCATCCCACCAATGTACAGGTGTGCGTATATCCACAGGTGTGTCCATAAGCATGGACCTTCTGCTGTCATGCATCCAAATGTGCAAGGGCCCACTTCTACCCTACTGAAAAATTTTTAATGCACCCCCATTGGAGTGTTGTTGCCAGAAGACTGGGAATATCTTGACCCCTCCACCACAGCACACACTTAATCTTGAGAGGTCAAAGAGCAAAGCTGCAGGCCTGGGCCCAGCCTCCCAGCGTTAGAGCATGCACCCCAGGAGTGCTGAGCTGAACCTACATTGCCTGAAAGCAACCAGAAAGAAAATCAGTAGACTAAACCCAACTTATTCCATAGCCAAACCTTCAAGGTCACCAAAGAACACAAAAGCAAAATTCCCTATCTGAGAGACAACTTCAAAGTTTAAGGAAACATCAGCCCACACAGATGAGAAAGAACCAGCACAAGAACTCTGTCAACTTCAAAAGCCAGAGTAACTTCATACCTCCAAAAACCTACACTAACTCCCCAGCAATGGTTCTTAACCAGGCTTAAATGGCTGAAATCACAGACATAGAATTCAGAATCTGGATAGAAAGGAGGCTCATCAAGATACAGCAGAAGGTTAAAATCCAATCCAAGAAAAACTAAAATGGTGCATGTGTTAAAAGATGACATAGCCGTTTCAAGAAAATAGCAAACTGAGCTTCTGGAAATAAAAAATTTCACTACAGAAATTTCAAAATGCAATAGAAAGCATTTGTAATATAATTGACCAAGCTGAGAAAAGAATCTCAGAGCTTGAAGACCACTCCTTTAAATCAACATAGGCAGACAAAAATAAAGAAAAAAAATAATGTTTAAATATGAGCAAAACCTCAGAAATGTGAGATTATGTAGAGACCAAACCTACAACTTATTGGAATCCCTGAAAGAGATGGTGTGATGGAGTAACTTGAAAAACATATTTGAGAATCTGACCACAAAATTTTCCCCAACCTTTCTGGAAAGGTTGACATGCAAATTCAGGAAATTCAGAGAACCACAAAGAGATGCTATTAAAAACAACCATCCCCAAGACATATAGTCATCAGATTCTTCAAAGTCAAGCAAAAGGAAAAAAAGAAAAAATTAAAGGCAGCTGCAGAAAAGAGGCAGGTCGCATTGAAAGATAACCCCATCAGACTAAAACCAGACCTTTCAGGACAGATTATACAAGCCAGAAGGGATTGGAGCCCATATTCAACACCCTTACAAAAATGAATTCCAACCAAGAATTTAATATCCAGCCAATTGAGCTTCATAAGCAAACAAACAATATTTTTTTTTTTTTCAAAGAAGTAGATGCTATGAGAATTTCTTACCATCAGACTGCCTTACAAAATGTTTTTAAGGGAGTGCTAAACATGGAAATGAGAGACCATTACCTGCCACCACAAAAATACACTTGAGTACATAGTACATTGACTCTAAAAGCAACTGTACAATCAAGTATACATAACAACCAGTTAACAATATGAAGACAGGCTTATATCCTTAAATATCTATATTAATCTCAATGTAAATGCTCTAAATACACCATTAAAAATCACAGTGGCAAGTTGGATAAGGAAGCAAGACCAAACTTTAGGCTGTGTTCAAGAGACCGATCTCATGTAAAAAGACATCCGTAGGATTAAAAAAAATAAAGGGGAAAATAAAATCAGGAAAAAAAAAAAAAAAAAAAAAAAAAAAAAGAAGGAGTTGCTGTTCTAATGTTAGGCAAAACAAACTTTAAAACAACAACTATCAAAAAGGACAAAGGAGGATATTACATAATGGTAAAGGATTCCATTCAAAAAGACTTAACTATCCTAAATATATAATCACCCAACACTGTAAACTCCAGATTAATAAAACAAATTCTTCGATTTTTATGAAGAGACTTAGATAACCACAAAATAATAGTGGGAAACTTCAACACCCAAATGACAGTTAGGCAAATCGTCAAGGGAGAAAACTAACAAAGATATTCATGACCTAAACTCGACACTTTACCAAATTGTTTGAAATGCTTGTTCCCTGGTGCCGTAAAGAAATGGCACTTGAACATAAATTTAATTTATTCAGCAAAACCATTTTACTTCCTGCAGAAAGGGTACACTCGCCAGCAGTTTTCCATGAGAGTGCACCGAACAAAAGAGACAGGGTCATTTATAACCTGATGTATTCACCCGACTGTTATGTCTGGTTTCCATTGGCTGGAACAGGACCTCACATTCTGTATTTGTCCCAATTGGCTAGCAACTTAGAACTTCTTAAAAGAGGCAAAGGTAGAGGAGAACAAAGGAAGGAGGAAGTAACTTGTGGAATGCTGAGAAAGGTAAAAACATTTTTAAGTAAGGAAGAGGAACAGGCTATGACCTAATGCTTGCTTGGACAATATAAGCATGCCAGCACAAATGTTTAGGCTAAATTGTGGGAACTAAGAACATAAAGTACATTGATTTCTTTATTATGACTAGCAGATATTTAAGAATGTTAGCACAAGTCTTTGAATAAATTTTGTTTCTAAGAGAAGTTACTATTTATTCCTAATTAGACGGGAAAGAAAGTCTTTGAAGAGGAAACTCTATTTTAGTTTTTACAAAATGAGCCTAACAGATATCTAGATAATATTGCACCCCCCAAAATACACATTCTTATTTGCACACCACACATAATCTAAGATCAACCACATATTTGGCCATGAAGTAATTCTCAACAAATTATGAAAAACTGAAATTATTCCAGCTACACTCAGAGCACAGCACAATAAAAATACAAATCAACAACAAGCAGATCTCTTGGAGCCATATACCCACAGAGAAATTAAGCAATCTGCTCCTGAATAGCTTTTGGGTAAAAAATAAAATTAGGCCAGAAATTTAAAAATATCTTTGAAACTAATGAAAACAAAGATACAACGTACCAGAATCTCCAGGACACAACTAAAGCAGTGTTAAGAGGAAAGTTTATAGGGAAACATCTACATCAAGAAGTTACTAAGCTCTCACATTAACAACCTCACATCTAGAGAAACTAGAAAAGCAGTAGCAAATCATCCAAAGCTAGTAGAAGGAAAGAAATATACAAAATCACAGCTGAACTGAATGAAATTGATATGTTAAAAACCACATAAAAGATCTATGAAACCAAAAGTTTATTTTTTGAAATAATAAATAAGATGGATAGAAGGCTAGCTAGACTAATGAAGAACAAAAGAGAGAAGTTCCAAACAAACACAAGCAGAAATGATATAGATAACATTACCCTAAATAAACACAAAAAGCAACTCTGAGAATATTACAAACACATGTATGCACAGAAACTAGAACACCTAGAAGAAATCAATAAATTCCTGGAAACATACAGCCTCCCGAGATTGAAATTGAAAAAAAGAAATTGAAATCCTGAACAGACCAATAATAAATTCCAAAATTGAATAAGGAATAAAAAACCTACCAACCAGAAAAAGCCCTAGCCAGACAGAATTGCAGCCAAACTTTACCAGACTTTCAAAACGAACTGGTACCAATGCTACTAAAATTGTTTTTTTTTTTTTTTTTTTTTTTTAATTGAGGAAGAAGGACACCTCCCTAACTCAGTTTATGAGGCCAGCATTATTCTGATACCAAAAATCTGGCAGACACAATACAAAAAAAGAAAATCTTAGGACAAAAACCCCGATGAAGATATATTCAAAATTGTAGACAAGACAGTAGCAAACTGAATTCAGCAGCACATAAAAATTGGCCATAATAAAATAGGCTTCAGAGGACAATAGGTAGTTCAAGGTACACAAAGCAATAAACGTAATTTATCATATAAACAGAACTAAAATCAAAACTCACATGATCATCTCAGTAGATGCGAAAAGGCTTTTCATTAAATTCAGTACTGTTTCATGTTAAATATTATATATGTATATATACACATACACATAAAAGGAACATACCTCAAAATAATAAAAGCCATCTTTGCCAATATCGTACTAAACAGGCAAAACCTGGAAGCATTCCACTTAATACCGAAAACAAGACAAGGAATTCTACTCTTACCATTCCTATTGAACACAGTACTGGAAGTTCTACCCAAAGCAATTAGGCAAAATAAATTTTTAAAAGACATTCAAATAGGAAGAGAGGAAGTCAAACTATCTATTTTCATAGAGGATATGATTCTGTACCTAGATAACTCCATAGTCTGGGCTCAAAGGCTCCTAGAATTAATAAACCACCTCAGCAAATTTTACTGTACAAAATTCAGTAACATTTCTACACACCAATAGTGTTAAAGCTGGAAGCCAAATCAAAAATACAATCTCATTCACAATAGCAACAAAAATATAAATACCTGGGAATACAGTTAATCAGAGAAGTGGATGATGTCTACAATAAGAATTACAAAACACTGCTGAAAGAAATAAGAGATGACACAAAGAAACAAAAAAAAAAAATACATACTCATGTACAGAAAGAATCAATATTGTTAAAATGGCCATACTGACCAAAGCAATGTACAGACTCAATGTTATTCATTTCAAACTACCAAAGACATTTTTTTCACAGAATTAGAATAATAAAACTATTCTAAAATTGATGTAGAACCAATAAAGATCCCAAACAGCCAAAGGAATCCTAAGCAAACTAATAAAGCTGGAAGCATCACGTTACCTGACTTTAAACTATATTACAAGGCCATAGTAATCAAAATAGTATGGTACTGGTACAAAAACAGACACATAGATCAATGGAACAGAATAGAGAGACCAGAAGAAAAGCAACACAAATACAATAATCTGATCTTTGACAAAATTGTCAATAACAAGGAATGGAGAAAAGGACTCCCCATTCAATCAATGGCACTTGGATAACTGGCTAGCCATATGCAGGAGATTGAAACAGGACACCCTTCTTCCATGGTATACAAAATTCAACTTGATTTGGTGAATTGAATACTTAAATGTAAAGATAGATTAAAGACTGAAATGTGAAGCCCAAACTGTAAAAACCCTGGAAGACAAGATAGGGTAATATCATTCCAGACACGGGAAGTGGGAAAGATTTCATGACAAAGATGCCAAAAGCAATTGTTACAAAAGCAATGATTAACAAATGTAATCTAATTAAACTAAAGAGCTTCTGCACAGCAAAAGAAACTATCAACGAAATCAACAAACAACCTACAGAATGGGAGAAAATATTTGCAAACTATGCATCTGACAAAGGTCTAGTATCCAGCTCCTAGCAGGAACTTAAACAATTGAGTAAGCATATAACAAATAACTCCATTAAAAATGGGAAAATAACATGAATAGACATGTAAAAGATGATACACATGCATATGAAAAAAAAGCTCTGTGTCACTAATCATTAGAGAAATGCAAATCAAAACCACAATGAATTACGATCTCACACCAATCAAAATGACCATTGTTAAAACTATAACAGATGTTGGCAAGGTTGTAGAGAAAAGGGGACACATATACACTCTTCGAGGTGATGTAAATTAGTTCAGTCACAGTTGGAGATTTCTCAATGAATTTAAAACAGAACTATCGTTTGACCCAGCAATCCCCTTACTGTGTATACACCCAAAGGAATACAAACCATTCTACCGAAGAGACACATGTACTCATATGTTCACTGCAGCACTATTCACAATAGCAAAGTCATTAAATCAACCTACTGGCTCATCAACAGTGGACTGGTTAAAGAAAATACGGTACATATAATGCCATGGAGTACTATGCAGCCGTAAAAATAATAAAATTATGTCCTTTGCATCAACGTGGATGGAGCTGGAGGCCATTATCATATATAAATTAACATAGGAATAGTAAAGCAAACACTACATGTTCTCCCTTATAAGTGGGAGCAAAGCACTGAGTACATATGAATATTAAGAGAGGAACAATAGACACTGGAGCCTGCTTGAGGGTGGAGGGTTGGAGGAGGGTGAGGGTCAAAAAACTACCTATTCATTACTATGTTCACAACATGGGTAATAAAATCATTTGTACATCAATCCCAGCAACAGGCAATTTACTCATATAACAAACCTGCACATGCACCCCCTGAACCTAAAAGTTGAGTAAAATAATAAAATAAAATTCTCATAATTTTAAAACTAATGCAATCGTTAATACATTCCAGTGTGTCTTTCAATTTGTGCATGTATGTAGGCAAAAAATCAATACAAAATACAAATACAAAAAGTGTCATATATCACATAGAATTCTCACTTATATGAATATCTAACGACATTAAGTATGCAGCAAAATAAATTTGACCAGCATTTTATTGTAGTCACACTGAGTAGTCAATTTTTTATGTCAAATAAGAAACTTTTTGTTACCAAATAATAATGATCTTCAAAACTTTAATGATCTTTTATCTAAAATTGAAGGATAATAACAATATATGGTATAAAATTGTCAAAGAATGTATGTAGTATGCTAAATAAAAGTAGACATTTTAAATTTTTTTCAGTTGTAAATTGGTGAAATATGATTCATAAAAATGCTTTCCCTCTTGCTAAGATATTTATTTCATGTCCATGGAAGATGCTGATGTATCTCTTTTGTTGTGCTCAACTGTGGGAAGGGAGTTAATAATTCAGTTTCTTTGTCTCCAGTGGGCATGTTTGTTAGGATTTCCTCCATAACCAGGGCATCAACACTAACAGGTTTTGTTAACACATCTCAATCTTGAAAAACACATATACTATGAAAAAGCTGGTGATATTGCTGCCCAATAATAAAAGTGCTTATTGGACCTTCCTGACTAAAGTTCCTAGAAGGTTCTTAGAATGAACACTTGTTTATATAGCATTCATAAAATCTAACCATGTCTGTTACCAAAAAATTTGGCAAATTACCCCATTTCTCCATCTAAAATGTTGACAAGGCTCATAATTGTTTGTTTGTTTGCTTGCTTTTCTTTTATTTTTGTTTGTTTTTTTTTTGAGATAAAGTCTTGCTCTTGTCACCCAGGCTGGAGTGCAATGGCACAAACTTGGTTCACTGCAACCTCTGCCTCCCAGATTCAAGCGATTCTCCTGCCTCAGTCACCTGAGTAGCTGGTATTATATGCGCACGCCACCACACCCAGTTAATTTTTATATTTTAGGTAGAGATGGGGTTTCGCCATGTTGACCAGGCTGGTCTCGAACTCCTGACCTCATGATCCGTCCGCCTCGGCCTCCAGAAATGCTGGGATTACAGGCTTGAGTCACTGTACCCGGCCCTCATAATTGTTTTTAACACAACAGACTAGAGGGAGAATCTTAGGTACTTTTTGAGTTAGCAGTAGAGGAGATTTTATTTTTTTAAAGCATTCTGCCACCTTTTTTTTTTTTTTTTTTTGGTTGCATTTATCATTTTCTGGCTTTTTTTGTTAAGAGTTCAGGGAATTCCACAGCCTTGTCCAGGGGGCTACTTCCAAATTGCTCAGAGAACACTCATTATTTTCTACTATATGTGATAAATCCTCCTGCTCCGCTGTCTTTGTCCTGAGTTACTATCCTTAAACCTTTCAAAGTTTAGCACTGTTTATGTCTCCCAGAATTTTGGCAAAGATTTATATGCATTCCAACCGTCACAATAAATTATATACCTTTTCTTGTCCTGTTAATTTCATTGCTTCTTACTTTGCTTCGTTCACCACGGTTCTTTCTGGGAACTGCTTAGACAAGTATTGTGATAGATAATAAACATCACGAAAACTTTGTATGGTGTTTTCGACTAATAGATAACATGAAAGTCATGGGCAAAATGATTTTGTTTTTGTCGTTCAGAAACTTTTATGACACAGAGTCAGTGTACAAATTATACTTCAGCTGTTAATCATTCATCGACTCTTTCAATTTATATATTACTATTTTTTAGATCAATCTCAAAGGAGAATAATTTATTAGCAATTTTAAGCCATATTTGCACTCTTCTTCTATATTCATATTAGCTGTTGTTTGTATTAATAGTTTAGTAGTTTTTTTTTTTTTTTTTTTTACACTACCATATGACCTTAGACAGGGATTTCAGTTATTGTAACCAATTGTGAGCTATGTTCAGATTTGCTGTGATATTATTCACTACATAATTTCTAAAACAAACTTTGCAGTTTTCTATTTGAGAATGAGGATTAGTAAGTAACCTTTCTCAAGTAAAATAACTGGATACTACTGGGACTTCTGCCTGAAGAAATTAATGAGAATTTTTCAGGAAAAGAGAGGGAATGGAGGCTAGTGGTTATAGCACAGGGTACAGAGTCATGCTGCCTGAGTTTAAATTCCATCTTTGTCACTTATTAGCTGTGTGACCTGGGACAAGTTATAGGATATTTCTTTAAAGATTTTTATCTGAAACATAAAAATTATAATTGTACCTAAATGATCATAGTATTGTCACAGTTATTTTCAAACTATGCTACGATAGAAATATTTTAGGTCCTTGGCACATAATAAATTCTGAAAAAAGTTAATTGTTATTATTATATATGCTAATGCAAAATAGAGTAGGACATGTAGTGATATTATAAGACATTGTATTTGACAAGTGCTGCACTTTGTTATTAGCTATAATTTTTCAATTATATAGAAAAATGAGAGTACAGATTGAAGGAGTGAGGAAAATTCTCTTAGAGAGCACGAAGGCATATGTATCTTGATAATTAAGTGAAGATTTTTAAACAGAGAAAGATGATTCTTACTGCTATAAAACGATGTGAACAAACATGGAGAAAGGTATAGGAATACTTTGCATAAGAGACAATTTAAAGAAAATGTTTTAAAGGTAGTTCAAATGGTCAAGAAACTAAGAAATAATGATGCTATAAACTGGTAGAAAATAAGAAATTTAACAAAGACAAATTAATTTGAAGAAGAAATATGGATGATAAGTATTAGGAGACAACTTTTTGGATATAAACTTTATAGGTTTTAGAAATAGATTCTCCATGCCGGCAGCGGTGGCTCATGCCTGTAATCCCAGCACTTTGGGAAGCCAAGGCGGGTGGATCACGAGGTCAGCAAATCGAGACCATCCTGGATAACACGGTGAAACCCCGTTTCTGCTAAAAACAAAAAACTAGCGTGGCGTGGCGGGAGCCTGTAGTCCCAGCTACTCAGGAGGCTGAGGCAGGAGAATGGCGTGAACCTGGGAGGCGGAGCTTGCAGTGAGCCAAGATCGTGCCACTGCACTCCAACCTGGTCGACAGAGCAAGACTCCGTCTCAAAAAAAAAAAAAAAAAAAAAAAAAAAAAAAAAAGAAATGGATTCTCCAATAAAAAATAGATTTCACCAGGTGAAGAATGTCAGTGAAAGCTAAAAGAGTTATGTTTCTGAGGGATAATGTTTGAAAAGCATAGGAGGCTAATAATTTCTCAGAGACATTTAGATTTGAGAAAAGAAAGAAGAGCAATAACAACATAAATTTCACAAGAAGTAAGTTTTTTTCATATCTTTACCTTTTCATTATTATCTCTAGTTATCTTAAATGCAAGTAATTTTTATCAATTTGACTAATATGTTACTAGTCCACACAAAATCAGAGAGTAGAAAAATTCCATGTGCGTTATTTCTGACGGTTCCCTCTATTTAATCTTTAGTCATCCTAAACAATTTTGATTATATAGAAAGAAATGTGATCTAGAAACCCTAAAAGTACTTACTACTTAAAAATTACCAAAACGTGTAATAAAACTATTATCTCAAGTAAGGATCCACAATGTTAATGATGAATTATCCAGAAAGAAAACTATTAATCATGTGCTTAGTAATATGCTAAGCTAAATTAAAATATCACATAGTTCATACTGTACATTTTGTATGAGCTTTGACATAAGCTTTGAAAATAGATTTTGATATAATTTTGAAAATATTTAATACAGGGCATGATTTGCTACTGCATGAAGATTGAACCTCATTCAATATGTTCCCAAACTATTTTTTCACCCAACTTCAAACCTGTGATTTTAATTGTAATTATGGTGTTTACCCACATTGAATAATCACAGAAGTGGTCATCCATTATAACTGATGGATGACTAGTTTCTCTGTAGAAACTATATATGCTATTTGGAGTGCCATTTAGGGCATCTTATCTTGTGAAAACAAACCACTTTTAACTACAAACCCAGTAATAATAATACATAATTACTTTTACATTAATTACATTGTAATTTAGATTGTAAATTATAAACACAATTCAATAATAAAATACAATTAATTTGTCATTGTAATTAATTAAATTATATTATAACTAAATTGTAAAACAATAACAATTATAATTAAATTACATTTAATCAAAACCAAATAATTATAATAATAAACAATCAAATAATAAATAATTAGAAATAATTTTACAAACTCTTTTTATACAAAATTCTACCTTTATGCATGTTTGTACAGTGGTATTTCTGAATCTCTGTTAGAGATTTCCTGGCTTACAATCATTCGTGCCCAGTTCCTATAGAAAATATTAAGTAGACCTTTGCTTTATCAATTTTTCAAAGTATTTACATAAATATATATTTTATTCTATTAATGCAAAATATCACATTCATCTGCTTTTCTGTGGAAACCTAGACTATAGGAATTTTTCACTTTTCTTTACAGGAAGAAACATTTTTCTCATTCTTGCCCCAGCTAGCCACTTTATAAAAATCAACTGTTCTGTCATGCTTATTGAAGCTCTTCTCTAGTTACATCATATCTAGACAAGATACTGCCCAATTTATGAGTGGCTAATAACCACCAATTATTTCTTTAAATGTAAATTGTTATGATTTTGTTTTTAAATATGCTGTCATAAAGTCATATTCTATCCCAAGAGAAAAGTAGGTTATTTGTTGAATTGGGTAACAATAGAAATAGGGTGGTAGTACTCTGCTAGAATAAATAATAAAGACACACAGAAGTTTTTTAAATCTCTTAAAAATGTTTAAAAATATTTACACAGTATTAGTCAGAGTGTCACTGGGACTAATAGTTCTTTATTTTCAACTAGGTTTTAAAATAACGAACAATTCCTCTATGGAATACTTATGAGCAAATGAACCTGAATAGAGCATGATAAAAGAGAGAGTAGCGTGAAAATTTCTTAAGCTCTCTAGAAGAGACTTGAAGATGCAAACAAGAACAATAATTACAAGTGTTAAGAAATAAATAGATCAAAATAAAGAAAGACCACTTGAGGATTTGCAGCTGGGGACATTTCATGCATTGCATTTTTGCTGCATTAAATGAGAAAAGCATAAGAAATGGGTGAAATTACTTGTTTGTACGTCCATGCATAGATCTAATTTATAGTTTTACATGCTTCTATTTTTCATGAAAAACATTCCTCTCTCCTTGCCTTAGCAGCTAACTCATGAATACGGTTTTCTCTCTTTCTATTTCTTCACCAGTCTGATTGCTGTGGCATTACTAGGGTAACCTAAGAGATTATTCTTATAACAAAACAGAATGTAAAAATTATTATAAACCTTGGAAGAATGTTAAGATTGTGATTGTAGAGAAAAGACATATTACAGTAAACAAAGTTCTAAAATAAAACAAAGAAAAATGTAAAGCTGAAAAGTCTGAGAAATCGTAAGAAGACAAAATATCAGGATTAATCAAAACACCTAAGACAACAAAAGATAGATATAAAAGACATATAACAAGAATTCTGCCTTCAGGAAATAATGTCTTCTGAGAAGATTTTTTTTTTTTTTCTTCCCAAGATTAAATTCCCACTCCAGGGCCTGAAAACAAACAATGTCAGAAATGTCATAAAAATTAATTTGGTGTCAAAAGTAAAGTTTTTAAAAATCTGACAAATGTGGCTTTGTACGTATATGATTACTCTCTTTGGTGCATATTTATGTACTTTAATAAGTATCCAATATTATCTAATTTTAAAATATGCTAAAAAGATAAGATCCTAAGGCCGTTGTGAGAGAAATTCATTTTACTGATGTCCATATGTTCACAGATTTTCAGGATTAGCAATATTTTCAATGTCTTTCAAAAACTGGCAAATACATTATTTTAAATACTTTATATAATGTAATGCAACAAAAAGTGTTTGTGTGCCCTCAATTTGTAAAACCTAAAGATCAGCAAAATTTTGAAATACACTATGATATATAGGAAAATGCTGAAATATTATTTTTATATTTTACATGATTGAAATCTCAAAATAAAGATACTTTTTAAAAAGTGAAAAAAGTCACAATTTAAGTAAAGCTGTTAAAGATTAGTACTTACAAAGCGAAATAAAAGAATAGCTATCAATAATTATTGTCCTGACACAGCTATTGAAACTAACTATA
>NW_016808208.1:351564-353570 GCF_001698545.2 Rhinopithecus bieti
AGAGAGAGAGAGAGAGAGAGAGAGAGAGAGAGAGAGAGATCTTTTTGGCTTTGTTCTTTGTCCCTTACTATAATGCTTTTCTGGCTCTTTTCAGCATAACCAATTCCTATATGACTTCATGGCAAAATAAAAAATGTCAACTTCCTCAAGAATTTTAAACTGAGTAAGCATATTTCAAACAATTCTATTCCTTCCTGTATAGGCTTTCTGTTTAATTACAAATTTTAAATAGATTGTACTCAAATGTTTATAAATTTTAGGTACATTGACTATTTGCAACTTATTTCTACATTCTTTAGATGAATATATTGTCTTCCACATAAGACTATTTTTGACAATTTACAGCACGTTTTCTACCTTTACTGAATTAGTCTTTATGTTTGGCATAATGCCATATGTAGAAAAGTACTCAGTAATTATTTTGTTTGTCCTAAAATAAAGTAATATGAGAGCTCTACTTATTTACTGTGAAGTGTAATTAATTTAATGCATTAAATTGTGAGTTTCATGATTATTTTCACAAAATACACATTGTTTAAATAATCTAAAATATTAAAAATGTTCCCTAGCAAAACGCATAGACACCAAATGTGAACCGTTAGCAAAATTCCAGGGGTTCAGTCTTGGTCTGGGTGCTCATAGCACAGAAAGCCAGTGACTGAGAAAAGAAGAAGGCTTTAATTGGGTGCTGCAGCCAAAGAGATAGGAGCTGTCTCAAATCTGTCTCCCTGACTAACTAAAATCAGTGGTTTATGTAACAGGGAGGAAATGTAACTGTGTAAGAAAACAGGAACTATGGAGGGGAAAGGACACAGTTATGATGAATGAGGGGCCTAGCATCTTGTTGTCTCCATGTGATGACCTGGTGAGTTTTAGTTCTTTGATACTTTTTGAGCGGGCTAAGGGACCCTTTGCTGAGGAAAGAACTCAGATAAAATAATAGTATCAAGCTTTAAGAACAGAAGGGTCAATTTCATTGTTTATACAAAAATAACTGTCTATGGGACTATTGGATCAATTTCAGAACTTTAAACAATAGAATTTTGGTTATCATGGTCTGCCAGTATATTCATTAATTTCAACAAATGTGCCATTCTGTGAGGGATATTTATAATACGGGAGGCCAGGCATGTGTGGGGACATGGTTATATGGGAAATCTCTGCACTTTCTACTTAATTTTTTTCTATGAAACAAAACTGCTCCAAAATAAAGTTTGTAAAACAATATTTGCCAATAATTATAGACATTTTATATTTAACATTTGGAGTAAACTTTATTGAGAAAGTATAAAATAAAATATAATTGAAATACATCAAATATAAATATTTTTAAGTAAATAAGAGACTAATTCATGATGTAAATTTATTAATAAAATTAAACACTATAATTTAGATGAATAGTGTGAAGGATTTCTGTGTGAATGATACTTGACCAGTATAAATACAGGAAGTAAAAATGTGCCTAGTATTTTGCTTAAATAGAAATAAATACTTATATCAATTAATGTCTTTAGTATATACAAAGTTTCTCTTTATAATACAATGAAGTTTAAATATAAATTAAAAACAACTTTGTGAAGAAAAATTGGAAATTCTGGAGATTAAAGGGTCAATTAGAGTTAAATGCTAGAATATTTATGCCAAAGAAATATTAAGCAAACTATCCTTTCTGAGCTCCTTGTAAAACTATAGTTTCCATACACTTTATCATATATTGCCCTTATAGAAAAATTAAAACCTATTTGAAAATAAAGAACTGTAATATAAATTCTAAATAATATATAAAACTTACATGCTTTGTGAAACTTTTGCTTAACATCATGAATAGTAGATGACTGTGTCACCTGAAAGGGAAAAGAAAATAGAGTTATTTTTAAAAACTGTTAATTTGTTTTCTATCCATTTAAGGAAAATACATTTTAAATATATCCTAAAATTCTTACACAATAAGAATTTTTGCTTGATTTATCTTTTTAGTGATTACTATTTTGACAAACTTGAAATGT
>NW_016808208.1:356899-371035 GCF_001698545.2 Rhinopithecus bieti
TAATAGGAATTCCAATTTTTGTTAGGCTGTTAATAGCAAAATGATCCTAAAACATTCTGTGTATATACAATTATAAATATTTCATGGCATTGCTCTTCTCTGAAAGATGTTAGAAAAAAATTTTAAAACAGTTTATAGGGAGAGTAATATATATTTATATACTTTTGCATATATTTTAATTTTGGTTATTAACCTTTAATATTTAAATTTAATTTTTAAAATGTTGTTTTAACAGTGTCCATTGTTTCATCTCAATGTTTCTTATTCATTCAGCACCTTTATATGTTGCTTTCTCTGACAGTGGAGTAAAGACCGCATGATATTCCCTAGAGTAACAAATATTTGTTCATTAGTCATATCAAGGATCAATTAATTTTAAATAAAAAATAATTTTCATAATCAACAATCCCTCAATTTGGGTTTGATATGTGTTCATCTAGCACTTTATGAGGGTCATTATCTTGTATTATGCATTGGTTGCTCAATCTATACGGAGCTGAGGATAATTACCTAGTATTACTGTTGTTTTGTTTTGTCATGTAGTACACCACAGAGCAGACAATAAGTTTTAATTAACTTTATAGAAGTCAGAAATAAAGCTGTGAGTGCAAACATGTAAAAACAGAGTAAGATCAAAGTTTCTTAATCTGATATGCAAAAGCTGTATGCCATTCTCCACACCAGAATAATGCAATTGACAACCTTCTAATTTGGTACATGCATTTTACTTTGAATTTTCTTATTTTCTTTTTTTTTTTTTTTTTTTTTTTTTTTTTGAGACGGAGTCTCACTCTGTCGCCGGGGCTGGAGTGCAGTGGCCGGATCTCAGCTCACTGCAAGCTCCGCCTCCCGGGTTCCCGCCATTCTCCTGCCTCAGCCTCCCAAGTAGCTGGGACTACAGGCGCCCGCCACCTCGCCCGGCTAGTTTTTTGTATTTTTTAGTAGAGACGGGGTTTCACAGTGTTAGCCAGGATGGTCTCGATCTCCTGCCCTCGTGATCCGCCCGTCTCGGCCTCCCAAAGTGCTGGGATTACAGGCTTGAGCCACCGCGCCCGGCCTGAATTTTCTTATTTTCGAGACTAACATCATTTTCCCGAAAGAAACCTTCATGTGTAATAGGGATGTATTATAAGCTCTTAACATTTTAGAAAAAATTCATTTGACTTTCACGTGTTAAAAAAGTGCTGATTTTGAATAAATCCTTGAGAACTGCCCTTTCTGCAATAATTTTGGACAAAATAAATCAGAAAAAATAACTACTAAATGATTCAGACATGTATTCAATTAGGCATAGGATTGTGCTTTTCTGCTCTTTTCAGTCCTTTAGTTGTACTGAAAGCACAAAGAGAGGAAAATATGATAATTAACTGAGCATATAAGAGCTTCTGATGACTAAATTGATGTCTCAGTGGCTTCATCAGGGAGTTTAGTTATCATAACCTCCACTTCTTAGTCAGTTTTACAACATCTTAAAAAGGATGAACTATCATCCTGATAATTTATTCATTTCCATAATTATACAGATGGGAGTATGTGAAACTCTACATTTGAAACCTTAATATTCCCTTCATTAATGTTTCTTTCTCTTAAAAGAAAATGAGTCTTAAAATACCGAGTAGGCAAGTCAAATGATGGTAGTTAAACCAAAAATTTACTTCTAAATTTTAACTGATTATAGTTTAGTTGATGAAAACAAAAAAGCTTTTTCATTCAAGCATTTAATCTAGAATTTGTTTGAATTTGGCCAATACGCNTGAGCCACCGCCCCGGCCAACAGTAAATTCTTAAGATGCACAGATGTCTCCAAAATATTGCTCATCCTGATTAGAGCAATAAAAATTAAATTATAATAAAAAACAGCAACCACTTGACATTCATTTGATGGGGTTATTGTAGTATAAAAACCTAAATTTGTCAGTAAACTTTATTAAAACAAATAACTTGTCTAAAAGTAAATATATAGAAATAAAACCAAAGTAAAAGATGAACTGATATAAATAATTAGATATAGTGGTGTGAAAATGCAGACACAGATACACAGAGAAATACAAAATGTCAGTGCAGGTTTCCTACTTAAACAGAGCTGTTTTTCAAGACACAAGGAAGAAAATTGCCAAAAAATATCACATGTTAAGCTTGATTAATTCAGGAAAACGGAAAAAAATAGCTTTGAGAATTTCCATTAGAAGA
The DNA here is from genome assembly GCF_001698545.2 of Rhinopithecus bieti. Taxonomy (NCBI): domain Eukaryota; kingdom Metazoa; phylum Chordata; class Mammalia; order Primates; family Cercopithecidae; genus Rhinopithecus; species Rhinopithecus bieti. The sequence goes on from NW_016808208.1 coordinate 359,090, forward strand.
TTTTAGGCCAGACTTGGTGGCTCAGGCTTGTAGAATAAACTCTTTGGGAAACTAAGGCAGAAGGATCACTTGAGTCCAGGGCTTCAAGAAGAGCCTGGGCAATACGGCGGAAATCCCATATCTCAAAAAAAAAAAAAAAAAAAAAAATTAGCAGGGCATGGGGGATGTGTATGTAGTCCCAGCTATGCTGGAGCCAGGGTGACAGAGCGAGACCCTGTCTCAAACAAACAAACAAACAAACGAACAAAGATAAAGAAGGTAGTAGATTAGCAAAGAGAAAGTATATTTGCATATTTTATTCAGAATGGACAAGGATTTTCTCAGTAAGCAAATGTTATTTTACTAATAAATAACCTTAGGATTGCTCAGATAAGTAAGCAATATATGGAAAATAATTTTTATACATTCAAAATGTGTTCAGTATTTTGTAGAACAGCAAGAATTTTCACTACGAATAAAATTGACAGTACACAGTGAATCTGAAAAAATATGTGTTTTAACAAGGTTTAAATGTTTAAATTTAACTGAGTTATACTATGGATTCTCTTCAGATCGTATAACTCTTTCGTCTCTTAAATTTAACTGAATTTTATTTATCTAAGAAATTGAAATGTTTTATATTGTATCAATTTTATTTATAAACTAAATTATTTAAAATTAGTTCCTTGTTAAGTAAAACGATATGTGTGTGTGTGTGTGTGTGTGTATATATATGTATTCATACACACATATCCTGTTTTTGTGTCATACAAAATGTTTCTTTTTGTATTGCAATAACAATTTGGTTAATATCAATTATGCCATTTCTATTGAAAATAATGTAAAAATTAACATATAAATTGATTTTCTCAAAGTATTTACCAAATAAATTTTATCTGAATAATGCTCTCTTATATGAAAAATTTTATTTCTAGGAAATTATGTGTAAATTTTACTTAGAAGTACAGCCTAAAACATTACTGGTCTTTTATTTGTGTGTGTCCACACACACACATGCACATACACTTGACCCTTGAACAATGCAGAGGTGCCAACCGTCCATGTAAGCATATTTTAAAACAATTTTTATAGATATCTAATAATTACACATATTTATGGGGTTCATGTGCTATTTTAATATGTACATAAATTGTGAAATGATCAAAACAGTATTTAGAATATTCATCACCTTAAACACTTATCAGTTATTTGTGTTGGAAGCATTTCAAATCCTCTCTTCTAGCTATTTTTAAATATACAATATATGTTAATTGTTAATTATAGTTACCCTACTATGTTATCAAACAGTAGAAGCTACTTCTATTTTCTAACTGTATGTTTCTACCCATTAACTAACCTCTCTTCATTCCTTCACTGTCGTTCCCAGCCTCTGGTAAATATATACTGTACCTTCATGAGATAAACTTTTTAAAGTGTTAAACTTCTTTTTAAACCACCACACACGAATGAGAACATGCAATATTTGTCTGTAAATGCCTGGCTTTTTTCACTTAATATAATCACCTCTAGTTACATCTATGTTGTTGCAAATAATAATTGATTCTATAGCTTGGTTATTGTGAATAGTGTTTCAATAATCATGAGGATGCAGGTATCCCTTTGATAATATTGATTTGCTTTCCATTGGATGAATACCCAGGGTGGAAGTCTGGAATTTATAAAAGTTCTATTTTTGTTTTCTGAGACACTCTCTACTCTTTTCCATAATGTCTGTACTAATTTCATTTCCACTGATAGTGTATAATAATTTCCTTTGATCTGCATCCTCACCAGCATTGCTTTTGTTTTTGTTTTTCCATAGTAACCATTCATACTTGGATAAGATAATATCTTGTTGTTGGGTAAGATAATATCTCATTGTAGCTTTGATTTGGATTTCCCTGATGTTAGCGATGTTGACCACTTTGTTATATATCTGTTGGCCATTTGTATGTCTTTTTTAGAGAAATATCTATTCAGATTATTTGCCCAATTTTCCGTGGAATAATTTGTTTGCTTGTTTTTATGCTTCTGGGAACTGAGGTGTTTTAGTTCCTTATTTAGTTCTGAATAATAGTCCCTCATCAGATGAATAGTGTGCAAATATTTTCTCCTACTCTTTTGCCTCTTTACACTGTTGTTTCCTTTGTTATGCAGAAGTTTATTATTTTAATATGTTCCTATTTGTGTATTTTTGTTTTTGCTACCTATTCTTTTGAGGTCTTAGTCATTATTATTATTATTATTATTATTATTATTATTATTTTTTGCTAAGTCCTGAATGTTTCTCCTATTGTTTTCTTTAGTAGTTTATGGTTTGAGGTCTTAGTTTTTAAGTTGCCTAATCCATTTTCAGTTGTGTTTTAGATGTTTGATAAACATAGGTGTCTAATTACATTCTTTCTGCATGTGGAAGTAGTAGTATTTGTTAGACAGCCACTTATTAAAGAAGCTGTCTTTTTCATGGTATGATTGTTGCACCCATTTGAAGACAATCAGTTTGACTTATAAATGCAAGGATTTATATCTGGGTCTATGTCACATAGGTCTATGTATTTCTTATACAGTGCATGCGTTGTTACTTATTGCTTGCGTATATTTTAGTCCAGGAACGTGTGATGTTCCCAGCTTTGTCTTTTTGCTGTACTTTGTCTACTACAGGGTCTTTTGTGGTATCCATAATCCTTTAAGATTGTTTCTATTTTGTAAGAATGTCATTGGTATTTTATAGGAAATTATTGAATTTGTAGATTGCTTTGGGTGGTGGTGTGTCGGTTATTTAACAATATTAATTCTTCTAATCATTAGCTCAGATGTGTTTCCATTGTGTCTTATGCTCTTCATTTCACTTTATCAGAGTGTTTGGAGTTTTCCTTGGCAGAGTGTCTTTCCCCTTCCTGTGTAAATTTATTCAAAGTCCCCCCTCTCCCCCCCCCCCCCGCCGCATTTCCTTTTATTTATTTATTTATTTATTTATTTATTTATTTATTTATTTTTGGTACCTATTGTAAATAACATAAAATTCTTGATTTAGTTTTCAGCTAGTTTCTCATTGGTGTATAAAAGTGCTGCTGATTTTTGTATGTTGATTTTGTATTCTGAGAATTTACTGAATTTATTTGTCAGTTCTAAAATATTTTTGGTGGTGGTTTTATGTCATTACACATATAAGATTATGCCATCTACAAAGGACAACTTAACTTCCACTTTTCCAATTTGGATGCCCTTTTCTTTTCCTTTTCTTTCCTGATTGCTCTGAGTAGGATTTCCTGTACTATGTTGAATAAGAGTGGGTATCCTTGTCTTGTTCCAGTTCTTAGATAAAAGAGTCTGGTTTTTTTGCCATTCAGAATGATGTTAGCTGAAGGTTTGTCTTATATGCCTTTTATGTTGAGGTATGTTCATTCCATGCCTAATTTGTAGAGAAGTTTCTTTTTTTTTTATCATAAATGGATTGTGCCTTTATTAGATGCTCTATCTGTATCCATTACAATAATCATATGAGTTTTATCCTTCATTCTGTTGATATGATATATCATATTTATTGATTTGCATATGTTGAAGTATACATTTATTACTGGAATAAATCCTACTTAATCATAGTGTATTATATTTTTGATGTGTTGTAAGATTTGCCACCCAAGCCAGCAGCAGCAACCTGCTGGGGTCCCCTTCCATGTTGTGGAAGCTTTGTTCTTTCACTCTTCATAATAAATCTTGCTGCAGCTCCCTCTGGGTCTGCACTAACTTTAAGAGCTGTAACAGTCACTGCGAAGGTCTGCAACTTCGCTCTTGAAATCAGCGAGACCACGAACCCACCAGAAGGAATAAACTCCGGACACATCTGAACATCTGAAGGAACAAACTATGGACACACCATCTTTAAGAATTGTAACACTCACCACAAGGGTCTGCGGCTTCATTCTTGAAGTCAGTGAGATCAAGAACCCACCAGAAGGAACCAATTCTGTAAACACTTTGATCCTTTCTTTTTTTCTCATTGTCATTGCAGTTTGGTTGTTTTCTGTAGTGGTAACATTTGAGTCCTTCCCTTTCTTATTGTGTCTGCTCCACCCATGAGTTTTATACTTTTTTTGTATTTTCATGATGGTAGATACTATCCTTTTGCTTTCAGATGTAGGAGTCTCTTAAGCATCTCTTGTAGAATCAGTCTAGTGGTAATGATTTCTTTCAGGTTTTGCTTATCTGGGAAATACCTTATTTGTCCTTGATTTTTGGAGGACGACTTTGCTACATATGGTATTCTTGATTGTCAGTACTTTTAATATGTTATCCTATTCTTTCCTGTCCTTAACAGTTTCTGCTAAGAACTTAGCTGTTTGTTTGATGAAGATTCCTTTATATGTGACTTGATGCTTTTCTCTTCCTGTGTGTGTGTGTGTGTGTGTGTGTGTGTGTGTGTGTGTGTTCTGTCTTTATCTTTAATTTTTGACAGTGTGATTACAACAGGTCTTACATAATATCTTTTTGGTTGGATATATTTGGGCATCTTTAAGCTCCTGTTTCTGGATGGCTACATCTTGCAAGATGGGATATTTTCAGCTATTATTTCCTTAGGTGGAGTTTCAATGCTTTTGTTTGTCTCTCTTCTGGAACACTCAAACTTTAAATATTTGGTTGCTTTATGATGCCCCATATGTCAGGCAGGCTGTCTTCATTCTTTTTTATTCTTTTCTTTAGGTCTGTCTGGGCTATTTCAAAAGACATGTCTTCAAGTTTAGAAATTCTTTCTTTTGCTTGATCTAGTCTATTGTGGAAGCTTTCCTTTGTGTTTTTCTTTAATTAATTGAGTTCTTCAGTTTCTGAAGTACAGTTTAAACCTTTTTTATTATATCTATCTTTTTTGTTAAGTTTCTCATTAGATTACAAATGATTTTCTAATTTATTTGTATTGTTTGTGCTCTTTTATATCTCACTAAGCTTCTTTAATATTATTTTAAATTTATTTTTAGGGATTTCATATATTTCTTTTCATTGAGATCTGTTGCCAGAGAATTATTACATTTCTTATCATGATTTCTCATTTTATCTTGTTTCTTGCCTCAATATGCTGATATGTGCAGATCTGATGTAACAGTTGCTTCTTCTAATTTTATGGATTGGCTTTCAAGGAAAAAAAATTATCCTGTAGATGTCCCTATAGTGTTGGTTGGGCAGGGCACTTAGTCTTTGATTCTTGTGTGTGCAGTATTGTAGTCTCTGTATGATTTACTTTGTAATCATCAGCAGTATTGTCTGTGTGGTACTCAGAGGCTTAGGCTGTACTTGTAGGTGAAGGCTGTGGTAAGATTTTACTGGAAATTAGAACATTAGGTGGGTCATCCTTATACACCAGTGGTGTCAGCAGCAGGCCATGTGTGCCAGTCATTGGGTGCCCAGGCAGTGTATGCAGGCACTAGTGTTCCAGGTGGGATGATTCTTGGGCCTCTTGGTGACTTCTCGTGTGCTTACAATGACAATATTTAGCTGGATAGGCAGGTGGGTACTCAGGCCTCTTGCTTTGTGGTGTTCATGCCAGCCCTGTCTGTGGGCCAACCCCTAAGACCTCTGGTAGCATGCACAGGTGTCAGCAGTGGTGGCAACTGGATGAATGGGCCAGTCCTGAGGCCTCAAACTGGCATATGCAAATGAGTGCTGTTAACTGTGGTGGTGGCAGGCTGGGAGGGGCCATCCTCAGGCTTTCAAGAGGCATATGCAGGCACTGATGGAGACAGATGGAACAGGTGAATCCTCAGAGCCCTAGACAATATGTGCAGTCATCAGTAGGCTAAGGGCTCATTTTCAGGCACCCTAGAATGCATTTATAAGTACTGGTGGTAGTGGGTGGAGGAGTCAATCCTTACACCCTTAAATGATGCATGCAAGCATTGGTAGGGGCAGTAACAGTTTGTATGGACCTGTTCTCAGGCCCTCTGATAGTGTGCATGGGTACAGGTTGTGGCTGGTTTATCTCCATAACCCTGGACATTGTATGGGACCCTGACAGCATGAATGGGCCAGTCCCCAGGCTCCTGGAAGTTATGCATGAGTGCTTGTGGCTTCAGGCCCCTGGATAATGTGCACAGACACTGGAAAAGGTGGTTCCAGGTTGGGTGGGCCTATCCTCAGTTCTCCCCAATGTTATCTGCAGTCATAGGCTATGGTGGGTGGAACAGGTCTCCAAATGGTATGCTCACATCCAGCAGTGGTAGTGGTGGACAGTGCAGACCAGTTCCTAGGCCCATGGATGATGCACACAGTAAATGGCTGTGGGGGGGGTGGATCTGCTGTCAGGTTTTCCTGGATGCTATATGTGGGTTCCAAGGACAGACAGATGGGTGGGTCAATCCTCCAGTTCCTGCACAATCCTCATAGAGGCTGGTGGCTCTGGTGACCAGGTGGGCCTGTCCTCAGACCGCTGATGGTACATATGCTTACTAGCTGTGGCAGGCCAGGTGGATTGATCCCTAAGCTCCTGAACAGCATGTTTGACCAGCTGTGGAGTAGTGTTAGTGTGTGAGGCAGGCCTGTCTTCAAGCCCCAGGATAGTGTCCAATTTTGCTAGTCCCCAGATACCCTGAAGCACGCAGGTTAGCAGCAGCCTGTTGCTAAGGAGGTGAATGTTACAGTGTTGCAGTGGCTGCAAACAGGCAGCTCTCAGGCTTGTGGGAGTGTGTACTTTAACTCTCTTTGTCCTGACAGCAGTCTCCTTCATGCACTACACCACCCTCCTGTTTCCTGGGATACAGGACACTGCATAGGCTGTGTGCTGAAAAACATCCGAGCTGCTGTGTCCATCTGGTGTCATGTTGCCATAGCTTTCTAGGTGGATGTGAGGGGATGTCAGTGGGGCTCTAGGAATGTGGAGATGCAGGGGTTGTTGGGCCCCAAGGCAGGATACAATTTATTGGAAACTGAGCTCTCAAAATGGAACTGTGCAGCAGTTAATTTGAGTCTTAAGAGATGTGTGGAATCCAGTATGAACTCCCTCTCTGGAATAATGTCATCGTGTTGACTCCAGGCAGCTCCTTATACTACTCTTGGGGCCCGTGAGGGCTCAGGGGCTATCCCAGGGCTAAGATTAAAGGAGCCCATGGTGAAAAGGTGGACCATTGGGAATCTCTTGCTTACCTTTTCCCCACAGTTGGCTGGGCTTCTTGCTTTACTTCCTTCACCTTTCATGATTCAGAGCTTTCATGCCAATTTCCTGCTCAATTTCAATGTTCTCTCCTAGATGCCCTATTCAACCTGTGATCACCTATCTGCTTTGTGATTCAATCCTTCCTTGTGTAGAAGGCAAATGTCAGGAGCCTCTAGTCAGCCATCCTGAAGCCCACATATAACTTTTGATTCCCCAAAAACTTGATTACTAATTGCTTACTGTTGACTGGGAGCCTTATCAATAATGTAGAAACAATTAGCACATATTACATCTATATAATTATAGCATTATTAACTGTTACAATGCATATAATATGTATTATATATGGTATTCTCAAAATAAAGTAAGCTAGAGAAAAGACAATATTATTAAGAAAATTATAAGGAAGAGAAAACATATTCACTGTTCATTAAGTAGAAATGGAAATTCATGAAGGTCTTTATCCTCATCGTCTTCATAGCAAGTAGGCTGAGGAGGAGGAGGAAGACAAGGGTTTGATTGTTGTCTCAGGGGTGATAGAGGCAGAAGACAATCCATTTATAAGTAGACCCATGCATTTCAAACCGATGGTGTTCATAAGTCAACTGCATGCATATATATGTGTAAGCATAGAGGACAAAGTATGCGAAGTGATTTTTGGATATGTAGTTTTTCCTGTGTAATTTTTCTTTTGATTATTAGAGGATTTATCCTTCATTGTCTTTTAAGCTCTATATGATAGATAGTAATACTTATGCTGTTTTACAAAGTTTATATTTAATTGAGAATTACTATTTCAAGCCAAAATGTAAGCCTGTTACTCAGACACAAATTATTAAAATCAATTTGTTTTGTTTTGCATTATTTTATAATAGGCTTTATTTAAGAGCAGTTTTAGGTTCACAGCAATGTTGAAGAGAAGGAACAGAGATTTTAAGGTACTCTTTACCTTCATACATGCATAGCATCCCCTATTATCAACATCTGTCACCAGTATGGTACATTTGTTACAACTGATAAACCTACAATGACACATCAAAATCCCCAAAGTCCACAGTTTACAACGGGGTTCACTCATGGTGTTGTACATTCTGTAAGTTTGGACAAATTTACAATGACATATATCTACCATTATAGTATTATTCACAGTGTTTTCACTGCACTAAAGATCCTCTGTGCTTCACACCCCATCCCCACTGGCAACCACTAACCTTTTAGCTGTCATCATTGTTTTGCCTTTCCAGAGAGTCATATGGTTGAAATCATAGTATGCAGCCTTTTCAGATTGAGTTTTTTTCACTTAGTAATGCACATTTAAATTCCTTCAATGCCTTTTCATGGGTTAATAGCTTATTTCTCTTTAATGCTGAATAACTTTCCACTGTCTCTGAGTAACAGTTTATCCGTTCACCTACTGAAAGACATCTTGGTTGTTTGCAAGTATTGGCAATTGTGGATGCAGCTGCCATAAACATCTTTTTGCAGATTTATGTGTGGACATAAGTTTTCAGCTCATCAAGTAGGATGACTGTTGTACTGTATGGTAAGAATATATTTTGTTTCATGAGAAACCATCAAATTGCCTTCCAAATGATTTTATCATTTTGCATTCCTAAAAACAATTAATGAGAGTTCCTGTTGTTCCACATCTTCCCAGCATATGATGTCAGTGTTCTGGATTTTGGCCATTCTAGAAGGTTCACAGTAATATCACATTATCATTTTCCTGATGACATATAATGTAGAGTATCCTTTTGTATATTTATTTGCCATTTGTGTATCCTTAGTGAAGTGTCTGTTAAGTTCTTTGGTCCATTTTGTAAATGGGTTATTTGGTTTTTAATTTTTCTGTCTCTAGTGATAAAACTATGTGTTTTTTTTTTTTTGTTTGTTTGTTTGTTTGTTTGTTTTTTACTTTATCTTGGTGTTGTGATGAGCCACATTAGTTGCTTTTTAAATGTTGGACTAGTCTTGCACAAGTATGATAAATTTCAAGAGTTCTTTCTATATTATATATATGTCTTTTATTATATATATGACATTTGCAAATTTTTTTTCCAGTTTGTTTCTAGTCTTTTTATTTTCTTGGCACTGATTTTGTACTGATTTTCACAGAGTAGAAATTTTAATCTTATCTTAATGAATTCCATCTTAACTTTTTTTCATGGATGATACCTTTGGCATCATCTCTAAAAGGTCTTTGCCAACACCAAGTTCATGAAGATTTTGTTATTATACCATAACAGTTTTATAACTTTGTGTTTTACATTTAGGTCTGATATTCATTTTGAGTTAATTTATGTGAAATGTGTAAGATGTGTCTAAATACTTTTTTTTTTTCATGTGGATGTCTAGTTGTTCCAGCACTATTTGATGGAAAGACTGTGTTTTCTACATTATGTTGCCTTTGTTCCTTTGTCAAAGATCAGTTGACTATATTTAGATAGGTTTATTTGTGGGCTTTCTATTCTGTATCACTGATATGTTTGTTTTTTCTTTCACTAATATCACATTGTCTTGCTTACTGTAGCTATAGAGGAATCCTTGAAGTAATGTAACGTCAATTCTTCAACCTGGTTCTTTTTCGTCAATGTTGTTTTAGCTATGCTGGATCTTTTGCCTCTGCATATATACTTTAGAAACAGTTTGTTAATACGCACAAAATAACTTGCTGGGATTTTAGTTGGGATTGCATTACATCGTACATCTATTTGGAAAGAATTGGCATCTTGAAAATACTGAGTCTTCCTATGCACAAACATAAAGTGTCTCTCCATATATTTAGTTCTTCAGTTTCTTCCACATCCAGAGTATTTTAATTTTTCTCATATTGATTGTTTAAATGTTTTGTTGGACTTATACCTAAGTATTTTAATTTTAATTAGTAATGTGAATTACATAAATACAAATAAATAAATATAAATAATATGAATAATTATGTATAAATAACAATTACACATGATTATTTTATATATAATTTTGAATTGTTCTTATTCATTACTAGGATATACAATATAGTAATAGGATTGACTTTCATATATTAACTTTGAATCCTGAAACCTTGCTGTAAAATGCATCATAATTCAGGGTTATTTTTGTTTCGTTTCACTGTTTGTTTGCTTGGGTTTTTCCGGGCCAACTATTTCAGATATTCTACTCAGACAAACATCCCATTGGCAAAGACTTTTAATTTTTCCTTGCCAATCTGTAAACTCTTTATTTCCCTTTTTTCACGTTAGCTAGAACTTCCAGTAAGATGCCACACAGCAGTGGTGAGACTAAACATCCTTTCCTTCTTTCTGATCTTGCTGGGAAAATTTTGGATTTTTCACCATTAAAAATGATGTGACCTGTAGGTCTTTTGGAGATATTATTAAATTGAGAAAGTTCCCCCTCTAGTTCTACTTTATTGAGACTTTTATTATGGATGAGTGTTGGATTTTGTCAAGTAATTTCTCTGTGTCTATTAATAAAATTGTGTGATTTTCTTTACTTATCCTGGTGATGTGATGAACCACATTAATTGCTTTTTAAATGTTGGGCTAGTCTTGCACAAGTAGGATAAATCCCATTTGGTTGCAAAGAATACTTCTTTTTGTACAGTGTTAAATTCATATGCTAATATTTTGTTGAGAATTGTTACATCTATATTTTTGAGGGATGTTGCTCTGTGATTTCCTTTTCTTAATAGCCCTCTGTTTTTGGTATCAGGGTAATGTTGCCATTATGGAGTGAGTTAGGAAATATTGCAAAAAATGATTGTAGAGAATGGGTGCAATTTCTTCCTTAAATATGTGGTAGAATTCACCAATTAATCCATCTGGTCCTGGTACTACTGTTTTGATAGGTTATTAATTATTGATTCAACTTTTAAAATAAATACATGCCTATTCAAAAATGAAAGATAATTTAAATTGTTCTTGGAAACTGAAAATTGGTGACAAATTAGGTTGTTTTAGCAAATATTTATTCTATTCTTTCTCTTTATTAGAAAGGGAGGCTGGGGACATTGGACTTAGCTTGTTGGTTTGCTTCGGCCAATGGAATATAAACAAAAGTATGCCCATATTAAGCCGTGCTTTACAAAGCACTATAAATTTTCATGTATCTGGGAGCTACTGACTTCTATTTTATGAGTATATGTTCTCAAACCTGCTGGTTGTTATTTTTTTAGATTTATCCTTGTATTTGCTGTTACAGGTCTCACCTATCTGGCTTAGAACCCAGGCAACTACAATTATTGCAACTGAACAAACAGGTTAATAAACTTTGCATGAAAAATTGAGGCTCCTAACATAATTAAAGTGAATGAACTTTAGCACATGAATTTTGGAGTAAATATTGTTGATGCAAAGAGGCTTTGTTTAATGTTACAAGGTTATAAATGTTCAAATCGCTGTGGTCCCTCTCTGGGCGTTTCTCTCAGAGGGAATATTTTGTATTTTCAGCATGTCAAAGTGGAGCATGATCATGTAACTTGATTTGCCTATGAAATGTTAAGAGGAAGTTGCAAGTTTAGCATCTAAGCAGAAGTTTTAAGAGCCATTATGATGGCCGGGCGCGGTGGCTCAAGCCTGTAATCCCAGCACTTTGGGAGGCCTAGACGGGCGGATCACGAGGTCAGGAGATCTAGTCCATCCTGGCTAACATGGTGAAACCCCGTCTCTACTAAAAGTACAAAAAACTAGCCGGGCGAGGTGGCGGGCGCCTGTAGTCCCAGCTACTCCGGAGGCTGAGGCAGGAGAATGGCGTGAACCCGGGAGGCGGAGCTTGCAGTGAGCTGAGATCGGGCCACTGCACCACTCCAGCCTGGGCGACAGAGCAAG
>NW_016808208.1:373522-377403 GCF_001698545.2 Rhinopithecus bieti
TTTTTTTTTTTTTTTTTTTTTTTTTTAGTCTAGGCTGATAGATATTTTGACTTTAAGACTTAAACTCTGCTTTTATATTTATTGTCTGTCACATTCACAAGCTTTTATATAAATAAACTCTTCTCTCCTGAAATGCATTGCCATAAGCATCCAATTTATATTGGATACCACAGGTGGTATTAACAAGTTTTTTTCTAGATCAGCAATTTCACCAGGTCTGTGCTGTCCTTTATAAGTTACTGTACACAACACTTTACAAAATACCACAGCATGACCTGGATTTTCATCTTTCCAGCTTCTGATGTTTTTCTCACTACTCAACAATGAACCAGTAAGCCATCTCTACATCATTTAAATATGTCCTACAGCACCACCTCATTCCTAGCACCAAGTTATATACTAGTCACTCTGCTATCCTGCTTAGTACATAACTTGGTGCTAGGAATGAGGTGGTGCTATAGTGTCGCTTGTGCTTGACTAACAAACCCGGAATCCCAGAGTCTGGAAACAATAGTGATTGGTTGATGACGCTACATTTCTACCAATAGTTCAGTCTTTTTCTGTTACCAAAATCCGTGATAAAATTGATAGTAAATCTATTACCTAGAAGAGTTTTGGCATTTAAATTAGAGGGGGAAAATATCCCAAATTTTCCCTGACTGAAATCTTTGGCAAAAAAAGGACATGGATCACTTAGTTTTACATTTTCTTATTTGTAAAAGCACATCATGTGCTACCTAACTCCAAAGGGATAGAGGTGATTCCAATCCAAATGTAATTTTGACTGCAAAAGGTGGAACATGAATTCCTTGCATGTGTATGGAAAGATAAATAATGCCTTATCCATCACAACCTTGCAATCAAAGAGATGTTAAAATGGAAAAGTTACTTTCAAAATATAATAATTTTACAAATTCCTACTTTTAAGAGGAATTAGGTTGCTTTGATTATATTGCCCTCCTAAGGACATTAAAATTGAAAACAGTATGAGGATATTTTAGTTTCTTAAAATGTATTTTATCAGACTTAGAGTTCACAGCTTTCCCATTTCTGCTTCTGTATTGAGTAGGGATACTATCTTACAGAAAATAAATATTAATATAACAAATCTAATATATTTATTGTTAATGCATCATATATGATTGTGTTTAGAAATTATGGACTCAAGGAAGAATTGTTAAAATTCAAAAAAAAAAATTATTATCTGGAGTGTTCAAGAAGATCAGAGTCCCAGTTACAATTACAATATTTTCTCTGAGTCTTATATAAGAATCCATCATGCATATTATTTTCTTTCTTGAAGAGCTAGCTAGATAAAATATAATATTACATATATATTTTAAGCATTATGTATATATCTAAATATACATATATATAATGCTGTTGGAAAATTCAGACTTTTTTGGAGTAGGAAAATATGATAAGAAATGTAATTTAATTTTCCTTCTTCAAACAAAATATGTTCTCTCCATCCTTAACCAAGACATTCATTTCTTGGGCAAAATAAGATAAATAAAATGGTCAGCTCGTCTAATGTTAAAATATACTATCAACTATTTTGTTATGTGAATTATAATGTCACTTTCGTTACCAACATGACCTGCTATGTACAGTGGCTATAAAATCATCATTGTAGATAGTAATAAAAATTTCCTCTCCACTGCATTATGGCAGGTAACTTAGCCTCTGCTCCTTATGGTATAGAAGAGGCAACTATCAGACATGATGATAGCACCATTTTCCTCATTGTTGTGCAGCTAGATTTTTTAAAAAATTAATTTTATTAGAGTGTTGCGATAGTAGAAAGCTTAATCTTTGATAGTTGTAGTGGACATATGCTTTCAGAATGTATTCATTACACAGACTTTAATGTAGAAAAGGCAGTCATAGGTATTAGTCCAAGAATTTTACCTTTACTTAAAAATCCAGTTCACATACCATTCCTGTGGCTTAAGATACATATTTTACTTACATTTTACAAATGAAAATACTGTGACCCAAGTTGGATATTAACAGGGTTAATAATAATTAACAAGGTTATTTAACAAGGTCACACAGTTAACAAGCTAAAGATAAGATTTGAACACAGAATGTTTCCATACTTGTCCTTAACCACTATACTACATTATGTGGTGGAAGAGAGTAAAATGGAAATAAGAGGAGAAAATTTATTGAGCATTTACTGTGCAGCAGGTATTACTTTGTATATATACAGAAAAACATTTTATCATCATAAATAACTTTGTGAAGTAGGCAACATTGAGCTTTTAAAAAAAAAAAAAAAAAAAAAAAAATGAGATCATGAAATGTAAATATTTTCCTAATCTTACAAGTCGACAANTTTAAAGATAACTAGATTAAATCTATTGACTTAAAGGAACAGCATATCCTGTATCCCTGAGAGATAACAGATTTGAAATTGATTTCAAAATTTTAGAGCACTTCAAATTTTGAAGTGATGCTCATATATTTCTTTTTCCTACTTAAAGATTTATGTTACAGATTTTAAAATGTGGCAAATATGAAATGAGTTTCAAGCAAAAATAATTAGGGAGGAAAATCAATTTTAGAAAGTTCATATCACTAATGAATTGTTTGACATCAAACCACAGACATAGAGGCTACAATTATTTCTGCATCATTGGCTCACTGTCCTCATAAATGCTACTACATATTGCCAGCCACTAAAAATGATTGCATTACTTTTTAAATTTAACTATGTGGATTGCATGCTCTTGGAAGAATTTATCCTCAACATATAAACAAATTCAGAGTATCTGACATTATAGAGAACAATGAAAAATTTATCATTTCATATGTCTGAAATTCTAAAAAAAGTTTGTTGATTAAATGAACCATGAAGGTTCAAAACATAATTGAATTGCTTTGGTGATCCTATGTAAAAATAGCTTACGTTTTATCAAGGAAGTTGATCTCACTCATTCCCATTACTATGAATGCCTATATTTTCATATTCTCAAATGTATATTACCAGCACCAACTTGTTTTCACAACTGAAAACTAACACATACAACTGGATGTTTAACAAGTCTGCATGATTGTCTCAGAGTAATTTCAAAGTTAAATGGCCGGAACTGAGTGTTCTATGTATTAGGCAAAAAACTGTGTCTACCCCATTAATAATATCAACACTCAAACAGTTTTTAGGCCAGAATCTTTACATCAACTGTGATAATTCAACTTAATTATCTAAGAAACCTCATCATTCTTTAGATACAACTTTATATATTTAAGATAAGCTCATTTCTGCTGTCTTTATTCTCAATATTATTGACTAGAGATTCTACTATATAGTAGGTACATTCATTGAAGACATTAACATAGACTGGATAGATTAATTAATATAACCAATTTATTGAATGGTCTTATGTGAACAATAAAACACTTTATAACACATGCCTCCCATTTTTAAATGAAAGATGTGACATTGATATACAAGCAATAATTTAAGAAGAAATATGTTACAATGATAAAGAAAACTGCTCTCACAGTCCTTCTCTTTGTTTTAGGTTCTTCTAATGATTGAAGGATTTTTAATAATAAACTGACAGAATTACAAAAGCTGTCTTTAATTCAAATTTAATTGAATACACCTGCTAGAATAGTCTAGGTTGTGTTGCAAAACTCAGTGGCTTAAAATAGCCCATGCTTATTTTCTACACATACTACTTATACATCACAGATTGACTAGTGTATCTAACCTGCATTCTCCTCACTTTAGAATCCATACTGACAAAGCAAAAGTCATCTGCAACATTGACTGCTTCTAAGGCAAAGGCTAAAAGAAAGGGTAATTAAATTAGGTTAGGTTCTTCCAGCTTTGGTCTGGTAATAAATGTAAGCCTTTCACCCGTATTTCA
>NW_016808208.1:380457-399063 GCF_001698545.2 Rhinopithecus bieti
TTTTTTTTTTTTTTGAGACAGAATCTTACTCTGTCACCCAGACTGGTGTGCAGTGGCACAATTTCAGCTCACTGCAATCTCCGTCTCCTGGGTTCAAGCGGTTCTCCTGCCTCAACCTACGGAGTAGCTGGTATTACAGTCACCCTCCTCCACACCTGGCTAATTTTTATTTTTTGTAGAAACAGGTTGGCCAGGCTGGTCCATGTTGGCCAGGCTGGTCTCGAACTCCTGGCCTCAGGTGATCCCTCCACCTTGGCCTCCCAAAATGCTGGGACTGCGGGAGTAAGCCACTGCTCCCAGCCAAACATGATATTTTTAAGCCCTGTAAATTAAGTATTTTAGCCAAATTATATTTGAATACTTAATCGATCACATACATGGACCATTAACCTAAGTTATAAAAGTTACTTAACATTGCCATAAATAACTGCTCATTTATTAAATGCTAATTTTATGAGGAAAGAAAGTTGTCACTAGAAACAGAAGCTCAGAACCCACGACTGTATTCTCTCCCTTGGACACCTCTGGTTGTGGAAGAAATTTTTAAGCAGTAAAGTGTTCAAGATGTACACTGGCTACTTCTCATAGCCTAATTTCAGATTCAGTAGCAAAGGAATAACTTGAAATGGGAACTTATATTTAAAAGCGAAGCAGAGCCAAAATGTTTGCAAAAAAAGTAGCTTGGCCATGTGGCACAGAAAGAAAGAGTTTTTTGAGAAGGAATTCAAGCAGGCTACTGGGCAACCACTTGCTAGAGAAATTTGTGTAACTAAAAAGAAGGCAACTGCTGATCGCCAAGACAATGAGAAAAAGTCCTGGAAGCCATCTTAAAGATCTAAGAGGCAGCCCCTCCCACCATAAACCCTAAGGCCTAGGAGAACAGAATGGTTTCTTGGGCCAGGTTTTGAGCCCTGCTGCCTTGCCTAGACTCGGGACACTGCTTTTGCCTCCTGGCTGCTGGAGCTTCAACCCTGGCTCAAAGGGACCTAGGTACAGCTTGGGATGCTGCTCAGGGGGTGTAAGCCATAAGCATTGGGAGCTTCCATGTGGTTTTAAGCCTGCAGGTATACAAAGTGCCAAAGTTGAGGCTTGGGAACCATGGCCTAGATTTCAGTAGATATATGAAAAAACCTGGGTGTCCAAGCAAGAGCCTGATGCAGGGGTGGAACCATCATGGAGAACCTCTACTAGGGCAGTGCAGAGTGTGAAGTTGGAGTTTCCACGCAGAGTGCTCACTGGGGCACTGCCTCATGACATAGTGAGAAGAGGGCTACTGTCCTCCAGATCCCAAGAAAGATATATCCACCAGCTTGCATTTTTTGCCTGGAAAAGTTGCTGGCACTCAATGCCAACCCACCAGCCTGTTAGAGCAGCCATAGGGATTGAACCCTGCAAAGCCACAGGGGTGGAGCTATCCAAGACTTTGGGAGCTCACTTTATCAAACCGGTGTGTCTTGGATGTGAGACGTGGCATCAAAGGAGATTATTCTGGAGCTTTAAGATTTAATGATTGTTCTACTAGGTTTTGGACTTGCCTGGACTCTGTAGCCACTTTCTTTTAGTGGGTTTCTCCTTTTGGGAATGGGAATGTTTACTCAATGCTTGTACCTCCATTGTATCTTGGATGTAACTAACTTGTTTTTGATTTTACAGGATCATAGGTGGAGAAGACTTGCGGTGTCTCAGAGAAACTACAGACTTTGGGCTTTTGAAGTAACACTAAAATGAATTAAAAATTTAGGGGATTATTGGGAAGGCATGACAGTATTTTGAAGTGTGAGAAAGGCATCAGATTTTGGGGAGACCGAGGGCAGAAAAATATAGTTTGGGAATTTGTTCCTGCCCAAATTTCATGTTGAAATGGAATTCCCAGTGTTGTAGGTGGGGCTTGGTCAGGAGGTGATTGGATCATGGGGGAAGATTTCTCATGAATGGTTTAGTGCCATTCTGTTGGTACTGTTGTCTTCATAGTGAGTGAGTTCTTGCAGGATCCGATTGTTTTAAAGTGTGTGCCATCTCCTCTTTCTTCCTCTTTTCTCCTGTTTTGATCATGTGAAGTGCCTGTTCCCCATTAGCATCCTGCAACAACTGGAAGCTTCCTGAGGCCTCCCCCGAAGCAGCTGCCACTAGGCTTCCTGTACAGCCTGCAGAACTGTGAGCCAATTAAACATCTTTTCTTTATAAATTACCCAGTCTCAGATATTTCTTTATAGCAATGTGAGCATGGCCTAATGCAATAAATATAAGGGAAAACATAAGTTTGCTCAATGTCACAACCTGGATAAGTGTGTGAGGTGGCTGAGTGTCTTAAAGCCTAAGCAGATCCCAACACCATCTTGCCTCCCAAATGTGGCAGTCTTGAACAAGCTCACACAAGATTTCTTCTTCCTTTTACAGAACTGTCTTCAGGGTTTCTGCTGCTCATTTTATCTTCTACATAGCTGACAGATTTAATTTCTGAAAGGCAGATCTAAAAATATTAATTACCCTATTCAAAGAAAAATAGTTTAAACGCCCTAGCAAGGCAATCAGACCCTCTCTCATCAGTCCCAACTATACCATTTTATTCTCAGTTTGCTCCATTTTGAAGTATCAAACCATGTACTTAATTACACCAGCCCAAGAGGCTTGGCTTACTACTTTCCTGCCTCTTTCTTCTTGGATATCCTAAATTTTCTTCCTGGGTTGCTCTTTTGACCTCAACCAGGCTAATGCTCTATACAACATATTTTTTAAGATACTTTCAAGTGCCATCTTCAGTTAAACAATTCTTTGACTCTCATACTCATACCTAAATTTCTTCTACATAAAATAATTATTTCCCCAGACTTCTCAGTATAATTTGTGTTAAACTTGTATATGCTATTTATTATATTGCAGTTTGTTGTAAATGTATTATCTATCTTTCCCATTAAATTCAAGCATTTTAAGGTTAGCAAATACATCTCATTATAAGCTTCGTGTTATCTAAACTATTTGAATAACAAAGGAGGCATAGCTCTCTCAAATGTGCATGTCTCTCTTGATATAGTCACCACTTCATTGCTAGTTTCCATAGACAGAAATGTTATTTAAGCTTTATGTATGTTTTTAAACAAGTGTTTCCAGTATTAACTTTATTCATTCAATCTTGATATAATAGGAAATAGGTTTCCTTTTAGTAAATTGTTTTAGCCTCAGGCGTATCTCCCAGTTATATTCTTCTTATAAACTATCTAGGACACACATAAATATAACTTCTCCAGGAAAGCCTTCCTGTTCCATAAAAAATGAATAAGAGTCAGAGATACCACACTATGCCTAAGGAAAAAGAAATCTCACTCTCAGATTTATATTAATATACTAGTCTTTCTGAATTCAACTCCCATATGCTTTTGATTAATTCTTATATCATGAAACATCATAAGAAATAGGAAAAAGAAGACTGAAGGGGCATGCAGAGGAGGAAAAGAAGGGCAGGAATGTGAGGAAGAGGCAGAAGAGTAGATGGAGGAAAAGAGAAGGAAAAATGAAGAGAAAGACAAAAAAAAAAAAAAGAGAGAGAAGACACTGTCATTTGCATGTACATGAAATTCTGAAAACTGCCATGTGGCCATTCTAAGGCAGATACTATTCCCATTTTAAAGATGAACAAACTAAGGCATAAATATGCTAACTATCATGTACAAGGTAAAGTATTAAAATGGAAATGTCAAAAATTAAGAATTGTCAAAATTTCTAAGGTTACAAAGGTACAATTGGTATGCCCTCTTACTACCCTATAATTATTTCTACTGTTTTCTGAGGATAATTGTTATTTTTACTATTAAAAGCATTAGGGAGTTATTGAGTGCTTTATTTTCTTCATAAGAAAGATTTAAAAAGCTTTTGATAGTTTTGACCAAAACAAACTAGCAAATAAACAAACAAACAATGGGAGAAAGAGAGCTCTTGAGGTCAGGTTACTTGGAGAAAAGATTGAAGAAATTAGAATGAGATGATATTGGAAACATTTACCATTTCTCATCTCAGGCTCTTAGAGTTCTTGCATGCTCTTGAATCAGTCATTGACTTATCAGTAGACAAGCTTGTGACATTTTACAAGAAAGAAACGAGACAACAGCAGGCAGCAACTGGAAATGATTCATTGTTATATTTTAAAATTTATTTTCCTGCAATCTCATATTTTAATGTTCCAACAAATACTTGAAAAATGGTATTTAACAATTATTTTAAATCTGCTCTCCATTTTGTTATCCATGATTAGTTATTTTAGTCATTCGTGGGAACTAACTAAATGACCTAAATAAATATTCCCATCTGCTTTATGAAAATCACATTAAAATTGTTATCAGAACATGACTGTCTATTGCAGAATTATGCACTGACACAAAGTTAAATTACATGTATTTGTTTTCAGGATAAGCTGGGGAGAATTTGAGCATTTAGTAAAATGGATTGAGAGAATGTCTTTTTCTGTGAATGTATGAACAAATATTCTAATAATAATTTGATTTGATGTAGAAAATAATAAAATTTATTTTCAAATATTATACTCCTCCACCTCAAAACTATCACTACTGAACATGAATGCCATGTGAAATTCACATACTTCTTGAACAGGAGTGCATTTATTCAACACATACTGGTTAAACACTTTCTTTTTGTTAAACATTGCTGTTAACACTGAAGATACAAGTGTGTAAAACAATCTGAATTTTTGTGCTTATATACTAAGGGTAGGCCAAATAATGAACTAAATGAAGAAAGAAAAATAAATAGTAGTTGAGTTGGCAATAAGTCTAGTTAAGAAATAAAACAAGGAAGCATAATAAAAAAATGTTGGCTAGCTTTGCTCTCTTAGTAGTCAGGAAAAGCCTCCAGGAAATGTTAACAGTTAAGACCTAAAGAAAAGCATTGACCTGTTTTGAGGAACGAATGATATTATCTGCCAGGATTTAACAGGCTAGTTCTTGTTATTATGTAGGGGATATATTGAAAGTGATAAAGACACAAGTAGGGGGAAGATTCAGAAGTGCTAGAAGTAGAAGGGGTGATATATTTTGAAGCTATTGACAAGAAGATGGATTGTATGTGGGGTATGAGATTAAAAGACAAGTCATGGTTTCTCCAAGTGTTTGGCCTGAGCTATTTGAAGGATGTAGTCGTCACTTATTGGCTTAAGTAGCTCTGTGGAAGATGTTTGGGAGAAGACCAAATGGTCAGTTTTAGAGATATTAAGTTTGATATGCCTGGTAAACATCCAGATAGCTCAATAAATTCAATCGATACATAGATATGTAGATTTACAGTTGAAGCAAAATAATAGGTTATAATATATATTTATAAGACCACTAGGAAGATTTTTTTTAATTATGAAACTCAATAAATTATTGTAGAGGAGGAGAAGTTGTGATGACTCAGTTCTTGAAAATCCATTCCTAATAAGTCAGATGAAGAATCAGCAATAAGGAAAGGAAAAAGTCAATGAAGTTGGTTAAAAAACATGTATATTCTCCTGGAACTCAAATAACAAATGCTAGTTAAGGAGGAGGTGATTAACAGTGGAAAATGTTGTTGATATACCCAGTAAGATAAGATGTGAAAATAGACCTCCACAGTTAGTAAAGTATTTGCCATGCTTCGCTGGTGACCTCAGTAAGTTCAGATTCTGGGAACTGATGGAAACGAGTGCCCAAATGAATTGGGACTATGATACAGTGAGAAGAGGCAAATGAAAGCTGACAATATGAATACCTGAGGAAAGTAATGAGAGAAATAGGCAAAACTAGAGAAAACAACAGAGGCAAGATAAAGTTTTTTTGTTTGTTTGGCGTGTGTGTGTGTGTGTGTGTGTAATTAAGTAAAAGAACATGATAAATATATTTTCTTTCATCCCAGAACTTTTCTGAAAATTTTATCTCATGCATATTGTGAGTCTATACTTTGTCCATTTTAAAGTTTGAGTAATAGACCTAAAACAAAGTTTCTGTTAGAATATATATTACTAAGATAATACATCTCATTTAAGATATTTGAAAAATATTATATCTATCCTAAGCAGTATAACAAATCATGTCAAAGAATAAATAATTATTAAGAAGTCAAATTTAAATTCTGAGCCAGTTATCAAAAGGCTCAGAATTTATTATTTTTATATTTTTATGTATATTACTTTATTCAAATGATTATTAAAAATAAGATGATAATAATTTTGTCCGTATTATGGTCAAGGCACTATTCTATGCATGTTGCATGTGTTTTCCTTACTCTAAGTTTCCAAAGTGAAATTTATTAACTTTATTGATATGATTTTATTAACCCATATTCTAAATAAGGGTCTTTGGCATCAGCAATTCAGTGACTTTGTTAATCCTTGATAGATACAAATGATGTCACAGGGATTGAGTCCAGATATGCTTAATTGCAAAGTACATGATATGTGATTTGTACCACTTTACTGCATAGTAAGTATTGAAAGACAGGCACTAAGTTATAAGCAACATGTCTTTTGTACACTGGGTAGAGCCAGGTACAACGAAACGTACTTAATATGATCTTACTATAAAGTTGTCAATTTGTCTAAGAAAAATAACATCAGGAATAATAATAAAAATGTAAAAATAAATCAGTCTTTTTTATGTTTACAAATTCAAAATGTTAGAAATCACTAAGCAAAAACAAAAAATTAACCTAGAAAACTTTTTTCTCTCAAGTGTCTCACCACTATTATGAAACAGTTTATCAATTTACAAACTAAAACAATACACAACAAGATCCAGTTCTACTCAGACGTCAAAGATTTGAATGCAACTAATTGCACATTATATAGGGCTGATTGTGCAATAAAGGATTATGAACAATCCAGTGTTAATCCTCTAGTTAGCCTGCTAAGTTTCTACAAAGATATGCCACTTGAGATGCAAATGTCAGGACTATCATAGTTCGAACATTAGATTCCCATGCAAAATTGCAAAATTCTTATCTCTAAATAATGAATATTTAAATTTCATTTCTTCTAAATGTTTAATTTTTTCACAATTTAATTAACACTTAAAAATGTAAAAATCCTTCTTACCTTCAAATAAAATATCAATAAGAAAAAATTTAAATGTATGAGGCAAATAATTAGGAACTCATTGGCATGTTTGTGTGTTTGTGTGTGTGTGTGTGTGTGTGTGTGAATTAAGTAAAAGAACATTTAAACATTATTCGTTTTTCATTACTTTAAGGTGGATTGCCTGTCAGGATCTATATACATGTCAGAAAGAACACAATAACTAATGTCATTTTAGAATCGTAGTCTTTGGAAATCCTTGACTTATTTGATTTTCATTCCATTTGTTGCACTGTGTCCTTGGATTTAACTGTGTTTTTCTTGTAAGATTTGTGTTTTTCATAATGGAATATTGTAAACATTAGCAACTTCTGAAGGGTAATTTTATTTTTTTATTTTTCTTATGATATTTAAATATTAAAAACTTAATATGATATTTAAAAATTAAATATTTTGTATGATATTTAAAAATCCCAAAACTTCACTTTGATCCAAAAATAAAAGTAAATTATACAAGTCTTGAAACTAATATATCAAAATTCTCTTTTATGTGATATATATTCATTGCTTATATATGGCCTCAGTAGAACTATAGAAAAAGCATATGATTTAGAACTGTATAGAAATGGTTTAAGATCTTTTAAGTTCCATGAACGACCTGCATGCACTTATAAAAGGTCTTAATCTTTCTTTTGCATCTATGAATTAGAGTTAATAAAACTCAATTTATAAACTGCTCATAGTGTTATAATTACTGAATAAGAAATTGTATATCGTGTATTTGGCAATTATTAAGGAAAGGACTAAACAGTTTCTTTTTTTCATTTCTTCTAAAGACCTAGATAAACATGGAAAAATGGAATGCGTGATTGCATTTTATTTTTAGAACACAGCAACAAAAACGTATTCAACATTTTTTTAAAACAAGATCAAGCTCTATTTTATTACCTGTACAAATAAGTCTTTCTCATATTAAGTTAAATTAATAGTTATTTTCAAATTTATTAAAAACTGAAAATGCTTGGAATACTATTTATGCATATGTTTATCTAAAATATAAACATATATTTATGATTTGGTTTTCTAACCTAAGAAGAGTATATTTTCTCCTTCCTTAGTGCAAAATCTGTGAATGTGGATTTGGATGAGTAACATTTCAAAACATTTTTTTCATGAACTTAAATATTGTTTTGAAGCAAGTAAACTTTCACAAAAGTTAGGTAGTCACTTTTAAGAAAATAATAAAATCAATTCAAATTAATGCTTAAATGACGAAAATTTTCAGGCATATTACATGTTATTTCTAACAACTACTGTGGCTTTTGCGTACTATTTTCTATAGACACGAATTAAACTCTATGATAATTTGTATATACAATGAAGTACACGAAGACAAAAACCTGGAGACATTTTCCATGTAAGAAAATAGGTTGAGCATTTGTAATTTTACCTGTGGACAATGGTCAATGACAGCATAAAATTCACAGACCAATGACAGAACCTCATTATTATCTACCATTTAGTTAATTTAAATTGAGTATGAGAGATGCATTGAACATCTTCTATTAAAACAATGCATAAAGTATGCATGCTCTTCACCACAAAATTAAGGTAAAAGTCAGAAATGTATTTTAGAACAGTCATGTTAGAATTTAATCAAGCAATCAATAATATTTGAGGCAGAGAAGAAACACTTAAATAAACAAATAAATAAAAAGATAAACTCACCTTATCCAGAATACATATCTGTTTCCTTGTTTGAGCATCAAGTATTTCAATCTCAAAGTGAGTTGTTTTTGAATGTTTGACTGCTGGAGTTGGTTTTAGAGGGCCCGCTGAGAGTACAAGTTTTGACAAAAAGTGAAAATTTCTCATATCATCCTTCAGTATGAACCGTGTAGCTCTTTGGGATAATAATCCTCTCTTGCGTTCTGAAGCGAGGGACTTCTGCCTTTTGAACATTGTGTGAACTAACAGGAGGGTCTGTCATGTCAAAAGTAGACAATTGCGAGTATGCTCCTTTTGCACCAGTTAAATACTGCTGGAGAACCTTCGAAAGGTCAAATGGTATGCCATTCCAAGAGTTCAGTTTTATTTAGCAGGCTTGAAAACAATGACTGATCTTATTTCTATATATAACACGCTATTGTGATTTGCTGTGTAGAGTATTACTTTACCAGCAATTGAATTATTTCTTGCTTTCTTCTTTTATCTCTGCTTTGTAATATGACTACTCTTATCTGAAATTCCAAAGCAAGAATAGACAGAGCATTTTCATTATCTCTGAGTTCTGGATGCGCTAATCTTCAAACACACACACACATTTGCATTGAGATGTATTTAACATTAGCAAAGTGCTCTCTTAAAGTTAAATGTTTAAAAGTCCTAGTACATTACTACATAACATTTAAAAAATGCTATCTAAGGACAAGAGAAGTGGTATATATATGTTTACATATGTTTTATATATAAATATGGTATATATGCATGTGCATTTAAAGCGTTCTAAACTGAAAAAAAATTTTATCAGTACTAATTATAATCCCAACTAACTTAAAATAACTTACACAATATAAAATGATGAATTCTTCACTTCATATAAAGATTGAAAAGATAGCAAACTATGAGATTAGAATTTGTAGAGAAAATTTTGTAACCTGGGGAAAAGAAGTAAGCATTATTTTAACATTGTATATCTTTGAAAATCTATTGAATTGATATACAAAATCTATAGTAAGTACTGCATTTTCCACAACCCTATGTTATGGAAAATACAGATAGCCTCAGAATGAACAATGAAATCTGAAAAACATCCTGGCAAAAGAGCTTTTAGAAAACCTCCTAGTCCTCTGAGATATGTAAATCTGATGAAGAAACAACTGAAAAAAAAAAATCCAAAATATAATATCACTGATTCAAAATGATTTTAAAGGAAAATATTCTGAAATGTAATTTTCAATGAAAACATAAAAATAAAATGACACAAAATATATAGAGGAGGAAACCTGTTATCTACCTGAGGCTAATCTTTACTTTTAAAAACAACTAAAATAATGTATTCATGTATAATTTTATTATACATTATGCCCTAGATATTCACTTTACACTCTTCAGTTATTATGTTCAGACTTAATATTTTATATTACATTACACTCAATATTTTATATTTTCAAAAATATAAACAATAGGGATATGTGCATGTTTTTACATACTTTGCAGGCACACATTGTGCAACTTTATCATCTAGTTGTTCAGCACTTCAAACCTGGAATCATCTTTAAATTTTCCATTTCTACCACACCTCACATCTAATCCATCAGAGATCCACTACACTGTCTGTTCACAGTTACAGTCCAAGCATGAATCTCACCTGTATTGCATATCCAAACTGCTCTTCCTACCACAACACTAGTCAACCAATAGTCTATTTTTAACACAGTAGCTGGAGTGACCTGGCTGTATATTAAGTGGGTAACTTAATCTGCTCAACACATTGCAGAGGCTTTCTATTTTATGTTAAAAGGAAAAAAAAAAAAAAAAGCCAAAGATTTTTGCAAAGATTTGCAATGTTCTGCATCACCCAGCTCTCTATGACATCTCTGGCCATATCCACTAACCTAGTTACAGCATTTAGAACAGTATCTAACATAGAGTAGATGATCCATAACTTGTATTAAATAAATTAATGACCAAAATGTGTAATTTGAATGTGTAGGCAGAATGATGTAGTGCTAAGTTATTGCATTATATTGAAATGATCCAAACACTATTTACATAATGTTTCTCCATATATATTTTTTATTTAAAAAAAGAAATAGTTGGCCAGGTGTGGTGGGTCACGCCTGTAATCCCAGCACTTTGGGCGGCTGAGATGGGCACATCACAAGGTCAGGAGTTCAAGACCAACCTGGTCAACATAGTGAAACCCCATCTCTACTAAAACTACAAAAATTATCTGGGTGTGGTGGCAAGTGCCTGTAGTCCCAGCTACTTGAGAGGCTGAGGCAGAAGAATCACTTGAGCTCAGGAGGTGGAGGTTGCTGAGAGCTGAGATCGCGCCACTACACTCCAGCCTGGATGACACAGCAAGACTCTGTCTCAAAAAAAAAAAAAAAAAAAAAAAAAAAAAAAAAAAAAAAAAAAAAAAAAAAAAAAAAAAAAAAAAAAAAAAAAAAAAAAAAAAAAGAAAACAAAGAAAAAGAAATGGCCAAAGGAATTCAGAAGCCAATCTGAAAGAGCTCTCATAGCCAGATTTTGAATAATTCAAGCAACAAAACAAGTACTAATAATAATGGGTTCAAATTCAAAAAACAATATATCTAGGAGTTCATATCATTATAATTAAATGATTGAATACATAATAAATAAATTAATAAAAAAGAATCAGGAATAAGTCTTCCTTACACAAGACTTCCAAGTAATTTATAGATATACTATCTCCGGAATGTGGGTTTCAATTAGTGACACGTTTGCAAAAAATAATGAAGGAAAAGGGAAAAATAGACACTTTATAGAGGAGAAATCCAGAAAGCAGATAGCATCTTAACTGCTTGACCAAGTCTATTATCACCATGAAAAGTCATGTTGCCATTCATGTACCCATTATGTCATGAAACGAGAAGAATGCTTCACTCCTGTAATATTCCTCCAAACCTCATTATCTCACTTCAACTATAAGAACACATCGAGGACAAACTGAGGGACATTCTACACAATACGAGACCAATACTATTCAAAAGTGGCAACAAGATAAAAAATCGAGAAAAATTGAGACTGTGACAGATCAGAAAAGCCTACACGGGGACACTACTGGAACATTCTATGTACTATCCAGGATTGTTTTCTGGAACCAAAAAAGAATGTCAGTGGGAAAATCTGTTGAAATAAATATAACATCTGTGGTTTAATTAACAGTATTGTATCAATGTTAATTCTGAGTATGGTAAATCTGCTATGGTTATGCAATATGTAAAATTAAAGTAAATTGAGTGATGAATATACCAAACTTTTTACTTTTTTTAACATCTGATAAAATCTTTCCAAAATAAAAGGTGTAAAATAAGCACCCACCCACCAAAATCATAACAAAAACAAGGAATGTAGAAAGAGACAAAAAGGTCTGGGGGGCGAGTATCACTGAAAATAGGAAAATTACATCTATTCGCTTAGGTTAAAATTTTGAAAGGAGTATAAATTTCAGTTTTCATGCGACTTATAATTTTATTATCTGTACATGAAGCAGTTTTAAAATAAAATATTTGTTATTTGCTAAGGTGTTTTATACGGTTTTGCTAAACATATCACAATGAAAATAACACTGAATTAATACTTTTATTATACTAGATAATGGATATCATTTGGTAAACTATATTGCAATTTAAAATATATTTAAAATTAAAAAAACACACACATTAATAAAATACACAGATACATGATAGAATATTTATTCCAGTTGCATTTAGTTATTAAAAATACTGAACAGAAAAAATTGTATTATATCACCTTCATATTTTTTATATTTTTTGACAAAAATCATTCCAATTCAGTTTAGTCTCCATTTGAGGTGTTACTTCTTTTCGGTTCATTTTTAGCATTAATAACGTGCTTAGAGCGGTTTTAATTTACGGAAAAATTAAACATTAGGTACAGATTTTCCTTAATAATCCCTTGCACATCCCCAACACCAGTTTCTTTTATTATTATTTAACATCTTTCATAGTGTAATACAATTTTTATAGTTGAAGAACCAATATTAATATATTATTATTAACTAATTTCACTAGGTTATTTTAGGTTTCACAGTTTGTGTTTTACTGTTCTATGAGTTATGACAATTGCATAATGTATCCACCATGACAATACTATACAGAATAGTTTTGGTGACCTAAAATATTCTGTGTACCAACTCTTCATCCCTCCTTTGCCCCTCCAAGCCCTGGAGATCACTGATGATTTTATCATCTTCATAGTTTGCTTTTCCCATAATATCATTAGTTGGAATTATATAGTATATAATGTTTTCAGACTGGCTTCTCTCACTTAGAAATTTGCATTTAGGCCGGGCGCGGTGGCTCAAGCCTGTAATCCCAGCACTTTCAGCACCTTTGGGAAGGCCGAGACGGGCGGATCACGAGGTCACGGAGATCTGAGACCAGCATCCTGGCCTACACACGGTGAAACCCCGTCTCTACTAAAAAATAAAAAAAAAAAAAAACTAGGCCGCGGCGAGCGTGGCGGGCACCATGTAGTCCCAGCTACTCCGGGAGGCTGAGGCAGGAGAGATCGCGCGTAACACCGGGAGCCACGGAGCTTGCAGTGGAGCTGCACGACACTCCGGCCACTGCGCGCGCCGCACTCCAGACCTGGGGACGACGCGGACGCGCGCGGACTCCGTCACAAAAAAAAAAAAAAAAAAAACAAAAAAAAAAAAACAAAAAAAAAGAAGAAATTTGCATTTAAACTTCCTCCATGTTCTTTCACAGCTTAACAGCTCATTAATTTTTGTAATTGCTGAAAAATACCTAGTTGCATGGATATACCATATTTTGTTTGTCCTTCCTATTGAAGGAAACCTTGGTTGTTGCTGTAAGTATTTGTGTGCAGGTTTTTATATGAATATAATTTTAAATTTATTTGGTAAACAGCTATGAGAATAATTGTGGAAATGAATGGTAAGCTTATGGTTAGCTTTATAAGAAACTGCCAGCATGTCTTCTAAAGTGGTTGTATCATTTTGCATCCCCCACAGCAATGAATGAGAGTTACTGTCACTCCACATCCTCTCCAGCATTTGGTATTGTCAGTGTTTTGGATTTCAGTCACTCTAATTGATGTTTTGTGGCATCTCTTTGTCTTATTTCTTAATGACATGTGATATTGAATATATTTTAATATGCATATTTGATATCTGTACAACTTCTTTGGTAAGGTGTTTGTTCACATCTTTTGTCCATTTTGTAATTAAGTTGTTTTGTTATTTTTGAGTTTCAAGAGTTCTTACTATATTATAGATATAACTCCTTCATCAGATATATGTGTTACAAATATAAACTTCTAGTCTGTGGTTTGTCTTTGAGGACCTCACAATAAAAATTGTGCTTTTAATCTATGCTAAATGCTACCCAAATATATGTTGGAATACACTGCACCTGGGGATGGGTGGCTAAAAGAGAAAACAAAATAGTACTCTCAAGGCAAACCACTTGTCCTTTATTATTTTGTGTCAGTGTTCATGCAAAAATGTTGCATATTAGATAAAAATAATTGGAATTCAGAAGTTAGTAATGAGATTTTCAAAATACTGTATACATCAAGCTACATTATTCTTAGACATAGGCAAACACATAGGTAAGAAAGATACATATAGAGAATGGCATTGTTTACTGGAAATTGTATGGATTCAAGAAGTCCTTTTTTCTAAAGAGTTGTATGATCTCAAGGTTTCTATTATCTGTCACATTTTATAACGTTATGAACCTTATAGGTTCATAATCTTATGAATATTTATAACATGAACCTTATAGGACTTTTATGAAATCTAACAAGGAAATTCATATAAAGTAAACAGATTTTTTTAAAACAGAAGACTTTATATATATAAACTTATATATATAAACATATATATTTATATATACATATGTAGAATATGTAGAGATATATATGTATATATAAAAATATATGTGTGTTTATATATAAGTGTGTGTGTGTATACATATAAACAGATCCATGTTTTTCAAATCAGGTTTATGTGTTTTCTTCACCCCATCACCCTGCTCAAACATTAAAATTATTCCTGTTCTCTCTCCTTCTAAATTTAAATGGTTATAATACATGTTTACATGTAATTTACTTAAAATATGTATACTAATAGGCAAACGGTTTTAATGGGTTTGGGCCTTGATCCCCAAAGACACAATCTTGAATGCCATGACCCTGGATGCTGAAATCTCAAAAGACAAAACTTCCTACAGTTTAAATGCCTGGAAATCAAAGTCCTGGAAGATCAAAATCCCAAAAATACAATTCTGAAAAAAGTATTTAAAAAGTCTATAAAATATGTTTATTAATAGGTTTACTTCAGAAACATTAAAATTATGAAAGAATACTTAATGGGTTACTTTATATAATAAATTAGGAAATAGTGACATAAATATTTTTGTGAGTATAGGCACTGGTATACTAAGAACTGTCACATCAGTATAAAGTATGAGCAAATGAACCATATTCACACAGAAATAGGTCAAAAAGTAAAATGTATAACCACAAAACACTACAGTTGGCAATTTTGTGCACCCAAATTTTTTACCTTTTAACTGCAGTAATTTAAAGTACCATAATGGACAACCTAAATGTTCTAATAAGATTGACCAAAAACTGTGACGGGTGCAGTCGCTTAAGGAGCTAAGATCTTGAGAAATTTCATTGTGTGCAAATGCAGATATACAAAAGTGACACCTCTGAATTTACTGAGGAAATTTCAAGGACTTTCTGTACTTGCACAACACTAGCACACAAAGTCAATGTTGTGATAATACACTTTCATGAAATCACATTTACAAAAAATGCATAAAACAAATTAGAGTTATCTAAATATCTTTACACAATATATATCCCCCCAGTATTGAGAATTAGGCAAAGATGAAATACATAGCATAGCAAATCGGTGCTATATTTGAAGAGGAAAAGGTTATACGAGATTAAATAATTTGGCAGGTAAGATTTCTCGTATTTTTTGCCTGAATTTTTACTTCTGCCTTCTTTGAAACACCCACTATATTTATATTTGGAGAGAGGTTGTGATCTACTAAATCCATAAGTATATGCTGCACATTTGAATATCTGGTTATTGCACAGCCACTGCAATTAAAAAATTATCTGCCTTAGAAACACTGATAATAATGACCTTTAAGACTCCATATTTCACCATTAAGTAATCTAGTAAACTTAATTTTAATAGCACTTTTGTGAGAGAACAACTTTACAAGTCTCTTCTATTGTGTTGTAAGAAATACAGTAAGAAGGAGTAATATTTGGCTTCCCCAATACCAAATCTATATTATTGCTCTCCAGACAGAGAGAATCAATAGGATATGTATAGAGATAAATAAAAGAGGACTTGATAAGGAAGTTTACTCATACTATTATTGTGGTTTTGAAGTCCCACAACAGGTCATCTGTGAGCTGGAGACCCTGGGATGTCAGTAACAGGGCTCTCTCCAAAAGATGGAGAGCCTGAAGATCTGACATCTAAGGCAGCAAAAGAAAAGTCTGTCTCAGCTCTCAGAGAGATATCAAGTATCCTTATGTATTCATTCTCTCTGGGAGCACAATTGATTTTATAGTTCATGCCAACAATGAGGGAAGATCTATTCCACCTGATCCACCCAGATTTACACACTAATCTGCTATGGAAACACCACAGAGTCACACACAAAATCATATTTTACTAGGTTTCTAGATACCCTTAACCCAGTTGACAAAATTAAGTCCACAAGTTGAACCTTTGTCAACCTTGCCACCATACTCATCTCCATAAATCACACAATTTCCAAATAAAGACAGTAACAAAGTAGTAGTTTAATCTAACATGCCACTAACATGATGCAACTATCCTGCATACAACTGAAAACGCATTAATCTCTTACCTAGGATTTAGCATTCAGGGTTTCAACATTTGGGATTTTAATCTTTTGAGATTTAAGACACTAGGAATTTTAGACTTTATGAATTTTATCTATAGGGACTTTTAAAATCTTTTGTGATTTCAGGATTATGGTGTTTAGGATTGTATCCTTTAGGTTTATCATCGGCACTGGGTTCTAACCCAGGTCAATTGACTCACAGAAATATCTTCAAGTACATTATCCTCTTCACCCATAAATTTATAGTCTCATTTCTTTTCCATTACTTTTTTTTTTTTTTTTTTTTTTTTTTTAGAGAGAGAGAGAGGTGGAGTCTCACTCTGTCCCCCAGGCTGGAGAGCAGTGGCATGATCTCAGCTCACTGCAACCTCTGCCTCCCGGGTGCAAGTGATTCTCTTGCCTTAACCTCCTGAGTAGCTGGGATTACAGGTGCACACCACCACGCTCAGCTAATTTTTGTAATTTTAGTGGAGGAGGGGTTTCACCATGTTAGTCAGGCTGGTCTTGAACTCCTGACCTCGTGATCCACCCGCCTTGGTCCCCCAAAGTGCTGGGATTACAGATGTGAGCCACCGCGCCCGGCCGAAGAGGTCTTAATGACACAGAAATAAACTATTTTCTGAATCTCAAGCTTCTGAAATATCTAAAAAAAAAAAAAAAAACAAACAACAAAAAAAACAAAACTATTTGAGCAGTAACATTGAAAGCACCAGTATTAACATTTAAACTAATACATAATAATTACAACATTAATTCGGTTACTTGAAGTATATCCCTGGTAAAATCAGAAAAAGGACAAAAGGTAAAAATAAGTGTTGCTACAGTGACAAAATATCACTTTTAAAGTTTTGAACAACAAAGTAGAATTTGCTGACCTAAAATGATTATCAATAAGAAACAATAATTAATAAATCAGTTAATGTTATTATACATAAATGATATTGCTCTTCTAAAAACTACAGTGTAGCTGCAATGTAGAGGAAAGCGCTCCGCAGTTAAAAGTCAGATGTGTGAATTGTTTTTCAAACTTTGCCAATGTGTGATGTACGATATTGAATAAACCTGGTAACCAGATTGAACACAAATTATCTAAGTTATAAAATGAATTCATCCTCATCATGATTTCTAATGACTCTTCTATGATTTCTAATCAATATTTGAAAATTTATCTCCTATTTAAAATCAGTGTTAGCAAAAAAAGTTAAAACTACACAATAGATAAAATCTGCACAGAGTTCTTCCTTCAGAAGATTATTGTACAAAGTAATATCTGTAAAAATATACTATGATATTCTACGGCCTTATTAATTATTAATACACCAGATAGAGGTGGAAGGCTCTTTACTTAAGACTATGGTAAAATTAAATGGTTTCCTGTAGAGAAAATAAATTGGACTGAGATTTAATCTTTCTTTAAGAAAGTTGGGAAAAATGGTCTCGTCTTGTGTGTACAAGATTCAAGTTACTTGTAACATTAACATATGTATGGAAAAGGGGAAAAAAAGAGGGAACAGAACTTTCTCCATAGTCGGTTTGAACCAAGTCATCTAACTTGATTGTCTTTTGAAAATTTATATGAATATTTATAAAAATGTTTTCTTTGAACAGTTTATACAAACTCCGTACAAACCATTCAGTCTATCATTAACTCAGCCCTGCCTGCTACATTCTCTTTAACTGAATGCTATTCTTTTATTAGAGCAGTTGGCTCTGCCTTCTGTGTTCTCCGAATCATTCCTGGAGAGTTTCCAGATCATTCCACTCTGCCCTTCCCGAATCTGAGCCTTGCTATTGCAGTTGTTCCTCTCTTTGTGTTGGCACATGCTGCCCTTTATTTTGGGAGCTGAGGGCATGCTTATCTCTTCTTTGCCTTTCAGGGATTTCTTGTCACAAAGAACTCCTTTACCAACATTGAAAGAACTTACAAAA
>NW_016808208.1:399307-416007 GCF_001698545.2 Rhinopithecus bieti
AAAAAAAAAAAAAAAAAAAAAATTCCCTTGCTCGAGATCCACACACATAGAAACCATACTACACATTTCTTATGTACCTTGACTTCTAAATAATTTGGCAAGTTGTGGGAGAATTATAACCCCAAAAAGTTAAGATTCAATTTGAGAATCAATAATTAAGTTTATTATTATTTTTTTAATTATATGTAGCTTTTTTTTTGTGGCAGTGAGGGGCTCAAGGACAGTACATTTCTTTGTTTCATAGATATTCGTGAAAACTTAAAATATACTGGGCAGATAAGAATGAAACAGTACAGAGTGAGGGAACTGACATTTCTTCTCTATAATTTAAAAAATCAATAATATTATTTTTATTCATGTCTATATGCACATATCAAATAATTTTAGTAATATGATCTTGGATATTTGATGTATATTTTTCCTAGAAGCAGAGAGATTCACTATCATTATATTGACTGTCATCTTGCCTTATGATTCTCAGAATAGTTTATTTTTAGATATACTTTATGCCACAAGATTTGCATAGATCAATTTACATTTTAAAAAGTTATGTCTGCATTGAAGTACTTATCATTCACGTAACAATAGCTAAGGCTCATGTGAGGCTTATTATGGCGGAGGCAATCTATGCAGTA
Organism: Rhinopithecus bieti; assembly: GCF_001698545.2. Classification (NCBI taxonomy): domain Eukaryota; kingdom Metazoa; phylum Chordata; class Mammalia; order Primates; family Cercopithecidae; genus Rhinopithecus; species Rhinopithecus bieti. The sequence continues at coordinate 399,943 of NW_016808208.1, forward strand.
CTTAACCACCTTACAACTCTATAAGGTAGCTACTATTACAGATGCAGAAGCTAAATGTTAGAGAGTTTGAATAACTGAACCAAAAAAGTGATAACATTTAAAAAGTGGCACAACTAGTCATGAAGAAGTCTAAGCTGTTAATCACTTCACAGCATCACCTCTCATGACCACACAAATATACACAGCTAAATACATATGCGGGTGTCCATTATTTATCATTACAGTTAAAGTTATTCTATACAGAAATATGCATACACTGCCAAGATATAATTGGGGGTCAGGTGCAGTGGCTCACGCCTGTAATCCCAGCACTTTGGTAGACTAATGCAGGGACATCAGGAGGTCAAGGGATGGAGACTATCCTGACCAACATGCTGAAACCCCGTCGCTACTAAAAATACAATAATTAGCTGGATATGGTGGTGCGTGCCTGTAGTCCTAGCTACTCAGGAGGCTGAGGCAGGAGAATCGCTTGAACCTGGGAGGCGGAGATTGCAGTGAGCCGAGATCGCGCGTCACTGTACTCCAGCCTAGCGACAGAGCCAGACTCCGTCTAAAAAAAAAAAAAAAAAAAAAAAAAAAAAAAAAAAAAAGATATAATTGGGACTGCAAAATAGAAAATAGATGCACACATTTTTCAGTGGCAACTTTTAAAACCCAGGGATCCTTCACACACAATGTCTTCCATGTGTGAGTATCTTTGTGTGTGTGTGTGTGTATGTGTGTGTGCGCGCGCGTGTGTGTGTGATTACTTAGGAACTTATAAACATTAGTGATGCTTTTGGCAAGTTTACTCTTAATGAAATAGAAAAACATGGTGCTTCTTGATGGGTACACAGGCTCATGTTTCTCTAGCCTTCAATAACTAAATCAATATCATCGGTCACTTTTTCTGCAATTCCTACATCTCAACCATTCTGGGATTTACAGGGCTTTGGTTAACAGTTAAACCCAGAGTTAGACAGTTTTCTTAAAGATTGATGAGCACTCACACAGGTTCATTATGTTTACTACATAAGGAAATTAAACCACACTGTACTGAACAGCAATTTACTGTAACAATGTATTTTGTTTTTTGGTGTTTGACATATTATGCCTTTTTATAAATAAGATTGTATTTTTTAAAATCTTAGGATTTGCCTTACTTCATCTTACTTTTAAACAGCACAGCACATTACCTTATGCATAGTATGGCCAACTTTCAATAAAGTTTAGTGAATAAATGTATAAATGCCAACATAAAAATTATGCTTAAGACAATGTAGTAAAAATATATGAATGAAATGTAGTTTTATGTTAATAACTACAGTAGCTATCAGAATTGAATTAGAGTCTATGTAGGACCAGAATATTCCTATGATTTCATAAGGAAATGAAGATCCAGTCAAGAATATTCCTACCTCCATTTGGCTGTGTTTGTCTCCTGGCAGAATGGACAAACAATAGATAAATAAAAAAGAATCATATATACAGAAGATAAAAGTCTATGGTATGTTTTGTATGTCCATCTGATTATAAGCTCAGAAATGGTGAACAAAGGCAAAATATTTGTTATAGAATATCAATTAATACAAAACAATGGCATCTCAAAGACAGCATTTTGCTACCACTGTAGAACAATTTTTTCATGCAAGATTATTCAATGGATGACAAAACAAGATATTTACATAGTTCCAAAATATCTTCATGTAGTATAATTACTATTTACTGAGGAAAAAATGGGAATATCATTGAAACCTGGGGGCCACAACAATGACCATGTGATTTATGTTAATATTAATAAGCATAGGATAAACTGGTATCTTGTATCCCTTGATATAATTCACTGAAAAGGATATAATATGAACTCTGTGTCATTCTTGTGAAAAATAAAGTTTACTCTAAATATAAGGAAATGTCAGATAGTAGACAGGCAACTGGACTAAATTCTCCAAAAATTGCAATGGATAAGACAAGTAAATAATTATTTTATACTAAGAGAAACTAAATAAATATTAATAATAATATTTATAATTAGATCCAGGGTCAAGCACAAATTTCTGTAATGCTATACAGAATGAATTTGAGGTCATTGAAGTAAGAATTAACTATATATTAAATAATGTCAGTGTATAAATATTAATGTTATTATAGTTATGCTGAGTTACTTAGGGAGATATGGCCCTGATGTCCAGAACTAAATCTCAAATAGTTTGGGAATAAATAATATATTCATAAATGTCAAAAATGTGTTAGGGTTAAGGATATTAACCCGAGTTAAAGATATTCACTTTGCTTTCATGCTAACTCCTTTTTCAGCTTGTAACTATTTCAAAATAAGAGACATTTATGTTTACAAATGAAGAGAACCCCATATACAACATTCAAAAGGGATGAAAAGTAAATACGTAAGTAGAGAAGCCCGTAGTTTTCCACGTTTTTCTCATTTGCAATGAGATCAGACACAAAAAAATGTAGGAATCTAGAATTTTACTTTCTAAATCATGACACCTCGTGGCTAACCTTCAGAACAAGCAGTTTCACTGTAATGACATTAAATGACATACTGTCATCTGTGTAGTCTACACAGAAAGGACACTCAATCAAGTCTGAAAAGGAATAATCACCATAAAATTATTGTAAAGTACATATTGCAATAACTATTTAACACCAGGAACTATGAGAAAATGCCATAAAAATCATCACTGTTTTCTCCCAATTTTAGAGTAATATCTCATGACTTTTCTTTTTTTTTTGTAAATATTAGTAAATCTGTAGGATAATTATATTAACACAAACACCCTAAAACTGAATTGCAAATATCATATAGGTCATTTGCTAAGTGACAGTGATAAATGTCAGTGTGCTTATTATATAACTCTAATTGATATACTACAATGTAATATATCTACACATATATATTTTTTCATTAGTATTGTTTTAACTTTATTCAAGTTGATATGACAAACAAGTGTTATTTCTATGAACTATTGTGTGGATAAATATTGTCATTATGCTTGTTAACCTTAAAGTCTCCAAGCTGAAAACAAAAACACTGAAAATTAAATCAAAACTATTAAAGGTTAAATACTGATGAAAAAGAAATGGTTAAATACTGATGAAGAAAACATGTATACATATGTATATTAAAATATTCAACTATATCAAACTATAGATGAAAAATTATTTCTTAGTAATAAAAGTTAACAGAAAATTATCTACTATAAAGTAATTTATCTTTTGTTCAATATGTATAGGACCATACTTTGTTTGGAAAGAGCTAACTGTTACATTGGAGTATGTGGTCCTGTACATCTGTATTTAGCTGAACATATCTGAGTGTCTCAGGATTTCTCTTCTACATTCCACTTTCAACACATTTACCCCCACTCCTTTATCTGAACTGTTGAATTTTTTTTATATTTCAATGAAAATATAGGCAATCATAAGAGAAGTTTCATATATCAATAAACCTGAAGCTGTGTTCATATAGTCCTTGTGTGTACTTATACCGCAGAGATGGACTATTTTCCCACCTAAAGTCAGAGTTTCCAATTATAAACTAAATCCATTTTCCTTGTGTCTAGGAACATTGCTCCAGCAATTACTGCCCTCTTTTCTCTGTTACTTTTTAAATTTTTACTGTAGTATTAATATCAACTTATTAATGAAACTTCTCTTTATTCCATATTTTCTTCCAGCTAGGTACTCAATTTTATTTTTCTGTTTATAAATAACTCACTGTAAATTTTATCAATAATTCTTGTTCAATTTCCTCTACACTTATTTCCTTTTGGCCTCATTTTTACATTTCTTTTTTATGCCCAATTATTATTTCTTTAAAATCATTAATAATTAGGATGGGTGTGGTCGCTCATGCCTGTAATCCCAGCACTTTGGGAGGCCGAGGTGGGTGACTCACCTGAGGTCAGGAGTTCGAGACCAGCCTGGCCAATATGGTGAAACCCCGTCTCTACTAAAAGTACAAAAATTAGCTGGACATGGTGGCACATGCCTGCAATTCCAGCTACTTGGGAGGCTGAGGCAGGAGAATCCCCTGAACCCGGGAGGCAGCAATTGGAGTGAGCCAAGATGAAGCCACTACACTCCAGCCTGGGTGAAAAGAGTGAAACTCTGTCTCAAAAACAAACAAAAAATCATTAATAATCATTCTTGAAAATAAAATTCTATATTCTAAATTCTCAATTTTTGAACCAGACTGTAGCATTTAACCCAGTCAGTTACACTGCCCTAAACATTTTCATCAGTTGGCCTCTGGGATTGTCTCCCCTGGTTCTCTCTTTTATTACTTGCCTATTCTCATCAGAAAGGTTTTCTAGAATTCTACCTGAACCCTTAAATGCTGCTGCTTTTCCCTTTGAGTAGTCCAAAAAAATCTTGTTTTCTCTATCCACAAACACTGTCTAAATAATATTTTCCTGTTTTATAGCTTTTCCTTTATTCAACAAATACTTATGTAGCACCTATTATGTGACCAGCAGTATGATGAGTGGAAGAGATAGATCAATTAACAAAATGAATAAACATCCTGCCCTCTGCAGTGTACATTCTATTAAACGCAGAGATATACAATAGGTAGAAAACTGTATTGTGTATTAGAAGGTGATGATTACTAAAGAGAAAAATCAATTCATTGTGATTTGAAATAGAGTTGACATGGAAGACCTTGAGGGGCAGATAATATTTGAGTAAAGAAACGGAGTAGGGAACAACGGATTCTTAGGAAGTAGCATGACTTTAAATATGGCTTCTGTATGGGGAAACAAATTCCAATTTTATTGGTCCAGCTTTGGCCTGTAAACTGCAGGCCTATGTCCAGCTATCTACTAACACCTCATGTGGATAACTAATTTAAGAAGCATCTCAAGCAAAACAGGTCTAAGAATAAAAAAATAAAAAAACACTTCATTTTCTTCCAACAATATTCTTCCCAACAGCCATTTATATCTTAATTCTTAAATGTAAAACGTTCTAGTAAATGACTATTATTGTAGTTTTTTCTGTATGAAATTCCTGTAGTCAATCTTACCTATTCCCTTTTTCACCCATTCCATAACCAAGCTATGTAAATGCTATTGGCTTTTACACTTACATATGTAAATGCTATTGGCTTTACATTTAAAATATCTGTAGTCTGAGCATTTTATAACCTCCACAGAACCCACTCTGACCCAAGACATCACTGTCTCTCATTTGAATATGGCAATAATGTTCAAACTGCCATCCCTGCTCTAATATTACTCTCTGAAAGCCAATTTTTACAGAAACCAAATTGCTCTTATCACCCTGAGAAGTAAGCACCAAGATTATATTATACACAACAGAACCTTCTCTTACTAGAGCTCCAATCCTCTCATGTCTCCTCCCACTGTTCTCAATCATTCTACTCCATCACTCTGGCCTAGCTCTTTCTAGAATACACCAAGCTTCTCCTCTCAGGTTTGCACTTTATTTTCACCCTTCTTAGAGGGCAGTTACACCGATTTTTGAAAGGTTACACTTTTTTTTCAGGTCTCTGTTAAATATAACATATAGAAATAATACTTTTGTGAGGAGCGGCCAGCAGTGGCCCGAGTGAAATGAGTCAGTCCAGTTCCCACCCATGAAGAAGGGTCAAGGTCAAAGGAACAATTGTGTGTCATCTCTCCTTCCACAGGTAAAAGAAGACACATAGGGGACTAATCAGTCTCTCTCAGCATATCCCCACAATTTGTTTTTATTCTTTTTTTTACTTATTTTTAGCACATGCCACCATTTGACATGTCAAATATACCTTTGTTTGTTTGTTTGTTTGTTTGTTTGTTTGTTTGTTTTGTTATCCCCACTCCCAGTGGAAGATGAGCTTTACAGAGTAGGGATTGGTCTATTTTGCCGTTGTATCTTCAACACCAAAAATAACTGTCTGGCATGTGATAGGTATGTGAGAAATATTTATTGAATGTTTTAGAATGAATTAGGTATGAAGCAAAGCAGACAGTTTACATGTGCTGCAGTTCATTGTAGCTGAAAATAGTCTAAGATTTAGTTGTTGAAAATATCAGAATCAAAAAGGACAAAAAGACACAGTTGCATATCTCTTCTTTATATCAAGAAAAACTCTCTAGACCAGAAGCTATTCCTGTCATACCTCTGATCATGTTCTCGAGAGTTTCCTAAGATTTTTCTTTGTTGATCCTTCAGACAGACTATATCATTCAAGATTTAGAGAAGAACACAGAAGTACTAATATTTTTGGCTGTCAATCTGAACAGATATCTTGAATTATTAATAAAATGAGTAAGAGCATGAATATAGAAGATGATGGTTTCAGAACAGAGACAAACAGCAACTAGCTAGTGCATTTAGCAACTGTTTACATATTTTAAAGCTTATCTTTCACAATTCTAAAAAATGGTTTATAGTAATAATAAAATAGTTTCTTCAGTCACATTATGCATATATAATACAATGCATTATCTCTTACAGTCTCCCTCATTTTTCATTAACCCACATCATAATTATATAGCAGTACTTTCATCAAATTTCTAAATATTTATCTTTCTCTCTAATTAAAATCAACCTTCATTACTCAAGTATTTCATATTTTCCATATTAATGATATTAATGTGTATTGGATTGGCAAACCTAAATAATCTACTCATCCAGTTACTCTGATAAAGAATAATACTGAAGGGAACATTGACATAAATACACAGAATTCATATAAAAAGGAAAGTAAATATACTATTAGATGTAATAATTTACACATGATATGAAGCTATTTCCCTAACACTAAAAAATAATTTCTTATATTTTGTAGATGTCAATATTGTATGTTTAGAGTTAGAAACTAATAATAATGGCTGGTTCAGAAGGCTGAGATGGGGAGTTTTCACTTTAATATTGCTTTCCGTTAGGTACTCAGCTTATACTGGTTTTATGATGTATACTGATATTATGTTACATAAAGTGGTTTTACATCAGTAAAATAACATATTCATCACACATGCATGCTGCTCAAAATCACATATTGGTGTTACACTACTTTTCAGTTCAACTTCATAAAATTTATCTAATTTTAAGATGAATTTTAGATAACTAAAGTATTTAATGGTCATTTATATTACTTTTCAAAATGTATCAATTGATGTGTCTGAGAGAATCCAGGAAAAGGATAGCTTTAAAGTCATAGGATCTGTGCTCTTCTGGTTCAAATTTCCACATTAAGAAAAAAAAAAAATTTCTCTTTCAAAATTTGCTTAATCATTAAACCTTGGTTTCACACTCTATTTCAGTGACTATATTTTGAAAAATTGAAATAATTTTTTGTTTTCTGCTTTTCTACTTTATAATTACATACACCTTGGAGACTCAATCTCAAATTGAAACAAATAAGTTGACTCTTTAATTAGTTCTTTGTTGCTCTCCTTAGTCATAATCTTGAACTATTTGTCAGGTCACATTGCATTTTTGAAGGCTCCATTGGAGGAATGGAGCTTTTGTTTTTATTGTGTCATCATTTTACAAAATGCCTGTCATGTGCTATGAGATAATGCTTGTTTAATATAGAAAAAGAATAGTTGTGCTCTTGTTTCTAATTATGCTAATACAATTTCAAAGTATATTTTAGAAAGCTTATAGATTTGTACACATGTCACTGAGGTATACCAAAAAACAAATAAAATTGGCATATTTTTTGTAGTGCCATTTTATATACCCCTGATAATCTTACTTTCTCTTCAAAACAGTCATGTGTAATTGGTTTTCAGCTTTGCTAATTAGAACTGGATACTGGAAAACAGTGTGATTAAGCACACCGGGCTTGGTCTTCTGAGGACAATGCAATGACTACCTGATAAAAACTATTTCAACCCAATAAATTTGTTAAATAGTAGAAGTAGGAAGAGAAGTGAAAATACACTTTTTAAAGGCAAAATGAAGGCTTCCCTATATGGTGAAAGATGTATGTTAATATTTAACCCTATCAGGCACCAATCTTTGTGCATGTGCATGTTTTTATAGTTCTAGTGGATATAATATTTGTATAGGTATACATGCCTATGTATATATGTGAAAATGTATATATTTAGACTTGATTATGTATGCCAATTTCATCAATTTTATTTCTGAAATATATTATGAAAATAAAATATTGTATGTAATATAGCTTTAAAGTTTGAAGAATGTTAATAAAATAAAACAAGTATCATGACAGAGTATTAAAAGATAACATTAAAAGTCCATATATAAAAGCATATTTTTTGCTCCTTCAGTTATCCTTCAATTAGGAGTAGATTTTTCTTGAGTGCTTTTTACTTCTTTGAGTTGGCGGCTGTACTTGGGCGGCAAATGTCTATTTTTGAGAGTTCAGAGGTGTAGTTCATGGCATGTTAGGGGTGGTCGGAGGAGTGATTACAATAGAGAGAAAGATATTCACCAATGTAATCAGACCTAGACATGGCCAGAGCCGATATAAGTGTTAGATTAAATTGTAGTGATAGGTTGTGTTTAGATTTTAATGTTTTTATTGTATGTCTGCAGTTTTTTTTTTTTTTTTTTTTTTTTTTTTTAATTTCTGGTTTGTCCTTGTTGCTTCACCAAAAATTCTGCAGTAAAAAATTATATGCATCCACCCTTGGTATACCACATGAATAATTCTGTTACATTAAACTCCTAAAATACCAATTACTGTCACAGAGGATGCAGGTGTGCTCATTTTACTGACAATGAAAATATTTTCTCAAAGTTATATCCAATAAACTCAAAATTCAGGAGAGAATGTCTACAATTTCATATGCCCCAGAGAAACTTTTCAGCACTTGATATTAGTATAAGCACTTTTTCATTTTTTTTCTAACACGTAGTGGGTAAAATGTACTTTCCAACTCTGATTTTAATTTTTCATTTCCCAACATATTATTGAAGTTTTTCACATATTTACATAAATTCCATGGTCATATTTTATTTCCATTTAAGTTAAAGGAGTTCAAGATTTTTGTTTGTAATTTTCATAGATTGTTTGCTCCTTCAAATAATATTGTAATAGCCTGCTTTACTAGTTCTGTAATTTAAATATTTATTGATTTAAATCTATATTGATTATAAGATAATGATTATTGAATAATCTATATTGATTAATATATTAGATAATATATTAATATATTTGCCAAACTTTTGACTTGTTATTTATCCTTTTTTATGATGTACTTAATAAAAAATATCTTAATTTTAATGGAGTCTAAATTTTCATACTTTCTTCTGTGCCTACTTTTTAATCTTAAAAAAAATTGCATTTGCAGAACTAGTAAAGCTTTTCCTCAATATTTTAAAGGTTTTCAAATTTTGTCTTCCAAATGTAACTTGGTAATTCATAGTAATTTGTTTCTTAATGTTATAATCCAGGTTTTATATATTTTTTTCTACTTGGATAACAAATGGATCCAGCACCATTTACTTAATACTCAATCATTTCCTGCTAATATGCAATGTCAGCTTTGTATATACAAGGTTTCCATATAAATGGTGATTTGATTGTTGTTTTTTATGTATTACAATTAATGAATTACCCATTCCAGTACCATTACTAATGGAATTTTACTGCTACAGCTTTATAAAGAGCTATGACTTTAAGAAGGAGAAATAAACCCTTCTTCATTGTTCTGTAGGTTTAGCCTTTATATGTTTGACTCCTTACTCTTTTTTACTAATATTAGAAATTACACTATCAAGTTTCCTGTGAAAAGTATAGAAAATTGATTATCCTTATAAATTGAAGAAAACATTTTAATTAAATTTAATAATTTTGTGATTCTTATTTTCTCTGAATTATCTTCAAATTGTTAGAGCCTATATTGCTTTTCTTTTATATTTTGCTTGTTAGAAATTATATCTTAATTTTAAAAGAAATGAGGATACAAAACATTGTAACTTTGTTCTTTCTGAATCGATATTAATGATATTTTCTAAATACTATTTTATTTTATTTCACAAGGGTTTTCTAAATTTTATAGAAATAATTCATATTTATTTTTGAGACAAAGTCTCACTTTGTCATTCAGGCTGGAGTGCAGTGGAATGATTTTGGCTCACTGTAGTTTTGACCTCCCTCGATTAGGTGATCCTCCCACCTCGGCCTCCCAAGTAATTAGGACTGTAGGCACTCACCACCACCACATCTGGCTAATTTTTGTACTTTGTGAAGGTGAGGTTTCATCATGTTTCCCAGATTGGACTCAAACTCCTGAGCTCAAGTGATCCACCCACTTAAAACCATAATGAGCCATTATGCATGCATGTAATTAAAATGTGTCAATTTTAATTGACAAATAATAATTATGTGTATATATATAATTATAAAAAGTATTAAAGGTAATTGTTGGTGAGGATTCAGTTTGGATATTTTCAATTGACAATTCTTTCAGTTGAACAATGTTGATATCAATTTGGTTGAAGCGACTGTCAAACACATCTATTGAGTTATTATTTTTTAGATGCACTATGTTTTAGTTCAGAATATTTCACTGATTGTTACAGTTGTAAACTCATAAAATGTTTGTCATGCAAATTATTTTACCCTTTTCGTAAAGAATTTATTTTACTAAACAAATCATTTATTTCAAAAAGACTTAAATATTTGGATATACTCTACAGTATTTGGATTTCTACTAATTTCAATATTTAGATGAAACATGGTATGATTTGGCTCTGTTTCCCAACCCAAATCTCATGTTGAATTGTAACCCCCAATGTTAGAGGTAGAGTCAAATGGGAGGTGATTGGATCATGGGTGCAGATTTCCCCCTGGCTCTTCTCATAATAGTGAGTAAGTTCTCACAATATCTTGTTGTTTAAAAGTTTATGGCATCTCCTCATCATCCTCTTCCTCCTTCTTTGGCCATGTAAGACATGCCTTCTTCCCCTTCATCTTCTGTCATGGTTATAAGCTTCCTGAGGCCTCCTGAGGCCATGCCTCCTGTACAGCCTGCAGAACTGTGAGTCAATTAAACCTCTTTTCTTTATAAATTACCCAGTCTCAGGTAGTCCTTTATAGCAATGTGAGAATGAACTAATAGGAAAAATTGGTACCAGGAGTGGGGCATTGCTATGAAGATACCTGAAAATGTGGAAGTAACTTTGGAACTGGTCGACAGGCAGAGGTTGGGAAATTGTGGATGACTCAGAAGAAGACAGGAAGATGAAAGAAAGTTTGGAACTTCCTAGAGACCTGTTGAATTGCTTTGACGAAAATGCTGATAGTAATAAAGACAACGAGGTCCAGTCTGAGGTCTGAGGTGGTCTCAGATGGAGAGGAACTTATTGGGAACTGAAGCAAAGGTCACTTTTGTTACTCATTAGCAAAGAGGTTGGATGCCTAGAAGTCTATGGAACTTTGAACTTGAGAGAGATGATTTATGGTATCTGGTGGAAGAAATTTCTAAACAACAAAGCATTCAAGATGTTATCTGGCCGCTTGTGAAAGCATTTGCTCATATGCATGAGCAAAGAGATTATTTGAAACTGGAAGCTATATTTAAAAGTGAAAAGGAGCAAAATTTTCCAAAAGTCTGGAAAATTTGGAGTCTGGCTATGTGGTAGAAAAGAAAAACACATTTCCAGCGAAAGAATTCAAGCCAGCTACAGAAATTTGCAAAGGACAAGCCAAACATTAATAGCCAAGTCAATGCGGAAAACAGATTGAAGTTATTTCAGAAACATTTTTGGTAGACCTCTGATCACAGGCCTAGGAAAGAAGAATGGTTTCATGGGCAGGGGGGCCAAGGCCTCTCTCCTGTGTGCAACCTTGGGACACTTCTCTCTGCATCCCAACTTCTCCAGCTCCAGCTATAGCTACAGGGGCCCCAGGTACATCTCAGGCTGTTGCCCCAGAGGGTGCAAGACCCCATAAGCCTTGGCAGCTTCCACATTGTGTTAAGCATGTGGGTGTGCAGAGGACAACAGTTGAGACTTCAGAGCCTCTGCCTAGATTCCAGAGGATATATGGAAACAACTGAATGTCCTGTTAGAAGTCTACTGCAGGTGTAGAGCCCTTATGGAGAAACTCTACTAAGGCAATGCAGAGGAGAAATGTGGGGTTGGAGCCCTCACACAGAGTCCTCACTTAGACACTGCCTGGTAGAGTTCTGAGAGGAAAGCTACTGTCCTCTGGACCCCAGAATAATAGATCCACCAACAATTTGCACCATGAGCCTAGAAAAGTCACAGTCACTAAACATCAGCCTGTGAAAGTAGTCATGGTGACTATATCCTGTAGAGCCACAGAGGCAGGGCTACCCAAGGCCTTGGTAGCCCACCCTTTGCATCAGTGTTGCCTAGATATGAGACATAGAGTCAAAGAGTATTATTTTGGAGCTTTAAGATTTAATGACAGCCTTGTTGTGTTTCAGACTTTTGTGGGGCTTTCAACTCCTTTGTTTGGGCTGATTCCTCCCTTTTAGAAAGAGAGTATGTATTCAATGCCTGTACTCTCATTGTATGTCAGAAGTAACCAACTTGTCTTTGATGATACAGTCTCATGGGTGGAAAGGACCAGCCTTGCCTGAAATGAGACTTTTATTTGGGTCTTTTGAGTTAATATTGAAATGAATTAAGACTTTTCCAGACTGTTGAGAAGGGATGATTGCTATTTTGAAATGTGAGAAGGACATAGGATTTGGGAGGGTCCAGGGATGGAATAGTATGGTTTGACAATGTGTCCTCAACCAAATCTCATATTGAATTTTAATCTCCAATGTTTGAGGTAAAGCTAGGTGCAAGGTGATTGGATCGTGGCAATCACCAAGAACAGCAAAGAGTTCCCGTTACAGTTCTTGTGATAGTGAGTGAGTTCTCATGAGATCTGGTTGTTTACAAGAGTTTGGCACCTTTTCCCTCACCCTATTCCTCCTTCTCCAGTCATGTAAGATGTGCCTGCTTCCCATTCTGTCATAATTGTAAGTTTTCTAAGGCTTCTCCAGCCATGCTTTCTGTACAGACTGTGAAACTTTGAGTAAATTAAACCTCTTTTCTCTGTAAATTAACTGGTCTCCGGTAGTTATTTATACTAATGTGAGAATGGACTATTACAACACATAAGTCTCTTCATATTTTACATAGTATTATTTTCCTCTACAAAATAAACCTTTATTGTGATAGTTTTGTACCATTTTCAGCTTCAGAATTTGGACTCTGAATACCCTTATGTTTGAAGTTGCCCCCGTAGCTCATGGTTCCATGTAGAATTCTGCTAGATTCCCTTCCCACCAAAACTAGCCTTCTGCCTGGAAAAGTTGAAGTATTCACATTCTTAGCCAAACTAAGAACCAGAAAACATCCAAGACAAAGAAAATAAAAGTAATTACTTCAACTTTGAGAGTTTCTCCTCTCTTTGCAAATGTGTTCATTTGATTTCTTCTCATTTCTTCTATAAAAGTCTGATGTCTTTGAAGACGAAGACAAAGACATATATTGTAAATTACTTTTCTGATTATTCTAAGTGTAAGAGTTAGTCTGACACAAATACACTATACTACCCCAAAGAAGAAATCTCAAATATGATTTTTAAAAAATAAACTAAATAGACTTTGCAAACAGAGCAGCTGCTGCAGCAGGGCCCATGGAGGACACACAGTACATCCTGCCCAATGAAATCGGCGTGTCTAGCATGGAATGCCTCGAGGCCTTCTGCCTCCTGTCACCCACAGAGCACCTCCTCTATTCTCACCACCTTACCCATGCTGACTGGTACAGAGGCCTGGATGTGCTGCTGTAGACCTTCCCCAAGGCCCCCTACACCTATCCTCTGCTCAGTCACCTCTTCTGCTCCCAGTACCCCAACCAGCTATGCCAACATGCCCTGGCCGAGGGCCTTACCAAAGAGGAGTATCAGGAGAAGCTGGAATGGGTGATCCTAGGGCATGAGACTGCTCAGGGGCTTCTGGAAGACCTGCAGGGAACTTATGTTCTCTTTGGAGTCAAGGCTTCGACACCTCGGGCTGGAGAAGGAGAGAATCACCACCTATTTCTTTGGGAATTGTACCATGGAAGATGCAAAACTGACCTGAGACTTTCTAGACTCACAGAACCTCAGATTCTACAACACCTGGCTCTTCAAAGAGGTGGACAGAGAAAGGAAGCCCCACTACGAGGTATGTCTGGCTTCTCAGCACAGAGCATTCCCTGCACTCCGAGGCGACTTTCAGGCTCAAGAGCTACAAATTCTGGGGAAGACCTTTCCAGGTAACCCAGGGAGACTATGTGCTCATCCCCCAGAAGGTGGTGGAGCAGCTGGAGAAAGCCAAGGCGTACGCAATCAACAGCCACCAGGGGCAGATGCTGGCCCAGTATAAACAGCACTTCACCCAGGGCTCCATCACGGCCCACAAGAGGGGGTCCTGCTTCTGAAACCAGCACAAAATCCCCATCTTGGAGAGTTACATCGAGTTCATCTAGAACTACCGAGTTCATCGAGAGCTACCGTGACCCCTTTGGTTCCCGAGGAGAATTTGAATACTGCGTAGCCCTGGTAAACAAGGCCATGAATGCCAAGTTTGAGTGGCTGGTGGCAAGCGCAGAGCAGCTGCTGAAGGAGCTTTCCTGACCCCAAATCTTTGAGAAGGACAAGTTCCTCGTCCCGATTTCACCTCCCTGGATGTTCTCACCTTTGCTGGCTCTGTCATCCCTGCCGGCATTAACATCCCCAACTACCATGACCTGAGGAAGATGGAAGGTTTTAAGAACGTATCACTTGTGAACGTCCTGGCTATGGCCTACACCACGCAGCAGTCTAAGCTCACCTTCCTGGAAGAGGATGACAAGGACCTGTACATCCTCTGGAAGGGGCCCTCCTTTTATGTGCAGATGGGCCTGCACGAGTTGCTGAGCCATGACAGTGGCAAGCTCTTCGTGAAGGATAAAAAAGGAGCATTCAACTTTGACCAGGAGATGCTGATCAACCCAGAGACTGGTGAGCAGATTCAGAGCTGGTATCTGAGCAGGGAGACTTGGGACAGCAAGTTCAGCACCATCGCCTCCAGCTACAAAGAGTGCTGAGCTGAGAGTGTGGGTCTCTTCCTCTGTCTCCACCTGCAAGTGCTGGAGATCTTTGGCTTTGAGGGGGCTGATGCGGAGGACATGATCTAGGTGAACTGGCTCCACATGGTTCGTTCGGGGTGGGCTGCTCCCTCTGGGGTTCTAAGGCCTCCAACTGGCGACAGGCCCATATGCAGGCCTGGTTTGTGATCCTGAGAGTCTTGCTGGAAGCTAGCGAGGCACTCGTTACCATCACTCCTATCACAGGCTCCGAGGGGCACCTGGATGCCAAGGTCCACCTCCACTGCAGCAAGATCCGGTCTGTGGGCAAGCCTGCCTAAGAGCGCTTCCTGCAGAGACTTCAGGTGCTCAAGTCCACAGGGTTACGTGGCCGGAGGGTGGGCCCTGCACGAGGGTAATGCTGACCCCCGAGTGCTTCCTCACCCTCAGGCACAGGGTACTGCTGCCTAAGGAATCTCAGAACTCATCGTTCATATCCAGCACCTACAAAGAACTCAATCAAATTTACAAGAAAAAACAAACAACCCCATCAAAAAGTGGGCAAAGGATATGAACAGACACTTCTGAAAATAAGACATTCATACAGCCAACAGACAGATGAAAAAATGCTCATCATCACTCACCATCAGAGTAATGCAAATCAAAACCACAATGAGATACCATCTCACACCAATTAGAATGGCAATCATTAAAAAATCAGGAAACAACAGGTGCTGGACAGGATGTGGAGAAATAGGAACACTTTTACACTGTTGGTGGGACTGTAAACTGCTTCAACCATCATGGAAAACAGTGTGGCGACTCCTTAAGGATCTAGAACTAGAAATAGCATTTGACCCAGCCATTCCATTACTGGGGATATACCCAAAGGATTATAAATCGTGCTGCTACTATAAAGACATATGCACAAGTATGTTTATTGTTGCACTATTCACAATAGCAAAGACTTGGAATCAACCCAAATGTCCATCAGTGACAGACTGGATTAAGAAAATGTGGCACATATACACCATGGAATACTATGCAGCCATAAAAAAG
>NW_016808208.1:416610-431702 GCF_001698545.2 Rhinopithecus bieti
GAAAGAAAGAAAGAAAGAAAGAAAGAAAGAAAGAAAGAAAGAAAGAAAGAAAGAAAGAAAGAAAGAAAGAAAGAAAGAAAGAAAGAAAGAAAGAAACTCATCATTCAGCCCGACACTTGCCTGACATGCAGCTTCTGGAATACCAGGCCTCAGCTGCTGGCCACATCTTAACCTTCTCCGAGCGTTTTCCAGACGATGGACCCGAGTTGGAGGAGGTGCTCACACAGCTGGCCACAACGGATGTTCAATTCTAGAAGGGCCCCATTGAGGCCCCATCTGGCCATGCTTAAGGAAGATGTATGGTCTCTCCCCCAACTCCATCAAACCAAGGCTTCAGGTGACCCTCCATTTGCTGGTATATTTAGGGGCTAGGGGAGGGGGAGGAGCAGGAGCTTGGACCTTGGTACTACCTTAGCTGAGGGTGGTGACACTAACCCCTTCCATTTGTCAACACTTTCTAGCTTGCCAAGTGGTTCCCCTCTGTGATCTCATTTCATCTTGCACTGCCATATGTGGAGTGAGCAAGACAGGGCTCACCAGCCTGCCTACCAGGTGAGGAAATGGCAGTTCTGAGAAGTCACTGGTCTAGATCCTGCAGGTGGCTCGTGACAGCTAGGGTTCAAAATGTTCTCACCAAATCCAATACTCCTCACGTATTAACTTTACAAACAGACAAATAAATATTAGAGACAACTATCAAATAAATAAATAAATAAGCTAAATAATTTTGACTGATTGATTCCATTTACATTCATGACATTTCTCCTATATCAACATCATATATATGGATTGATTTCACTAATTTTATATTTTGTTTACCCATTCTATTATTAACAACTTTCTTGATATATTTGTACCCCATTCTTTGGATATTTTTAAAAATATTTTATTTGGTCGGGTGCGGTGGCTTGCGCCTGTAATCCCAGCATTTTGGGAGGCCGAGGCAGGTGGATTACGAGGTCAGGAGATCGAGATCATCCTGGCTAACATGGTGAAACCTCGTCTCTACTAAAAAAAAAAAAAAAATGCAAAAAAATTAGCCGGACGTGTTGGCGGGGAACTGTAGTCTCAGCTGTTCGAGAGGCAGGAGAATGGCATGAACCTGAGAGGCGGAGCTTGCAGTGAGCTGAGATGATGCCACTGCATTCCAGCCTGGGAGATGGAGCGAGACTCCGTCTCCAAAAACAAACAAACAAAAAAGAATGAAAAAAAATTATTTTTCCTTAGTCCACATTACATCATATATGGATGTGTTTTCTATTTTTTAGTAGTTAATTATAAACGTTTAGCACTTGTATTCAATATGAAGTGGCCATTATCCAGTATATTTTTCTTCAGTTCTAAAACAATATAATAGACCTGCAGAAATTATCTTAATTTTCAAACATTTACTGTTTCCATGGATCATTTTTTCTCAGATTTATTAGATTATTTTTTCTCATTTCTTGAATAAATACTTTAGCTTTCTGCAGGGGTACTCTGCTTGAAGTAAAACTTTAGGTTATATATTGGATATATTGTTTATATTAGAAACATTTTACCTTATTCTTCTTAAACGAATTATGTTGTGGTTGCAATTAAAATTAAGTTATTTAGGCTGGACACAGTGGCGGACACCTGTAATCCCTGCACTTTGGAAGGCCGAGGAGGGGCAATCACAAGGTCAGGAGTTCAACACCATCCTGGCCAATATGTGAAACCCTGTCTCTACTAAAAATACAAAA
Organism: Rhinopithecus bieti; assembly: GCF_001698545.2. Taxonomy (NCBI): domain Eukaryota; kingdom Metazoa; phylum Chordata; class Mammalia; order Primates; family Cercopithecidae; genus Rhinopithecus; species Rhinopithecus bieti. The sequence goes on from NW_016808208.1 coordinate 418,335, forward strand.
ACTATCCAAGCATTGTGGTGGGAGCCTGTAGTCCCAGATACTCGGGAGGCTGAGGCAGAAGAGTCGCTTGAACCTGGGAGACAGAATTTACAGTGAGCTGAGATCACGCCACTGCACTCCAGCCTGGGCGACAGCAAGACTCTGTCTCAAAAAATAAATTAAATAAATAAATAAATAAATAAATAAATAAATAAATAAGTTGTATGAAGATACCACTTTGCTGTTCCTGCTTCCATTATTTCTATTAAGCTATAAATTGACCATCTATTTTCATTTTCTCAAAGTAATTTTGCCTTTTAATTTTTTTTTAAATTTTTTTGAGACAGGGTCTCACTCTGTCACCCTGACTGGATTGCAGTAGCACGATCTCGGCTTACCACAACCTCTGCCTCCCAGGCTTAAGCAATTCTCCTGCCTCTCAGCCTTCTGAGTGGCTGGGATTATAAGCGTGCACCACTACCACCTGACTGACTTTTGTATTTTTAGTAGTGATGGGGTTTCACCATGTTGAACAGGCTGGTCTTGAACTCCTTACCTCAAATGATCCACCCACCTCAGCCTCTGAAAGTGCTGGGATTATAGGCATGAGTCAGTGTGCCCAGCCCCAATTTTTGTCTGTTCTTTCTCCTCTTTCTCCTTTTTTTCCTTTCAGGATGCTTTAAAGATATCCTCTTTACCTTTAGTTTTTGAAGTTACTCTAAATATATTTGGCTGCAAATTTCATCTTACCATTCTTGGGATTCACTGAGTTAATAGAATGTAAGAATTGATTTCATTCAATCATGTGTAAGACAACCGTTTTCTCCTTCAAATATTCATCTTTATGGGTTAAATTTCTTTGGATATAATGACCATTTTTAATATGCAATTATAGTTTAGGTTCATTTGAGCAAATTGTAGAATGTAAGAATTTCAACGATCACTTTTTTTTTTTTTTTGAGACGGAGCTTCACTGTTGTTGCTCAAGCTGGAGTGCAATGGCGCGGTCTCGGCTCACAGCAACCTCCATCTCTTGCCTTCAAGCAATTCTCCTGCCTCAGCTTCCCAAGTAGCTGGGATTACACGTGCACGCCACCATGCCCAGCTAATTATTTGTACTTTATAATAGAAATGGGGTTACACCATGTTAGCCAGACTGGTCTCAAACTCCTGATCTCAGGTGATCTGCCCACCTCGGCCTCTCAGAGTACTGGGATTACAAGCATGAGCCACCATGCCTGGCCTCAACTATCACTTTTAACCACAATTCCAAAAATCTATGACTGCTAACATTTCAGTATACACAATTGTCTATTTTATTTATGGCAATTTAATACAAAAATATTTTAGGCTATATATATATAAATATATTTTAGGCTATATATTGACTAATATGTTTGTAAATATATGTGATTTTCCAGCAAAACTGTAGTGATTCTGTAGTGTTATATCTAAAAATCTATTTAATCAAGTATCTTTTACATCCTTAAATCATTTCCAGCTCCCCACTTTAATACTTTATTATTAAGATGTGATAATTATTACAAGAGGCAAAAAATTATTGCCCTCGCAGAGCTTACAATCTATTTGGAGAAAACCAAAACTAAATAACATAAAATAGTAAATATTTAATATTTTATAATATCATAAATGCTAGGGATAAAACTTGTGAGACAGTAGATACAGATTATCAAGGTTTGTTGTGTAAAGTATTAATTAGTGTATCCAGGAAAGGTTTTCATGAGAAGATGTTTTCATGAGGACATGAAAGAAGCTAGAGTGCTGGCATGATGTAGGAATGAGGAGAACATTTGGAACTGGCATCAAATGGCTGCAAAGGGTCACCTTATACTGAAATACAGAAGTCCTAGTGAGGATTTACCTTTTACTGTGAAGGAAATGACAAGTCTTTGAGTGATTTTGAAAAGAGTGGCATGAACCTGAATTAATAATATAATGTTGGCTACTCTGTTGAAGACAGACTGAAGAGTGTACAAACATAGAAATAGTGAGACCAGTTAGGAGGTTGCTTCTATGTTCCAGGCAAAACATGATCAATTTATACTGGAAAGTAGCAGTGGGGGTTGTGTGATATGGTGAAACTCCTGAGCAAAAGTAAACAGGAATTGCTGACAGTCTAGGTTTGAATAACTCAGACTAGGAAAAGAGAATGTTAAGAATGGGAAAGGAAATACCAAGAGATCATATTCATATGTAAGTGTTATTCATATTTCTACTTACTTAATTATAAATATCTGAACATGAAGTGCTGTGTCATAAGATATATACATTTAAAGTATTTTGCTGTCTATTGTCAAATAACTTTCCAGTATACATTCTACTAAATTATGCATTCCTGAGCAGCACATGTAACTATTTTTCTTCAAACTCTTGAATACTACTATTGCTCTTTTTCAATTGCTGTAAATTTTATGACTAAAAGTACATCTGAACATTGATTTAATATGCTCTTAGAATAAATCAGTTGGGTTTTAAGCAAACTTAATTAAAAATGCTTGATTAAATACCACACAGTTTGATTTCTCCCTGCTGTCTATAAAATCTTTATTATAACTTGCTGCCTATGTTTTTCATTCGTCATTTCCTGCCTACAGGAACTTTAAATTCTCTTACAAGTTTTGGGAATTCTCTTTTGTTTTACTTGGACATTGGAATCTGAAAGGATAATATTATCTGTATTTCCATTGTTTGGCAGACAGGAATTGGTAGCCTACATTTTTTGAAATGGTCTCTCTTGTCAGTAACTCAGGTTTTTGATTGAGTGACTCAGATGGAAAGAGAGAATAAGTTGTATTTGCAACATGTATTGAACATGGTATATATAAGCATGGGTAAGGAGCCTTGACTAAGTGCTTTAAATAATGAATTTCTACAGATATGCTGAATGTGGTCCTTTTTAAAAGCTACTTTTCCAGCCTTTAGCAATTGTCTTCCACGCTTCATATTTATAAAATAAACTCATTCTTTGCTTCCTTCAGCCCGAGTTGCTAGTATGCAAGAACTCTGACTGGTAATAACTGCAGTCTCTTTTAAGCTCAAAATAATTTATGCACATTGTGTTGCTTAGTACTTTAATAGAGCGAGAATATCATTATTTGCCTTTCTTTGTGGTCCAGGATATGTAGCCCTCCTGCTCCCATATATCACCAGGTACCTGAAAGTGAGCTAATTGCAACGTTGGCATTATCAGTACTGCACAGAGCGCTCTTCAGCATTCCGCATAAACACTATCCTATAAAACCCCAGCAAATCTTTGTTCTTTGCAGTTAGCCCCTCGTTTGCTGATCCTGCTCATTGCCTCCTTACAAAATATTTTCCTAGTTTCTCTAATAAATCTACTTTTCTATAACTAAAACTGTCTTGGTAAATTATTTTACCTCCGCATCACCAGCCTAGAGAGTTGTCACTCTTCCATGACAAAAAATGCACACGAAATTTAAAGTAACTAATAACCCTTCATATATTTTATTTAAAGATTACTCTTCAAGATTTTTATCCTTGTCATTTGCACTCTTTTTGTCAGAAAAAATAGTTAAGGAATATCAAAATCAAGTCTTGTGTGGGAGGTTATTTTATTTAGATTATTTTGGGTTATTCCACATATTTTCAATGACAATTTCCTCAGTTTTAATTTCTTATTGTAAGGTATATGGCATATATATATGAAAAATTTGCATATAAGTTAAATGTTATGATTTATGTGGATCAGAGTATCTCATTGTTTCCACAAAATATTTTTTTCCATTATAAAATTTTATATCTTGTATTGGTAAGTGCTATTTCAATTCCAAGTGACTAAAACCAACTTTAACTGAGTGAGACCTAAACAAGCAAGTAAGCAAGCAAGCAAGCAAACAAACAAACAAACAAACAACCTGAGGAGTCAGGGTAATTTATGGTTGAGACGTCCTGTAAATGAGAGTTGAGCAAGAAGCTTCTGGATAAGGAAATTTGCAGCTGAGCATCTAACATCCAAAATTAGGGCTGAAGAATGTTTGGGTTTTGGATTTTCCTGTTCACTTGGGATCTCCCCTTCTTGCTGAAGGCCTTTTCACTCTCATTTCTTGATACACTCAAGCTTCCTATATCTGATGGAGAATTGGTCTACCAAAAGTTGGCAATATTTAGAGGTCTAGCCACTTTGAAAAACATACAAATCAATTATCCCTTGGCCTTCAAAGTCAAGAATCCTGAAGAAAGAACAAGCTCTGCTAATGTTCAGGAAATATCACATGCATATAAAATATTTTTAAAATTTTGATGTTATCTATAACTTAGTAAATCCAGAAATTATTATTATAATGCAATTACTGTTAACTTGTTGTGTCTCTAACACTATAGTGTAACATTCATGCTGTGTATTTTAGGGAGGACTTGAGTGTGAATTTTCCAATAGATTAGTTAAAAAGAAAATTTCATGAAATACTGTTCATTTTTTAAAATCCTATAAATGCTTAATATAGTGTCTAGCACAGAGAAAATTCTCAACAAAATGTAGAACATTCTGAATAATTAATTTTGCTAAATGTCAACAATTCAACTAAAATTTGATTTTAATAATACTGAATATAACCTGGTTAGACCTCATTCAAGCTTCACCTGATTATACATCCACTTGATTTGTATTCCTAAAAAGTTTTATCCAAAGTTTTGCTTTTCCTGTCTGCATTCCCTAGAATTAAACTTCTCTGTTCTCAGACTCTGAAGGCTGAGATTAAGACTAAACTTATTTCATTGAAAGCAGGTGTATTCAATTAATTGGTTGGATCAGAGATGTCAATGAAAATAGCAAAACTCTGTAAAATATTTGAAGTGATTTACTCTGAGACAAATATGAGTGGCCATTGCCCATAACACAGTCCTCAGGAGGTCCTGAGAACATGTGCCCAAGGTGGTCCAGGTACAGCTTGGTTTTATATATTTTAGGGAGGCATGAGACATCAATGAAATACATTTGAGAAATACATTGGTTTGGTTCAGGAAGGCAGGACAACTAAAAGCAGGGGCTTCTGGGTTATTGGTAAAGTTAAACATTTTCTGGTTGACAATTGGTTGAGTTTATCAGAAGACCTGAGATTAATGGAAAGGAATTTTCAGGTTAAGATGAAGGATTGTGGACACTTAGTTTTATTGTGCAGGGGAATCTCTCAGAAAGCAGACTTCAGAGAGAGAGAGCATGTTGTAAATGTTTTTTCATCCGACCTAAAAGGGTGTCTGGTTCTTAGTTGATTATATCCTGGGTCTGGAAAGAAAGGAACATAAACAAATGGGGAAGGAGATTCTCTATAGAATGTGAATTTTTCCCACAAGAGACTTTGCAGGGCAATTTCAAGGTATAGCAAGTCCCTTCTGCCTATGAACCTGTAAAATAAAAAGCAAGTTAGTTACTTCCTAGATAAATGGGGTAAAGGAATTGAGGAAATATAGCCATTGCAAATGAGAGAAATTGGCCAAAACAAAGCATCTAGAGGTCCCATGCCAAGTCCAAAATCTAATATGGCAATCATTAAACCTTAAAGTCCCAAAATAATCTCTTTTGACTCCATGTCTTATATCCAGACCACATGGATGAAAGAGGTAGGTTCACACAGCCTTGGAAAGTTCTGCCCCTGTGGCTTTGTTGGGTACAACTCTCCTCCCAGCTGCTTTCATGGCTAGCACTGAGTGTCTGCAGCATTTCTAGGTGTATGTTGCAAACTGTTGGTGAATCTATCATTCTGGGGTCTGGAGGATGGGTCCCTATTCTCACAGCTCCACTAGTCATTGACCCAGTGGGGACTCTGTATGGGCGCTATGACCTCACATTTCCCTTCTGCACTGCCCTAGCAGAAATTCTCTGTGAGGGCCCCACACCTGCAACAAAATTCTGCCTGGACATCCAGAAATTTCCATGCATGCTCTGAAATCTAGGTGTAGGATCCCAAATCTCTATTCTTGTCTTCTGTGCACCTGCTTACTCAACATCACATGGAAGCTGCAAAGGCTTGGGACTTGCACCCTCTGAAGCAATGGCTGGAGCAGCTGGGATGCAGGGCTCCCAGTCCCTAGGCTGCACACAGCAAGGGAGCTTTGGGCCTGGCCCAAGATCATTTTTTTTTTCATCCCAGGACTTCAGGACTATGATGGGAGGGGCTTCCATGAAAGTCTCTGATATGCCCTGGTGACATTTTTTCCATTGTCTTGGTGATTAACATTTGACTACTTTTTACTTATGCAAATTTCTACTGCAGATTTAAACTTCTCTTCAGATAATTGATTTTTCTTTTCTAATGCATTGTCAGACTACAAGTTCTCCAAACTTTTATTCTCTTCTTCCTCTTGAATGCTTTGCTGCTTAGAAATTTCTTCTGCCAGATATACTAAATCATCTCTCTCAAGTTCAAAGTTTCACAGATCTCTAGGGCAGAGGGGCAGGGACAAAATGTCACCAGTCTCTTTACTAAAACATAGCAAGTGTCACCTTTGCAACACTTCCCAACAAGTTTCTCATCTCCATCTAAGACCACCTGTGCCTGTACTTCATTGTCCACATCATTATTAGCATTTTGGTCAAAGCCATTCAACAAGTTTCTAAGAAGTTATAAACTTTGCCACATTTTCTTATCTTCTTCTGAACCCTCTAAACTGGTTCCAAGCTCTGCCTGTTGCACAGTTCCATAGTCACTTCCACATCTTTATAGCAGCACCTCACTCTTTGCAGTACCAATTTACTCTTTTAGTCCAATCTCACACTACTATAAAGAACTACTCGAGACAGGAGTAGTTTATAAAGAAAGGAGATTGAATTAATTTACAGTCCTGCAGGGCTGGGGAGGCCTCCAGAAACTCACAATAATGGCCGAAGGTCAAAACTGACACATCCTTCTTCACATGGCAGCAGGAAGGAGAAGTGCCAAGCAAATGGGAAAAGCCCCATGTAAAACTGTCAGGTTTCGTGAGAACTTAATATCACCAGAACAGCCTGAGGGTAATGGCCCCTATGATTCAATTACCTCCCACTACATTCTCCCATGACACATGGGGATCATGGAACTACTATTCAAGTAGATATTTGGGTGGGGAAACAGCTAAACCATATCACTATTACATTGTTTTTCTACTATGTCGCTTTGACTGATCTAACAAATAATATAGATATAATAGCAAAAGATGCTATAACATTTTCTATTTTTTAGAATGATTTACAAAACTTACTATTTTTTACCTACTATCTAATTTTTGTTTTACCCCTTGAAACCAAATTTCTAAAAATATTGTCACACACTTTCCTCATTTCTTCACCACCAATTATTTCTTATATCTACTCTAATTAGACTTTCATGGATACCACTTCAAACTTAAAACTTCTTGTCAAGATTGCAAGCACATTCTATATTGCTAAATCCAATACAAAACTTTTAGCACTGAAATGTTTGATGCTTACTGAAAATATCAGGAGCGTCACTTCATTCTTCTGCATAAACTCTCTTTACATGATTTCTGAAATATCATTCTACTTTGTTTTTTTTTTCCTATTTCATGGATCACTTCCACCCAGCTTCTTCTGTAGGTCCTTTTCTAAATTTTCATGATTTAGACCTAAATATTAGAAATGGCTAGAGCTTGAGAAGAGATCTTTTCTTACTTTATTTTACACTCAATATTGTGTGAATTTTTGGAGTCCCATGGATATAAATATTATTAACATGCTGAGGATTTCAACCTTTTTACCTTCAAACTGTACTCTTGCTTGAAACTCAGGCTTATGTGTCAAACTGCACACATGACATTTCCATTTAGAAGCTATTTCAGACTTAATAAATCCAAAACAGATGTTATGCTCTCTGTAAACTCTACTCATGCAGTCTAGCACTATGATTGATACAAACTGCATTAACTAGTTCATGTGGTATGAACAAATATACACAAAAACATAATTCCATCACTCCTCCACTGCCATGTGGAGACTAAAAGATCAGTCTCCACATAGAAGTCATATTTTTCAAAAACAAAGTCAAATTATATCAACAGTCCTCACAAAGCATTGTGATGGCCTCTTATCTTATTCAAAGCATATTTTAAAATCTTTATAGTGGTCTACAAAACTTGATGTGATCTTCTCTACACCACTGTATGGTCCTCTGCCTTCATTTCAACCTTTATTCCTATTGCTTATTCTCTTCCAGTAAAAATTGGTATTGACCATACTATTTTCTCTATATAAACCCTTCCTTACGCCTCTACAAATGCTTGCTCTCACACTTCTTTCTGTTTTTTGCTCTAATATGACTTTGTCATACAGGCTTAGCTTGATCATCCTCAATAAAATAATCCATTGCACCTAAAATGATTTAGTTCTCATACCAGACATCACATAACTACAAAGCATATAAGCTGTATTGTTTTACTTTTTGCCTCAGCTGAATGTGAGGCCCAGGATGGCAATAACTTTGTTTGTTCTTAATATTGATATATTCTTACACTAGAGATATCAACTAACACACAACAGATGTTCAAGAAATATTGTTAAAATGATGGATGATTGGATGGGCAAAGGGATAGATGAAGAAATAGGTGAACGGTATATTGCGCTATCAGAGATAGAAACCCTTTAACCTGCTCCACAGATAAAACACCAAGGAGGAAGTAAAACTTTCAGAAATACTTGGGGGATTTGAAATATAAGACATTATGCCAATTCCTAGATAAAGTTCCAAAAATAAGGCAAGATTCCAGAAATAAATTGGTTTGCATTTATGAAGGTAGATATTAACTTCACAGGATAACAAGTGATGAAGCAGGAGGAAAATTATTTTAAGCATAAAAGTAGCATAGAAATAGCAAAGAGAGCTGACGGACCTGTGGTCCATTAGGAGGAGTGGTTATAAGGGAAATTCCATTGAAAATTACATGAATTAATTATGAAAGAGTGGGGAAAAGGAGGTAATGAATTTCTCAGAGAATCACATCAGGAGTTGATAGTAATAAATACAGCTGAGACACTTTGCCTTCAAGTTTTGACACAATAAAAACATATTTTCCAGGATATAAGACAAAATGACTGGCAACAGTCTTTTCATTTTTAATCTCTTCCTGTCAAATTGCAAAATGTTGATGAGAGGCCTGGCTAATGAGAATAATTTTAATTAGCTTGATATAAACCCCCAATTCTAATTGATTTTATGAAACTACAAGACTAAAAATGTAATACAAATGGCCATATGGAGCGGCCACTGTGAAGACACTGGCTACAGTAGGGGAGATGTGGCCAGGATTGTGTGCTCCTTGGGCCTGCAGGAGCCGGGAACAGGTGGGAGCCTTGGCCCCTACTGAGTTGGTGATGTGGGGATCCCACATTCCTGTGTGCAGTTGCAGCTGACCAGCCGCTGCTCCAAACACAGTCATCCTTGTGCTCTCAGTGTCTTAGGAAAGCTCCTTGCCACTGTGGGCTTGGAAATGCTTGCTTCTGCTTCTCCTTACTCCGAGTGCCCACTCTGATTTCAGAGCAAAGTTGTGGCCAAGTCCAGACACTGTTGAGACCCAGCCAGGTGTGCACGTATTTGGGGTGGTGCTGATACACCAGTCCCTGCTGCCTTGGCCCCCTCTGGACTTCAGGTGCCAACAAGCATAGGAGGCAGACTGAGGAGGAGTTGAGAATGTCTTGGCATGGGCTTGCAGAGACCCCTCGACATGAATAGCCTGGATGTTGTGGATGACTTATTGATGGCCGCAGGAGAAAAACTGGATCCTAGGCAGAAAGAGGTCCCTTGTGAAGCCGCGTCAGGGATGACCTAAAGCCTGGGATCAAGGTTGTCATTTCCAGATGAAGTCTGACCTGGAGTGAGAACTTACATAGCTTCTTCCCTGTCCACCTATTGCCACCAATGGACCAATCAGCATGTGGTTTCTCTCTTGTGAGCCCATAAATACCCCAGACTCAGCCAACTCAAACAGATATAAGGACTACTAGCTGCATAAAGGAGCTATCCACTGCAGGTCTCCTCTAGGCTTAGAGTGGGACATATGGACAATCTGCCTGTGGAAAGGAGCTACCCACTGCAATACTCCTCTCCAGACACTCGTCTGACCACTCGTTGGGATGACCTGCCTGCAGGAAGGAGCCACCCACTATGGGTCTCTTGAGAGCTGTTCTGTCATTCAATAAAGCTCCTCTCCACTTTGCTCACCCTCCAGTTGTTCATGTACCTCATTCTTCCTGGATATGGGACATCAACTCCAGACCTGCTGACTGGTGGGACTAAAAGAGTTGTAACACAAATAGGGCTGAAATACGTTCCCCTGCCTGCCATGTTGTGGGTGATGAGGAGAGAAGAGATGCAGCCCTTTTGGGAGCCCAGACCTAGGGACTCCCTGAGTCAGGGCTGTGACACCCTCTTTGGGGCTCTGTGGTCCCTGGTATCTCCAAACTTCTGAATACAATCATGTTCCCCTCATCCAGAGCTGGGTGCCTGCAGCAGAAGCCATGTGCAGTATATCAGGTTCAGCTGTAACCTTGCATGGAGCCAGCATCTGTGCTGGCACCCTGAGCTGCCTGCCCTGCCAAACAGCCAGCATGCTATGTGTAGTAGCCAATCCCTGTGCTTACTTGCTCATACTCTCCTTGCTGCCCCACACCTAGCTTGCCCTTGGCAAGTGTGGGATCTGAGCTGGTACTGTAAGCCAAGTGCTGCCTGTCAGGCCAAATGAGTTGAATGAGCCCAGCAGGAGCAAGGGATACTTAGGCAGAAGGTGTCACTGGCCACAGAGGTTTTCAGCTGGCAAAGTGACACCCCAAGGATCCCATGACACTACTATTTAAATTGATCACATGGCAACAAATATTTTTTCTCTTATATTTAAACCTCTCTTCTGACAGTTTGTTTAAGTTAATAACATTACTTTTAATACCATGGAAATATTTGGCTTTTTTCCATTTGTCTCCTTTCTGAATCACAATGATTTCTGTAATGGATTTAAAATGAGTCATATTCATAAGTGAATCAATTATTTTGGGAGATATTTAAGAGAAATTATGTTTAGAAATTAGTTACAGAATCCTCTACAGATTTGAATAGGGGATATTTTATTAGATTATCTGAAATATATTCTTTTTTAAAGAGTATGCAGGAGTTCAGAAGATAAATAGCCAGAAATGAGTGTGTCCTTACAAATATTTTTCTACCCAAAGGAAATTACTAGGTAGTTTTATCTGGCAAAAGAGTTAGATAGACTAGTTTACCCACATACACAGAAAAGTTTTTTGGACAAGTAAACAGTACTATAACTTCCATCAAATATTTTTTCAACATTGCTAAATACATGAGATAATACTACTCCACCCATTTTGGAAACAGTATTTTCAAAATTATACTAACAACAAAGGTGTAATAATCATACTATATAGTGGTTTTCAACAAAATAACCATTCTTTAGTGATAATAACCCTGTCACCTTGAACTGAACAAGATTTTGTCCAGAACTGTTTGATTTCATAACAGCAGAGATAGATGGAAAAAATCAATTAATGTTATCTGACTAAATAAATGAGCTTCTCATTTTCAGATCTATACAAAATCCCAACTCATATCAGACAAAATTAAAATTGTGTGCAGAGGGCAGAAGGGCTTTTGATTCATTTTATTTTATTGATTAATAGATTTCTCATTTTGCCAGGAGATTGCTGCAAAATTGCAATCTATGTGAGTAATTAATTGGATAGTCTTGTTCTTTCCCTACCAAAATGAACAAATGACACCTACATTTAGGTGGGATAAATAGGCTTCTTTTATCATTTTCCACCATTTTATTTCAATTAACATGCAAATGAAAGTAGCTTCCCTAGTATTACAAAACAGATTTTGTAACAAAAGAGAGAGATTTCTAGCAAGTTTCTGGTGTGCATGAGAAACAATTAATTTTTACAGCTTAGAGAAAATAAAGGTAATATTATGCATTTCCTTGTTTAGTACAAAGACCCACTAGCAGTTTAAATAAAATTGGTTTATATTAGATTTATTTACAACTGTTATAATAGAGAAATTGTCTGTTGTCTTTTACTAAGCAAACCAATATACAGTATTTTCATTTAAAATATTTACCTAAAATATATTGATGTTCTTTTAGAATATACAAAATAAAATTGAGTTAATTTTAAAAACCACGTTGTCTAAAATTACTGATGAGGCTCTATAGAAAATTACTTATTCCCTAGTCATTTCCAGTAGCTAATACATTTCCATTAAAACCTATTTTGAGCATGTGTATGTGTTTGTTTTACTGCAAATGCCTTTTAGTTTCTTATACATATATAATATTTATTCTATATTGTAATTTTTAGTTTTTTTGGTTACTTAGCTAGAAACGTTGAAAACCACCTGTTAAAATCCAGGTGAGCATTTATTTATTTATTTATTTTAATTTCCAACTTTTATTTTAAGTTCAGGGTTACATGTGCAAGATGTGCAGGTTTGTTATACAGGTAAATGTGTTTCACAGTGGCTTGATGAACAGATCATGTCATCATCTAGGTATTAAGCCCAGTGACCATTAGCTATTCTTGCTGATGATCTTCCTATCCCCACCTCTCCCCTCCTACAGGCCCCAGTGTGTGTTGTTCCCCATCATGTGGCCATGTGTTCTCATTATTCAACTCACATTTACAAGTGAGAATACACAATGTTTTGTTTCCTGTTCTTGTGTTAGTTTGCTGAGGATAATGGCTTCCAACTCCATTCATGTCCCTACAAAAGATAGGATTTCACCTTTTTATGACTGCATAGTATTACATGGTGTATATGTACTATATTTTCTCTATATCGTCTATCATTGATGGGCATTTAGGTTGATTCCATGTCTTTGCACTGTGAATAGTGCTAAAATGAACATACATGTTAATATGACTTTATAATAGAATGATTTATGTTCCTTTGGGTATATACCCAGTGATGAAATTTCTGGATTGAATGGTATTTCTGTCTCTAAGTCTCTGAGGAATCACCACACTGTCTTGCACAATGGTTGAATTAATTTACACTCTCACTAACAGTATAAAAGCATTCCTTTTTCTCCACAACATCGCCAGCATAAGTTATTTTTTGGCCTCTTAATAATGGCTATTCTGACTGGTATAAGATGGTATCTCATTGTGGTTTTTATTTACATTTTTCTAATGATCAGGGACATTTAACTTTTCTTCATGTGTTTGTTGGACACACATATATTTTCTTTTTTTTTTAAATTTTTTTATTATACTTTAAGTTCTAGGGTACATGTGCATAACGTGCAGTTTTGTTACATATGTATACTTATGCCATGTTGGTGTGCTGCACCCATCAACTCGTCAGCACCCATCAATTCATCATTTATATCTTGTATAACTCCCCAATGCAA
>NW_016808208.1:435670-439550 GCF_001698545.2 Rhinopithecus bieti
AGACTGGAGCTGTTCCTATTCGGCCATCTTGCTCGAACCCCCACACATATATTTTCTATTGAGAATTTCCTGTTCATTCTGTTGCACACTTTTTAATGAGGTTGTTTCATTCTTGTATATGTGTTTAAGTTTCTTATAGATGCTGGATTTTAGACCTTTGTCAGATGCATAGATTTCAAAAATTGTTCCCTATTCTTTAGGTTATCTATTTACTCTGTTGATAGTTTATTTTGCTGTGCAGAAGAAACTACAGAAATTAAGTTAGACAATCTAATTTAATTAGACCTAATTTGTCAATTTTTGCTTTTGTTGCAATTGCTTTGGAGATCCTTGTCATGAAATCTTTGTCCTGGCCTATGTAATGAATGGTATTGCCTAGGTTTTCTTCTAGGGTTTTATAGTTTTGGGTTTTACATTTAAGTCATTAATCCATCTTGAGTTGATTTTTGCATATTGTATAAGTAAGAGGCCCAGTTTCAATTTTCTGCATATGGCTAGCCACTTCTTCCCACAACATTTATTGAATAGGGAATCCTTTCCCCATTGCTTGTTTGTGTCAGGTTTGTCAGACACCAGATGGTTGTAGATGTGCAGTCTTATTTATTGGCTCTCTATACTTTTCCATTGGTCTTTGTGTCTGTTTTTGCACCAGTGCCATACTGTAAATGTGATTCATCACATAAACAGAACTAAAGACAAAAATCATGTGATTATGTCAATAGATGCATAAAAGGCCTTTGATAGAATTCAACAGCCCTTCATGTTAAAAACTCAATAAACTAGGTACTGAAGGAATATAACTTGAAATAATAAGAGCCATATCTGACAAAAATACACCAATATTGTACTGAATGAGCAATAGCTGGGATCATTCCCCCTGAAAAACCAGCACCAGACATGATGCCTTTTCTCACCACTCCTATTCAACATAGTAGTAGGAGTTCTGGCTGGGGTAATCAGGTAAGAGAAAGAAAGAAAGGATATTGAAATAGGAAGAGAGAAAGTCAAAATATTTTTTGTTTGTAGACAACATGATCCTATATCTAGAAACCCAATTGTACGAAAGCTTCTTAAGCTGATAAGCAACTTCAATTAAATCTCGGAATACAAAATCAATGTGCAAAAATTGCTAGCATTCCTATACACCCACAACACGCAAGCCAAGAGCCAAATCACAAATGAATTTCCATCACAATTGTTACAAAAAGAATAAAATACTTCAGAGTACAGCTAACGAGCCAAGTGAAAGACCTTTTTAGGATAAATATGAGCCACTGCTCAAATAATTCAGAGAAGACATAAACAAATGGAAAAACATTTTATACTTGTGGATAGGAAGAATCAATATCGTGAAAATGGCCATACTGCCAAAAGCAATTTATAAATTCCATGTTATTTCCATTAAACCACCACTGATACTGTTATAGAATTAAAAATACTATTTTAAAATTCATGTAGAACTAAAAATTAGCTTGACTAGACAAGGCAATCCTAAGCAAAAATAACAAACTTGGAGACATCACTCCACCCAACCGCAAACTATACCACAGGGCTAGAGGTGAGTATTTACATGGAAACATTAATTTTCTTTCTATTTTTGAATTAGTGACATTAAAATATATTTATAATAAATATTTCTAGTAATTAATTGCAACAGTTAGAATTAATATTGCAACAGTTAAAACTAAAAAATTGATAGTGCTTGACATTCTTAATGAACCAAATGACCGGGTGCCATGTACAGGCTCAGGCCTGGAATCCTAGCACTTTGGGAGGCTGAGACAGGTGGATTGCCTGAGACAGGGAGTTTGAGAGCAGCCTGGGCAACATGGTGAAACCCTGTCTCTACTCAAACACAAAAAATTGGCCAGGCATGGCAGCATGTAACTGTGGTTGCAGTTACTCGGGAGGCTGAGGCAAGAGAATTGCTAGAACCTGGAAGGCAGAAGTTGCAGTGAGCTGAGATTGCACCACTGCACTCCAGCCTGGGTGGCAGAGCAAGACTCTGTCACTAAAAAAAAAAAAAAAAAGAATGAAACATAAGTTTTCTATATTTAAAATTCTCCAGGTTACATGAGATTCATGCAGTGATATGTGCAGAAATTATAATACACCTTTGGGCCATATTTAAAAAGATGAAGGTGTCAAAGAATGAACATTTATTTGCACTAGAACTAATTACAATAGAATCTTCTGATAAAGGATCAGAAGTGATTATGGCTATAAATACAGTAGTAGACGTTCTGTGATCAGAGCTCTAGATTAATAATTGGGGTATTGGGTCCCCGGATTTATTTCACTTCCGATCCACATTACCAAATAATAGATCTTATATAAATGCATTTCAAAAGCATGCAGAAGTGATTGAATGAAAGCTTGAAGATTTATTTCCTCATACAATTATGTGAAATACAATTCTGAAATCATTGTATCTCATACTTATTTTCATTTTTTTAATTGTTGTAGACAAAATGGAATATACATTGAATACATCTGTAATTGTTGGAAATACAATTATATTTACAAATAATTTGTATTATTTGTTAAGAACAAAAGCAAAAACAAAACCTATCTCTCATTAATACATTGAAGTTTAAATGTAGAGCCAATGTACCATAAAAGTTGTCATCTATTCCTGGTAAACTAATGCAAAAACATAAAAGTAGATAATGAAAAAAAATGGTGCCACATATTGAATAGTCTCTGGAGGAAATATTAAGACTGTGGGTAGGCACTCTTGGATTAATATTCTCAAATTATTAATAAACAAAAAAGGATTAACCATTACTTGATGAAGAAACATATTTAATTTCCCATTTAGACAAGCAAACGAGAATAAAATTCAGAAATAGAAATAAATTTTAGGAGCTGAACTAACTTTTGGGATTGTCTTTAAACTGTAAAAAAAATCTTAATTTTATTTTGCTTGCTTATTATTGACACTTTTGATTGATTTCCATGATTGATTTATATTCAGCAGGTTTATTATGGTAGAGAATAACAGACATTATGGCTGTCAGGAAATGCCAGAAGTAAGATATATGGCAGTAGAATTAATCGTGGTGATCAAAACCAAACCAAACCAAAAACAAAAACTGTGAGATAAGGCTTCAGCCTAACGTTAAAGTAATTTATAGGGAAAAGATAGCAAGAGCCAAAAAGACTGCCAGAACCATACGAAGGTCAGAGTTCTGAACAAGGCTATAATTTAAAGAAAAACTGAAATGTAAACCAGAAAAATGAGACAAGCCTCAGTGCATGTATCAGAACTAAATGGCAGGCCTCTGACTTCCCTGGGTCATCGCTAAGGCATTCAATACCCGGTCTGCTACAGACAGGCTAAAGCCGTCTATAAACCAAAATCACAAAACCAGAACTGAGTTCCTAACATACTCCTTGCCTGATCAAAGTTGTTTAAGGGACTTGGAATGTTTGAACCAAGTTAAACTTTTCCTGTTTTCCTTAAATCGAACAAATAACTCACAAAATAGTCAGTTGGTTTGGATTAAATCAGCATTCGGAGTTCCTCACCAGTCTCCAGGTGTGATCTCTTATGATTTTGAGTTTAGTTAATTTGTTTTTTCTTCAGTCTTTAAAAAATAAATTGAAATAATTTTTGGTATAACTTTTCAAATAAATGATTTATAAATGATGGACCAATAGTACTTGTATAATCAATAATATCATCAATAGCAGCACCAATACACCATTCTAAATGAGTAACTTTTTATCTAAAAAAGAAATATATATTAAGGTTTCTCTTAATTGTCACATAATTACACTGTACTTGTGTTTTATTTTATCACATTGGCTTTCACATTTATGAAAACAAAAGAAAATATTTCAAAGACTCTTTTTTTTTTTTTTTTTTTTTTTTTTT
>NW_016808208.1:442480-451624 GCF_001698545.2 Rhinopithecus bieti
CACCGTGTTAGCCAGGATGGTCTTGATCTCCTGCCCTCGTGATCCGCCCGTCTCGGCCTCCCAAAGTGCTGGGATTACAGGTTTGAGCCACCGCGCCCGGTCTCAAAGACTCTATTGATATACAACTTACTTCGCAAGAAAATGCAAACCTGTCTTTATGGGAGTTTTGCAACTTTTTTCTTTTCTTTACCTATTGACCTGCTGGGAAAGATCTATTGCATGCTTACATTAATCTCTGTGTGCTAGCACCAAGAGAAAACTGTTCCTGGGAGACCAAAGCAGTAACTAACAGTTGCCAAGACAAACAGGTAAGCAGACTCTCTCGAAAGGGAGGACTAGACACTCGCCATGCTTGAAGAGCAGCATGTCAATCAGTACCTATCCCTGTCCTGAGATTTTAAATATGAGACCTTCCAATTAATTGTTCAATCAATTTCATTCAATTGCAGAATGACAACAGCAGTCCTTAACTGTAAGCTGGAAAAAAAAAAAAAAAAAAAGAAGGAGCAGCTTATTTTCTTTGTCTTGATAACTCTGATCAAGATGATAATTTGACCACATGCATGTCTCCTTATTTCTTTGAAATTTATACAGAAGAGATCCTCAAAATAAACAAATACAAATAAGAAACTAAACAAAATCAAGTAAAGAATCTTCATCACAACTAGAAACTAAGGGTTAGAATCATAGTCTTTTCAAAATCCTTGATGACTGTTTTTTTTAGAGAGCCCACAGATGGGACCAAACTAAAAGAGGTCTGTGTAAAATAGAGTGATGAACAAGGAATAAATATGAGAAGCATCCACTCTAATTCAATCGTTCATAGGATAATCAGGTGCACACTACATGAGTCCTTCTCCAACTCTATGAACAGGTAGTAATTGGCTTCTACTAGCATTGATGAGAAGATTGTCTTAACATTTTATTGCACCCAGCCTCTTCTGGCAAAGGCCAGAGGTTACAGGTTTTTTTCTTACTGTGAAAATCATACCAAATTCAGAGAAGTAGCAGAACAATAAAACTGTACACTAACTACTTACAATGACACAAACTTCTGATTCAACTTATACTATTTAGTCTCCTAACTAACATTATACATTTATAAGAATACATATTCAGGGCACCACCTCAATATTGGCATAAAATTTTGAGCAGAAATTAACAAAATATCAGCCAACATCATGGCAATATCCACCTGACTGTAAACCAACTCTGAGTAAAGACCAATCTTTGTGTTTGAGTGGCAGAAAAAAATCAATGGATTTTTTAAAGACTATGGTTCAAAAGCATATATTGAATTGAGATGACTGACCATTTGAAATAAAAATAATAAAAGTAAAATGTTTTTAAATGACTAATTTCAGAAAATTCAAGGCACCTATAAGCAAAAAGAAGCTGTGTGCAAGCATATGCATATAGACACACACAGATTCAGATCCCAAAGTAACAATAGTATTATCATCACATAGGAAAAATGTAAACAAAATATGTAAATGGTAGGAATATAAAATTACAAAACATTGTAAAAGTTAAGAAAAAAGTTAACTCATTTCATGTAATGTGATGTTTTCTTCTTTTTGAAAGACACCAATATTCTACATGACACTAAAACTATAGAGCTCCAGACTTAAAGATGCTATTATATCATCAATTATAAATATATCTTGTATCAAAATGTTATTTGCAAAAGTATCTTAGAATCAGTGTAATACAGTAATTATGTCAATATGCCAGGTTTTCCAGGATGGAGTGACATTCTTATAATTAGATCAACTACTTTAAAGTTATGTCTAATAGTAGACATATTATATATAATATAAACACATATGTATTTGTTGGCATATGACTTCAATTAAAACTCCAGATGTATCGATATTAGAAACATTCTTTTGAAAGAATAAATTATGAAATAAAATAAAATGAGTTTCTATTCAGTTTATATAGAATAACAAAGCAGGTTTAACCTAGTAGATATTAAAATATATACAAGAACAATTATAGGAGGGGATTATTGGAATGATAGTATCCAATGAATAGTAAAATAGAGTAAAATCAATGGTTATGAAATAAAAATAGTGAGTATAAAAAATGAATACACAAGCAATTTACCAACTTTCAGTGAGGAGTACAGAAATCACTCCAAAATATGCCACAGGGGGCTTCACCCAAAATTTTAGAGCTATCATGGCCAGTGGCAATATGTCAGAGGCAAATAGACTTTTCTGAATATTCCATCTCACTTTATTTTTCAGAATTAGCTACAGTAACAAACACTATTTAATCCTTTATTATAAAGTAGGGGCACTATAAAATCATCTGATGTTAATATGCAGGATAGATAACTCACAAATTCTTAAAATTACCAAAAACTCAAATAAACATGCTATTCTTTAATGGGGAAAATCGCTTGAAAATGCATGTAAATACATTCTAAAATGATTTCAAATATAGCAAAAAAGTTCAATGCATTGAAACAAAATACGTTTCATTACTGACATGTTAAAATATGTGTATGGAAATTCCCTTTCATAATAACCAAACCTAGAAAGAGATTCAAAGCGTAAAAGTTCAGATGCTGTAAGTCTTAAATATAGGAGACTTGGAACCTTGCGAAATGTTTATAAGATCATCTTACTCCAAAAAGTAGGCAATTAAACTAATTATAAATATTAAATAACCAACTTAAATAGCATAGGCTTTATAGATAATTTGTACTGCATCAGACAATTCAAAAATAAATATTTAAAATATAGCATATTTGTTATATATTTCCTAAAATAATACAAAATAAACCAGTAATCATATATGAGGTCTTTTACATGTGAATAATTTTAATACCCTCCAAAGATCAACTTTATCTCAGATAAGTTTACTTTTATTATTTTGGACCAATTTAAATTAGTGAGAACTGCTTAATAATATCAACTACTAACAAAGCATTTATTCATCATACAAAATCTAAGAGATAAAGAAATATATTGAGTCGATGTGTAGGAACAAATGCAGACTCTAATCTGTTTTAAAATTGTAGTCTATAATCTCTAAGTTATATCTTTTTTTTCATATTTCTATCACAATTATAGAAAGAAATAAAAATAAAATAAGGAGGCGTCTACCAGAATTCAAACCTTCATTCAACTGAGTTGCCATTACAGGACATGTTTTTTCAGAATATGATAAATAAATTAGCACTCAACTATGATTATTACACAACCACATACACACATGCATGCACACAAACCTGAATGCACATTCCTTCTGCTGCGATGATAAGCAAGTTAATCCATCTCACTAGGTAACTGACACCTGGCTCTACTCACGTGCCACTCATGAATGAGATTAGAGCTTTAGTAAAATATTTTCAGATAAATGAAAAATTCTCCATATGGATTTATTTCCAAGAGTGAGATGTCCATACTCAGAAGATCAGCGTTAAGTATGAAAAACTTTCTGAATTTGATTTTGAAATAAGAAGAATAATCAGTTCAAATTCTGTTCATTTAATAATCGGAAGCCATTATTATTTGTTATTACAAAGGAAAAAATATTTCTAAGGATAGAAATGTGTGAATATCATGAGGATTACTAAGAAATGGACACAAAAGTCAAATTACTGCTAGTGAAAGTAAGTGCTTTTCAAAAAACAAACATCGGACTGGCAAGAATTTGAAAAGAATTAAAAATACCAAAAAATATCTTTTAAAAGACATGAATAGATGAGGCAAAAGAAATGGGTGTTAGAGTAGTCTACTTGTTATTTAAAATAATCAATGTGATATCCATGAATCAGTTAGATTATTTTGGATGGAGAATTCAGAAAATATTTAGGGAATAGATATAAAAATGTCTAAAGAAGTGGAAAATAAGTTCCACAAAAGCAGGCCCAATAGTTCTCACTTATATTTATTTAAACTATCAGTTTATGCCATCTAATCTGGGATCACATAAAACTTAACAAAGACTAAGTTTGCTCATAATTTATCTCATATTTTTTGACCATATGATATTAATTTATAATTTATAATATATTTTCATATCTCAGCATTAACATAATAGTTGATCAATAATCTTTCCACTATTTTCATGATATGTAAGAATTGGTTTTACTTCAATTTGCAACTATGTGGTGATTAATAAATGTTTTTTATGAATAGATTATTTTAAATATTTGGCAATAGAATAAAAGTATAAATATTGATATTTATTGAATGTTTATAATTTTCCGTATTAACCAAAAATATGAATAAATGATGATTATTGTAAAGGGAAACCATCAATTCAGAAACAGTTAAGCCAGGTTCAGGCTCGTCTGTCTTTTCTAAAATTATTTTCATCAAAGAAAATGGAAAAATGTCTACCAATTATAAATGAGAAAAGTGTAATTTCCAAACTTACTAAAAACAAGTTGCCTTTACATGATGCCAATGAATCGTTTTTTTCTATAATAATAATTAGCCTAAAACATATATAATACACATTATTCTTGAAATAGTTAATGTCGCATACATAATAGTCTATATAGTACAGTCCATGCCTTATCCAGTTGCCCCTAATTTATTCCCTAGATTAGTAAATTATACGACTACTTTAATTTTATTGAATATTTAGAAAGATAAAGTAATAAAAAGTAAAATATATAAATGCAGTGTCTTTATTAGTTAAGGTAACACAACCTGTCACATTCCGGGACAAGTAATAGAACAAAAACACATAATTTCCGAAAAAATGTAAATATACATATTAGGCTATTTTGATTTCTACAGATTAACAGCAAAGTGATATAAGTTCTAAATGTTTTGAAAGAAAAAGGAAAATGTACAGACTAGCAAGCATGATGAGTCGGCAGAAGTAACAAGGGGTAGAAATACATGACAGAGACTTGGATATTAAATTACATATAGAATATATAAAACAAGTTGAACAGAGATAAACGTAATACTAGATGAAAGATCATTGTAAAAATGTGAGCAATGATCGAGACCTTAAAAATTAACAAATTACTTTGAAAAGAATAAAGATTTTTCTACACTATATTTACATATTTTATACTTATTCATTCATTTATAATTATTCAAAAGAATGTCTAAAAAACAGAGCAGATGCATTCAACAAGAAAATTATAAGTTAAAGTATATGTTTAAGTCAATAATGATTACAAGAAATGTCAATGTAGATTACAAAATTGGGTAAAAATCTTAGTATGTACTATTTACTTAAAAGGTATCTAAAAATAAGGATATGGATAGCTTGAAAGTTAAAGGTTGTAAGATAATGTGCATGGGAAAACTAAAAACTAAGAAAATATGTGAGGTCATGTTAATACTAAAAATATGGAATTCATTGAAACAACATTATTAAACAAATAGGTACCTAATACTTTATAATGCTTAATTCAACAGTAATAATGTTTCAAAGTATACATGCACCTAATAATATACCATCAAGATAACACAGTTTTAAGGTAATTACGCATACCGGTTGACAAATTCCCTGTCACAGTTGAGGATTTTAAATTCATCTCTCTTGTTATTCAACAAGTTAATCAGTCCAAGTATTAACAAGGTTAGAGAAAGTTTGAGTGACATAGTAGGATCCAATACATACATACAAATGTATGTACATATATGCATAGAAAGTTTTACATAGAAACAATTTGAGAGTATGTATACTTTTGAAGCATAGATGGAACATTTGTGAATATTATTTATTTATTTAAAAAACTAAACTCGAGGCTATAAATAAAATCTTTGTAATTTTCAAAGAATATGTAGCATTCCATGATTTCTGACCACAATATAAGCAGTATTGAGATCAATGGCCAAAGGTTTGCTGTTTGAAATATATTTCACTTTCATGGAGAATATTTTTTAAAATACTGGCCAGACATGGTGTCTCATGCCTGTAGTCCCAGCTGCTCGGGAGGCTGAGGCAGGAGAATTGTGTGAACCTGGGAGGCAGAGGCTGCGGTGAGCCGAGATCACGCCACTGCGCTCCAGCCTGGGCAACAGAGTGAGACTTCGTAAAAAAAAAAAAAAAAAAAAAAAAAAAAAAAATTGATCAACATGAAACAAAATCACAAATGAACAGCTTAATTATATTAATGAATGGGAAGACGATAGAATAAATGTGTAGAAGTGCTCAAAATTTGTCTATGAAAACCATGTAACTTCAATACATAATATCAACCCAAATTTTAAATGAAAACTGAGAGTTGATTTTCTAATTTACATAGAGATTAAAGGTCTTAATATAGAGAAGATGGAAAAAAATATGGGAAATTATCCTACCATATATGAGAATATGCTATGGTAGTAGCGATTAAAACTCTATGCCATAACCACCAAAGTATATAGCAAATTAATAAAAGGACACATAGAGTGAATAAGCAGACTCATAGCTATAACTATTAATAAAACGGTATGTAACAGTGAGAAGCAAACCCATAACTACATAATGTGATGCTAAAAGATGATATATATGAAAAACGATAGCCATTGAACTACATACACAAAAATTATTTTATATTGATTAAATACCTAAATGTGAAAACATCTTTCTTAAGCTTATAGCATATATAATAAGCGATTTTTATTATTTTGAATAGCAAAAAAAGATTATTTTATAGGACAAAATAATTGCAAAATAAATATAAGATGGATATATTACATAAATCCTTAAAACTTGATAAAGATACATCATAAAATGTGAAACAAAAATATAACAGCAAAATATTTGCCACATATATACACCTATATATATATATACATACATACACATATATATATATAAAGAATTACATATCAAGTCAAAAAAGAAGAAAGAATATTCACACAAAAGGGAAATTCAAAGAGGTAGAGACATGTATTATCCACACATACATTAAAAAATGTTCAATATCACTAACAGTCAAGGATATAAAAATTGAATTGTAGGCACAATTATAAACCATTTAAGGCTCAGAAGACTGCCAAAAATTAATATTTGCAATCTCAAATGGTGGTAGTAATGATGAGAAATAGGAAATAGAATATGTTAATACTTTTCTAAGCATGTAAATTTCCACAATTAAATTGATAACTAATTGACATCATTAAATAGGGTAGAAGATGTGCAAAAATTAAGACCCAGCTCCACTCTCAGTTATTCTTGGCCCTAGAGAAATATTCACATATTTACATGAGAAGAGCTGGACACAAATATTCAGAACCTCATTATGTGTTGTGGTCAAAAATGTTTCTCAATAAGAGTAAGGACAAATGAATTATGGTTTGTTTATATAATAGAATATTATTAAACCATGAAGCTAAATGAACTGGAACAAAACAAATAACAAAGATTATTGTCACAAATATATCAAGCCAAACGAAAACAGCAGCAGCAGCAAATCACATAGCAAAAGAAAAATTAAAACACATAGTATAATTATCATTCTTATGAGTTTTTTTAAACATCCAAAGCAAAACTGTGTATATTATTTAGAGGTACACACATGCAGTAAAACTTAAAGAAATACCAATGAATATAAGTTGCTACTTCTTAGGTGACATCAAGAGGAAAGGAGAAAAATTATGAACAGTATACATAAGGGTTTTATTTTACTACAAGGATGCATTCTTTTGTATACTAATATGTATATGAGTGTTCACTATTTAATTTGACATACAAATACATAATTTATAGAGATAATGTATTCTATATTACTCTTTTATGCCTAAAGTCGCTTATTAAATTTTAAAATAAAAGTCATACAATCTTACTGACTGAAAGAGAATAAACAAAATTATTTTATAAAGTATACCAAGTAAAGACTTTAAGAACTTGGAGTTAAATGTTCAGCAGTAGTAATTACCTGTGCTGGACAAGTTACTTAACTTCTTCAAATCTCACTTTCTTAATTTGTAAATCAGGGATAATAAGAGGATCTGCTAAATAAAGACTGCAGATTAAAGCACAAATTTAGGTAAACTTTTGAGCCTGATGCCTAGCCCATAGTATTTGCTCAAAAAATGCAAACAGTTAATCTCACTATTATCAATAGCATATTATAAATATAAATATAATTATAAATGATAGTCTCTAGTAATAATAATATAATTTAAGCAAATCAGAAAATAAGAAAATGTTGCTTAGAAAAATTTTAATATGAGTATAGAAAAAAACTAAAATATGGAGAGGAGACAAGAAATAAAATCCCACATTTTGTAAATGTCCCTTTAAAAATGAAAGATAGAAATGCTCCTTTGCAGCCAATTCTCAATGTTGGTTACAGTTTAAACTCAGTTACTTTTATTTTAATCTCAGCGTTTCAACTTACTGTAGTGAATTATTTAACAGAAGAAAAGACTTAAGTCATCTGTCCCAAAAACGTGGAAATAATATGGGGTAATGACAAATACGTGGTTACTTATCCTTCCAAAAATCATATTGGAAACATATGCCATTCTAGATTATATCTGTGTGCAATGCTTCACAAATTATCAATATCATGGAATATTTTTCTTAGAGTTATCATTAACTGTTATCACATTTCCAGAGAGTAATTTGGGTTTATATGCCACTTGTTACATATAAAGTTGTTAGAAATTTGGTAGTGTTTCAAAAGTGTTATTACTTGAATCTAAAGATAATTTCTAAGTCAAGGATTGGAATTACCTGAGTGCCTAAGGAGTATTTTGTTCCATCTTATATTTTATAAGAAGATTCTCTTAAAAATTCTTATTTTGCATAATTTTATTCCAACTAATTTAAAAGAATTAGTTTCAGGCCTACAAGACAAAACTGTCTTTGGAATTCAGCTGAACTTCCAGATACTGTTTAAATAACATGAAAGTAATTATATAAATTTTAATTAATAAGGAATCATGAGCTTTTTCTGTTTTTCTTCCTAAATAAGCAAATGCACATTGGAAGTATATGCCTTTTAGAAGGATAAAATAACTTTTGGTAAATTATTTGGTATTTTAAATATATGCCTGTGGGTAAGTCAAAATGGATCTCCTTATAGATTTCAAAATGACTAATATAGTGATGTGAATGTTAAACAATTAGATGTTGTCTTATTTTTATTTTTAACCAAACTTAATTTAATATTTGAGAGACTGTAGTAAATATTTTTTGAATGGAACAATAAATATTTATATATTA
>NW_016808208.1:455219-468407 GCF_001698545.2 Rhinopithecus bieti
ATTTGCATACCAAATAATTTACCAAAAATTATTTTATCCTTCTAAAAGGCATACAGTTTCAATGTGCATTTGCTTATTTAGGACAAAATTAGATGATATATATGTTATGAAGTAGAAAGACAAAAATATATGTAAAATCTTTGACATTTTATAACAGGAAAATAAATGTATTAATATATATTATTTGAAATGATATATATGCTATGAAGTGGAAAGACAAAAATATATATAAAAGCTTTGACATTTGTAATCTTTTCTGAAACTTCGAAATTAGCATTTCCCCTTAGATTACTAATAAACTGATAATATTTGAAATTCAATATCACTGATTTAAAAAAATGGACATAGATGAAAGTTAGATTTTTTTTTTTAAGAAATGTAATCCTGCTTGGCTCTTTGAAATATTTTTAGTTGAATTATTAATTCCTTTGTCAACAATAGTAGTAGTATTGGTAATAATAGGGCAAAGGATATGAACAGATACTTCTCAAAAGAAGACATTTTTGTAGTCAACAGACGCATGACTGTTCATCATGATCACTGGCCATCAGAGAAATGCAAATCAAAACCACAGGGGATACTGTCTCACACCAGTTAGATTGGTGATCATTAAAAAGTCAGGAAACAACAGGTGCTGGAGAGGATGTGGAGAAATAGGAACGCTTTTACACTGTTGGTGGGACTGTAAACTAGTTCAACCATTGTGGAAGACAGTGTGGTGATTCCTCAAGGATCTAGAACTAGAAATACCATTTGACCCAGCCATCCCATTACTGGGCATATACCCAAAG
Organism: Rhinopithecus bieti; assembly: GCF_001698545.2. NCBI lineage: Eukaryota > Metazoa > Chordata > Mammalia > Primates > Cercopithecidae > Rhinopithecus > Rhinopithecus bieti. Next base: position 456,011 of record NW_016808208.1, read on the forward strand.
GATTATAAATCATGCTGCTATAAAGACACATGCACATGTATGTTTATTGTGGTGCTATTCACAATAGCATAGACTTAGAACCAACCCAAATGACTATGAATGATAGACTGGACTAAGAAAATGTGGCATGTATACACCATGAAATACTATGCAGCCATAAAAAAGGATGAGTTCATGTCCTTTGTAGGGACATGGATGAAGCTAGAAATTATCATTCTCAGAAAACTATTGCAAGGACAGAAAACCAAACACCACATGTTCTCACTCATAGGTGGGAATTGAACAATGAGAATACTTGGACACAGGGTGGGGAATATCACACATGAGGGCCTGTCATAGGGTGGGGAGAGGGGGGAGGGATAGCATTAGGAGATATACCTAATGTAAATGATGAGTTAACAGGTGGAGCACACCAACATGGCACATTTATACATATGTAACAAACCTGCACGTTGTGAACATGTACCTTAGAACTTAAAGTATAATAATAAACAAATAATAATCTTTCCAGTTTTATGTTACACTTACACTCCCTCTTTCACTTCCGTAGTCTTGTGACTATATACCACCTTTACCAGTACTACACAGTATACTAATTTTCCTCATAGGAATGTCATAGACTTTAGAGAAAGTTCCATTTAATGACTGCAAAATTTTATATAATCCCTTTTAGAAAATCCCAACTGGTAACAGACTCTAATGGAAATGACTGTTGTACTGATTAATCATTATGAAAAGAATTTATAAAATAAAGGTGCATTGATGCTGCTGGTATATTTTCATGTTAAATATAAGGAGATGAATCTACTCAACATTATTGTAGTAACTATAACATTCACCAGAAATTACAAATATAATTTTAAGATATTGATGTTTTAAGCCTCAAAAAGAATATGTAATTAGAGCTGCAATATGTCTTAATTGCAATAAAAGAATAATTGCTTGAAAATAAATTTCAGTCTTTAATTGAAAAGAAAGAACCAGATAGTTTGTCTTTGCAATTTTGAGGAAGGAGGCACTTAATTAAATTCCACATGAATACTACTATCACCATATATAAAAGAATCAAACATTTAGTGATGATATAAAAAATATTTTTATAGTTTATTGCATTTGAATCAGGAAGTTTATACACATATTTTTTAAAATGTGGTGAGCAGGCACATCTTTTGGAATGATTTTACGAGGGAAACATTTGTACTAAAATAGATACTTCTTCCTTTGAAATAGTGAAGTTTGGATACCACATTGAGGACGTGAACATAAAAGTATGTGTAGAGTATAATTTATGTTTATTAAGTACCTGTTATGTGCCAGTCACCTTTCCAAATATATGTTATATTTTCTCTACCCCAGTCTTCACTACAGCACTCTATTTACCTGTGAGAAATCAGACTTTGACAGATTATAGACACAGAATTAGTAAATAACAAAGTTTGCTATATTCTCAATGCTAAGACCTTTGTATAATATGCCATGTTCTCTCAAATTATTAAAATTATTAAGATGTGTGAATAGACTGCATATGACCCTATGTAACAAATTGTATTGCAATATGGGAACTTCTTTAAAGAAAAATTCATCAGAAAACTAAGAGTGAGAGTGTGGGACAGAGGATGGGAGTCGTAAGAATATTTTATTTTACCATTCTATGTAACACATGGCTTTATAATAATGATCTGAAGAGATATGATATGTAATTTAGCACCTCAAGCTTTAACTTGAAAACAAACTATATGCAGAAACATGGGTTATAAAATGTGCCTTTATCAGTCAATAAAACTAGCAAGAGTCATTGCTTATTACCTGATAGCTAGTAGGTTTTCAAATTCTAAAACTCATCTGTTACACTCCACTTAGCATATCTATAACTTTCCAACAAAGGATGCAATCTTCAAGCAATTACTTTAATGGGTGAAGGATTAAAGGCTAAAATAAGAGGCAGTACAAGGGAAAGTGAAAGACAATTCTATACTGTCTATTAAGACAGAGAAGGAGATCACCTGGAGGTGCAAATCTGTTTTCTCAAACGACTGTATTAACAGCATACGTAAACACTGAAAAGCAGCATATATGCATAACAGTATATATAAAAACTGAAAACAGCATATATATATATGCTTTATTAATGGCATATATAAAACTGGAAAACTGAAAATTCAGACTTAGTTTCAGATGTAGTCACAGATATTTTATATTTGTAGTGAGTATTTATTATAATTAATGTAAAGCAACATGCAGAGATCAAAAGAGTGATTGTCATGATTCACTGAAGCAACTCTGTCTACATTCATACAGAAACATGTCTCACTAATTATGTATCTGTACTGAAACAAATCTTTTGAAATTCTTCACTCACTTTAAACACTAATATTTACTTTTTTATTCAGTAATGTTTTTAAAAAAATGTACTAAAACTTTAATTACACATTTGAGCAAGCTTGTAACTTATTGGACATAGTGTGGAATAAAAATATAGTCTAGAGCACAATAAAGTCAAGAGTACAAGAGAAATGGTTAAGCACTAATATTATGCTTTAAGTGGCAAGTGAGAATTAACAACAACAACAACAAAAAAAAAAAAAAAAAAAAAAGCAGGGTCTGGTCCTGTCACCCAGGCTGGAGTTCAAGTGAGAATTTTTTGAGTCACCCTACTGTGACAAAGTTGTCATCTAGTGATAAAAATAATTTAAAAGGGAACAATTTGATACTAGTGTAGGTGTTGGCAGTGTTAGAACTTCTTATCCTTTTGAGCCAGTGAAAATTGCCAAGACTAAAGATGAACAGTTACTTGAAATAGATTGTTTCTGTGGGATACCAAAATATTTAGTAGGCTCCTCAGTTTGACTACTATATTACACTTAAAAAGTTTAAGTGTATATTTTGTGTCAAGATATTATCCTTGCAATAATCACATTTTTCTCTTTATTGATTACTTACTTTTATTCATATATACATTATTTCCATCCAACTCCAGTACATGATGTTGGCTTTTTAGTTGGAGTTCCTCTATGTTAGGAATTCAGAGCCTCCTAGCAGGGTATCTTCAGTGTTTGAAAATCCTTTGACAAGATACAATGGCTTTTACTCAAAATTATCTAAGGGTAAGAATATATTACCAAAAACATGGTAATCAATGTGTCTCTTTTGAGAATTATCATATTGTTTTTTTAATCATGGGAACCTTACCTTTTCTTGTTCTCAGTCCTAATATTTAAAGAAGAGAGTTGAAATAACCAATGAAAATGACTAATGGAACATTCTTTATATTTTTTCATAGAGAATAAAAGATATGAAATGATGTCTGATGGCAAAGGTAAATAAATAGAATTTGAAGGAAGAATTGAAGCTAATATTTTCAGATGAACTAAAGAGACCCATTTAGGAACCAGAAGTTGCATTTATTATTGATATATTTTCCAGGTTTGAGAAGTTCTCTGTTATTATCTCTTTGAATAAACTTTCTACCCCTAACTCTTTCTTTACCTCCTCTCTAAGATTAATAACTCTTAATTTGTCATTTTGAGGCAATTTAGTATATCCTACAGGAGTGTTTCATTGTTTTTTATTTTTCCTTTTGTTTCCTCTGTGTATTTTCAAATAACCTGTCCAGTGTCACAACTTCTTTCTTCTGCTGGATCAATTCTGCTATTAATGGACTCTAATGCATTCATCAATATGCCAATTGCATTTTTCAGCTCCAGAATTTCCGCTTGATTCTTTTGAATTATTTAAATCTCTCTGTTAAATTTATTTGATAGAACTTTGAATTCCTTCTCTGTATTATCTTGAATTTTTCTGAGTTTTCTTAACACAGCTAGTTTGAATTCTCTATCTGAAAGGTCGCATATCTCTGTTTCTCCAGAATTGGTTCCTGGTGCCTTATTTTGTTCACTTTGTAAGGTTATGTTTTCCTGGATAGTGTTGATCCTAGTAGATGTTCTTCAGTGTCTGGTCATTGAAGAGTTAGGTATTTATTGTAGTCTTCACTGTCTGGGCTTGTAGGTGTCTGTCCTTCACAGAAAGGCTCTCCAGACATTTGACAGAACTTAGGTGTTGATCTAAGCTCTACAAATCCAGTAACATTGTGGCCCTTGCAGATTCGTAGATGTACCATCTTGATGGTCTTGGACAAGATCTATGATAATTCTCTGGATTACCAGGCAGAGACTCTTGTCATCTTCCCTTACTTTTTCCCAAACACACAAAGTCTCTCTCTGTTCTGAATCACTTAAAGCTGGGGGTGGCATTACAAAGAACTCCTCCCTGTGGCCACCACCACTCCGCTGCACTGAGTCAGACCTGAAGTGAGCACAGCACTGGGGCTTGCTCAAGGCCTGTTATATCAACTCCCTGGCTACTGCCTATGTTCACTCAAGGCCCTGGAGCTCTACAATCCAGTAAATGGCAAAGTCAGTCAGGCCTGTGTCCTTCTCTTCAGGGCGATAATGCCCCCAGACCCTGAGTGGATCCAGAGGTGCCCTCAGGAAGTCTGGGACTTGAATTAAAAACCTTAGAAATCTACCTGGTGTTCTATTCTACTGTTACTGAACTGGCACTCAAACCGCAAGATGCAGTCCTTCCCACTCTTCCCTGCCCTTCCAAAGGCAGAGGAGGATCACCCTGCAGCTACCACCACCCAGGCCACTACGACTACTGCCAGACTACCTCCGATGTTCCTTTAAGGCCCAAGGACTCTTAAATTGTCTTGTGGTGAATGCTGCTTGCCCTGGGACTCAACCTTCAGTGGCTTCCTCCTGTTTCAGGGAAAGTCCAAAAATGCCATTCAAGGCTCAAGTCCTGGAAGCAAGAGCCCACTTGGTGCTCTATCACCATGTAGCCATGCTGGTACCCAAGTTGCAAGACAAAGTCCCCTTTATATTTTCCTCTTCTTTTCTCAAGCAGAAGGAGTTTTGCCCTACACCTAACACAGCTAGAAAACGTGCTTAGTCTAACCTGAAGCCAGCAAGTCTCAGAGGCTAACCCAAGGTCCTAGATCTAGTAACTAGGTGTCACTGCTGATTATTTAGGGCCCAAGGGCTCTTCAGTTAGCAGATGATTAGTGCTGTCAGGACTAGGTTCTTTCCTTCAAGGCAACGGGTTCCCATCTGGCCCAAGGATGTATCTAGAAATGTCACCTGGAAGCTAGGGCCTGGAACCAGGGCCTCAAGACTCTGACTGGTGCCCTATACTGCTATGGCTTAGCTGGTATTCAAGATGCAAGTCAAAGTCATCCCTATTTTCCCTACCCTCTCCTCAAGCAGAAGGAAGGTGTCTCTTTTGAAGCCAGAAGCTGTGCAGCCTGGGCTTAAGGGAGGGACGAGGCCAGCATTCCCAGGGCTGCACCTAATTATGTCTCAGTATGTTACGTGTCTCCTCAGTCCACTGTCTCTGGGCCTAGTTCAGCACTAGGACTGGCCTAAGTGTTGCTGTCCTCATGGCCTATACTGCTTTTCAAGATCATTTAGAGACACAGAGTTCTTTCAAATTCTTTTCAAGTTCATTTAGAGACACAGCGCTTTAGCTCTGGTAACGAAGTTTGCAGGAACTTAAGTTCTGACCACTGGGATGGGCTAGTTCTGGCTATCGCTGATTTAAGGGCTCCCTCCATAGGCAGATGTCAGCTGAGTTTGGACCAGTTTTTCTTTCTGCTGTAACAGTATGGCAATAAGCTTAATGCCTCACAATTGCTGTGTTCTCTCTCCCCCAGCACCCAGTGACACTCTCTGCATCATCCTGTGGCTGCCAAGAGTGAGGAAGGCATGGCATGTGCAATTCTGGATTGTTTTATTTATCTCTTCAGTGACTCTTTCATCGATATATCGATATGAAGATAAAATCAGGTACGATGAGTACTTAACTGATTTTTGGTTCTTATAAAGGTGTGTGTGTGTGTGTGTGTGTGTGTGTGTGTGTGTTCTTCTCTGTAGACAGTTGTTAAATTGGTGCTCTTCCGTGGGGAGGGCGGTGAGCGGGGAAGGGGATGATCACTGGAGCCTTCTTTTCCACCATATTGCTCCTCCTCTGAAGTGGTATTTATATTGATATTACTACACTCATTATAGGTAGTTAGACAGGCATGAGTGGGACAGGAGAGGGCTCTCCCCCACCCACCATGAATGTCAGATGTTGGTTTGACAATGATCACATTGCCCCTCTAAAAGTGATAAATTGAGAGCCTGCACTAGGGAAAAGCCATTTCCTGATGGTCCACACCTGTAGCACTGAAGTAGTAATTGAATGCAAATGCCAGGGAGAACCAATTTCCTGGGCATACATATTAAGGGACAAAAAGGCAGAGTCTGACCTTTCAGGGCACATCATTGGAAAACGTAAGAAAGCCTCAGGCGGGTATGCGTACAACTTCCTAAACACACTGCTGTACTCAGTTCCCAAGTGTAAGGAGGGCACTGCGCATGCGGGCAGTCCATCCACAGGGAAGAATCATGGGAAAGTGGTACAACATGTCAGAAGAAGGCCAGCCTGTAAAGTACTGGATTCATGGTTAAACGCCTCAGTTATCCTTCAAGTGGCCTGCTTGAGTCGCTTCCAAGTGTGCTTTCCTTTCTTTCCTGTTATAAACCCTTTTAAAATAAACTTCCACTCCTGCTCTGAAACTTGTCTCTGTCTCTTTTTCTGTCTCATGCTCCAGTCATATTCTTTCTTCTGAGGAGGCAAGAATTGAGGTTGCTGCAGATCTATATGGATTTGCTGCTGGTAAGTTGGATACCTTCCACTGGTAACAAACTTAGTCCCAATTCTTCTTCTGATTTTATAGTGTAATTACCTCGTTACTTCATGATTCTAATGAAAATTCTGAATACACACAAAATTATTTCCTTCCCTCAAAAATTACCACTATCACAACCTAGCAAGAACATTTTCCTGCCATGTTTTCTAATTGTCATTTGAAGACTGAAGCTTTCACCTTTTATCTAGAATAAAAGATAAATGATTAGTTTTACTTCAGGAAACTTGTTTCTTACAGCTATTTTGTTCTCTAAAATTTCTCTACTAGGTTGAGTGGGATTTTTCAATCCTAGGAATGTAAGCCCCCATTACTGATTATAGATCAGATTTACATTTTCCAAAGTGGGTGAACAAGTGGTACTCTAATTGTTTCTTTTAGGTTTCTCCACAGTACATTTTCAACACATCTTAAAATTGTTGTAAGGCTTTAATATTTTTTGAGGAAATTAAAAGATAAAATCGTAATGGATTATCTTCATGATTGCACCTTTGCATAATTTAGCTGATATATCTTTCTTAAAACAACTTATCATGTCACTTCTATGCTTTGGTTCTAAGTTCCTGTAATTGTGTTTTCAAAGCACTCAATGAAAAAAATGCACGTGTAACAGAAAGAAATTTACAGACATTTTATATGTCTCTACATAACTCAAAGGCAAATTACACATTTAATGTTAAATTTGAGATCTTAGATAAACATATTGTGAATAGGCCACAAAACAAGATAAATTAAAGAAAACCTATTTCCATTCAGTGTAAATGGGACATCCAACTCCATAATAGTCTTTATCATTCATTTATCCATAAATTCTAACAGATTGTCAAGTAAATATATTCAAATATATTCAATTGTAATTGAATTAATTCAAATAATTTAATTTGGAATTATTGACAGATAAATGTTGTATCTCAATCTTTAAATTATGCAATATTTTGAGAATTTATATTAAGATCTACTGTTTCAGGGTTCAGTCAGAGGAGCAAAACCAATGGAATGCATATACAGATAAAATGTGGGACCCGTCCAAGGATTTGACCTTTTACAACTGTTGGAGCTAGTCAGACATTCATTGTAAGACTGCTGTGTCCATGACTGATTCTAAACCCTGAAGTCTGTGGCAGATAGTGAGGAAGAGATGGATATATGTAAAGTTGGAAAAGAAAAAAGACAAGCAGGAAATCATAAGAACAGACTGAAACCCACATCCGTTTTTGCTACCTCTCGATGATGTATGGATGTCCTGCAGGAGAAGCTGGACTTCCTCCCTATGATGCTAAATACCTGTCCCAGAAGTTGGAGAAAATGAAGGAGGATCTAGGGATGGTGGAGCAGTTACAGGCCTGGCTCCTGTCTCACACCAAAGAGGTCAGCCAGTAGATGAGTAACAACATGTGTGAACCACAAAAAAATAGTTCTTGCTTCATTTCGGACCACCAGATCTCACACAAGAAATTAGTAAATACAACTCCACTACTTAGTAGGTAAAAATGAATATACAAGGTTTAGATAAGCATGAAAATAAAGATAATCATGGTTTTAATTGATTGAAGGAAGGGGTAAAAAAGCTTCCCTTCTACCACAAATAATAAATTTAAGTAAAAGCGAATCTGAGAAGCTAAGCGTAATGTAGCAGAAACTTTATTGCACATATCTTAAATGATCTGTAAAATAATTCCAAAATTGTGGTACTTCATAAATTCATAATACTCTATAATTCATACATGTCACAGTTAATCACATCTTTTTTTTTTTCAAAACTAGAACATAACATTTACTGTATTTTTATATTCAGATACCTAAATGAATATCTTAGGTTTCTTGGCCTAAAAGGGTGTCATGAAGGGAATATCTATTATTACCTGTGTACTCACTATATGTACAGTGTTTGATAGGCATCTTAGAAAGTTACTGGTAAAATAAAAACTTGTGTTTGAGTACAAAATGAGTGCCCCATTTTGTTTTGTGTCCCTATACCATTACAAATATTTTATTATATTAATAAATTCTCTATACTTGGAAAAATTGGGGGGTTTACCAAGAAGATACCAAAATTTATTTTGTAATTCCAATATTTTCTGCAAACAGATCAGAATAATACCTAATTAAACATATCAATATTGAAAATGTTCAAAGTTCTTTCCAATGCTTAGAAGGAACTAAGATCAAATCACATCAATGTCTGAATATGCCAGTTGAGAGCTCCAATATTGATTCCCACTGATAATCCTCAATGCATAACTAGGAATTCCCAAAGTGAGTCTAACATGAACTCAGAGGGCAATTTGGTTTCTGGCTGGGTAATTGCTAACTTCAATTGCTTTTATTTTTAGTACTTCATCTCTTCTCTGTCCACTGCTGTCCTGAGATTTCCTGTCAACACCCACCCTCAATGCACTCCTCTGAGATGAGTCCATCAAGGTAAAGCTGTTCTCTGCTGAAATCAATAAGAGACACCCTCAGGCTGTTGCCTCCAATTTTTATGGGGCCAAAAAGCCAGGAAATCTCCTGTAAAGACTTTTAACCAGTTGCAGAGATTCCCATGAGCTTTTTCATAGAATTCATGAAGTGACAAATGAAATTACACAGCAAATGTCTGTGACACAACACAAAATTTAAAAAGTGTGTATATATATTTTATTTGACAAGAAACAGTTGATAAAGCACCAGTGATATTAGAGTTAATATTTCACTCAGCAGAAGTTAATACAATGTGTCATTTGAAATTCTGTATTAATCACATTTGAAATGCAAATTTCTCATTTTTATTTTTAAAAAGTTATGTTTATATTTCACTGAAGCTCACTTAATGAGTTATACATTTTAATTGAATATGTATTTATCTTTTAGACTCAATTAAAATTAATTGACTACCTATATGGATGCTGATTATTTAAAACATTATTACTCTTTACAAAATTATTTACTGTTCATGATATTATTTACTATGTCATTTTTGTATTCAATACTATGAATTTGTGATATACTATTTTGTTATTAAAATATGTGTTCTTTAAAACAAAAACCATCCCCCATTCATAAAGCTGAATGGAAGAGACATTAGTTCAGCTGAACAATAGTAAGCTGCAATGATGATAAGGAAAGTAATAATGTAATAATATTTATATGGTAAATTCAGTGTGCTGGGAACTATTCTAAATAGCTCACATATATTAGTTGAGTATTGCCATTTAAGAAAAAAAAAAAAAAAAAAAACTAAAAAAACAATGCTGAGGCCCAGAGAGGTAAAGTAATTTTCCCAAAGTCACCAAGCTGTGAAGTGGAACTGTAATCTAACTTTAGGCACTGTGTGAATTTAACTACTGTACCCCATTGTTTAATAAATATATTAAAACAAGTTAAATGATACTTGTTATTTTAAATTATGTATCTTAACATGAAGTATAGGAAGATGTTAACATTGCCAGGCAAGAGTCATTTTTTAATTAGTCTTTGTATCTTCAGTGCCTAGTGCATCACTTTAGAGTGGTGTCAGGAAAACTAAACCATTCTGTTCTCAGGGAGTTTGAATACAGGGAGTAGAGACACACACATCTTTTGGAAAGTTGATGGAGAAAAGGTTCCAAAAGCCATTGTTAGAAGTATGTTGTTCACAGGTTCTACCCCAGAAATTGGAGAATCTCTTAGAGGTTAGTGTGCCTCCATTACTGTGCACAACTGGCAAGTCAAAAGTGGGTGGTTCCCAAGAACATTCCCTAAGAGTAGCCATGTGAGTCTTGCTTACAGACTTCAAGCATCTGCTCCCAATGATCTCCAGAGAATAATGTTTTTTCAGTTCTGTCTTGCAGATCTTGTGCTAGATTCCCTCATAGAAAACTGATAACAAAGATCTATGTTAAAAGACATTCTGAGAAATAATTCCAGACATCACTGCTATGAAATAGAGGAGAAGGTGAAAGAGGATATAAGAGGTGTCAAGCTGATAACAGGTAAGTTGTAATATCCATAACCTGACATAAAGTAAACCTTATGCATTAGTCAGGCTTCTCCAGAAAAACAGAAACAACAGAATACATAGAGATACAAAGAGATTTATTATGAAAGGTTGTCTCAATTATTGTGAAGAAGTCCAGATTCTTCAGGGTAGGCTGGCAGCCTGGGGACCCTGAGAATAATCGATGTTGTAGTTCAAGTCTGAAGGCACACTACTGACATTATTTCCTCTTCCTTGGGTGGGCTCAGTCTTTATTCGATGAAGACCTCAACTGATTAGATCAAGTGCACCAACATTATGCAGGGCATTCTGCTTTACTCAAAGACTACTAATTTAAGTGCAATAACATATATATACATATTTTTTTTTTTTTTTTTTGAGACGGAGTCTCGCTCTGTCGCCCAGGCTGGAGTGCAGTGGCCGGATCTCAGCTCACTGAAAGCTCCGCCTCCCGGGTTTACGCCATTCTCCTGCCTCAGCCTCCCGAGTAGCTGGGACTACAGGCGCCCGCCACCTCGCCCGGCTATAGACACATCTAGCATCCAGAATAATGTTTGACCAAATATCTGAGAATTGTGGCCTAGCAAGTTGACACACAAAATCAACAATCACATCCTTCACAAGTAATTTTAAAGTAAATAATATAATAATAATTAATGCTAAATTATCTATTTTTATTAATTAGGCATTGTAATATATACATATGGCACACACACATTATATATAGACATGTGTGTTTTCTATGCCTTTGCTACAAGCTTCTATCTGAACAGATGTATAGCCTATATTTACACATAGAAATATAGTACAGCTTGAGGTTCTGCAAAACAAAAACCTCAACATGTTTTCACATAAAAAAAATTTTATGTGTCAGTAAAATTCTTACTTATCTTCATAGTTTTATCTAGTTCATACTTGGTTTTGTATGGAGACTTCAGAAGATTCTATGCGGGTAGGTGTTTATGGAATAATGTAACAGAAAGGAAACAGGATCTGATTGAAATTATTGAGTGCCATTTTCTGATCCATTCTGATAATGGCATAGTGATTTGTACATTTCTGTTATGTAGAAGTAGCATTTAATACTTATAATTTTAAAAGTAATTGCATATTTTCTGCATGAAAAAGATCATAATAACTGCTCGCTTTCAATCAATATTTATTGAAACTTCATAGGATGCATTAAAAAGACAGATTAGAGATTATGTGTTTGAATTACTAATCAATTGGATAATAAACTTTTTTGTTATCATTATTATTGTGTGTAATAAATAATAGAAAATAGTGGATTTTAAGAAAAGAAAATAAACTTGCAACACTACTGTAAAGGCATCTGAAAAGCACACACAGAAATTTTGTTTAAAGTATTTTGCTGAATGTGTTTCTTCATTTTATTCACAGGTTCTATTCAAGTAGTGAAAAATTATGGTACAAATATCTGTCATTTATCACTCCTGGAAGCAGTAAGATGCAACTTCATTGGTTGAAAGTCGGGGATATACTGGCTTGTTGCTAAATATTAGAGAAATGCACTATGACAATAGCGTATGAAATAATACAGATAGTATTTTTTCTGTGTCTAATGTGTCTGTTTTCTCATTTTAATTTATGTTTTTATCTCTTCAAGAATCTGCCAATATCCTATTCTTCTCTTATTTCTACACTTTAAATAAAAGAAAATAAATAAAAATAAA
>NW_016808208.1:468945-472484 GCF_001698545.2 Rhinopithecus bieti
AAAAAAAAAACAAAACAGGACAGAGTGGGAAGAACATTCATGTGTCTCCAAACCACTCCTGCCATATCCATACTTCATTGTTTCTCAGTCATGAGTGTTATGACCAAATTTAGGGTCCCCTGGAACTCAGCTTCTATGCAAAAGGATAATATGAGTAAATTTTCCAGCCTCAGTAGCTGTTCTATACAAGAGGAAATCTGAGATTTTTTTCTCCTTCTGTGACATAGGAAGTCGAATATAATATCATCTATAAAATTATATGATTAATTGAAAATGGATCAGATTGTTAAAAAAAAGTCAATTTATCTCTGTAGGACAGCTACTTTTTGATAATAGTTATATTTTTGTCACAAATACATTTCAACAATTAGGAATAAAGACCTATAGAGGATATAGAAAATGTGTGTATTTGTATATGTGTATATGCATATATGTATATATTCTTTATATAATGTGTGTATGTGTGTGTATGTGTGTAAAATATTACTGAAGGGGCTCAAAATATAGTTTAGAAAACATCAAATTAAAACGTGAAACAACAGGGTACAATGGTATATAAGTAAGCTGGAATATGTTTATTAACGGAGCCTTCAGTCAGAAATAGTCTGCTGTTGTTTCTACTTCCACTTTTATACATTAATGGCTGCCCAGAGTATCTCAATGTCGGTTTTCTTAGAGAAAAGCATTAGTTTGAGAGAACCAAGTGCCATAAATATGTTGTGGAGAGCTAGAATATCCATGACATGTTTCCTATATCTCTTATATTATTCTAATGAAAAAATACAGTGTAATAAAATGTAATGAGAGCAAGTACATTTGTTAATACATAACTGTTTATTGACAAGTATGTATAAGCATAATTTTAGGCTCGAATAATGGAAGAAAAAAACTATTATTTTAATCACTCTACTGAAAGTTCATATACTATAAACCTAAAAAGTCAACAAGCAAATATTCATATATATAAACAAGGGTCCCCAGAGAAACTGGATTCACCCCAGAGAATTCAAATGAAAGTATTCCATCAAAGAGATCCCTTTCACAGAGATAGTCAGGCTTAAGGAAACAAGCAAGGGATTGTGAGGTAATCAATAATTAGCAATAGCAGAAAGCCAAAACTATCCGAGGGCTGAATGGACAAAGGAAAGGAAGGAATACTGAAGCTCACTGAGAACCAGGACTGTGGAGTAGGGGCTGCAGTCTAGGAAAGACACAGCCACTGCTAGAGATGCTATGCAAAACAATCATCTAACACAACAGGCTAACAGTGCTGAGAGGAGCAAAAATGTTTTTTTAAAAAATTAAGAAAAAGAACAATTAAACAAATTTACAACACCTCTGTCTTTGTGCATCCCATCATCTGTGGGTGCTTCCCACTGCCTGAACTTCCAGGAAACCAGCTAATCAGGAAATATATTGGGGGAGGTTAACAAATTTGGGCAAGAGCCCATTACCATCAAGAGACAAAGCTGTTTCCTGAACAACATCAGATTTACACAAAGCTCATTTTTGTAACAATAATGCTTTGTTTCCTCTCTTAAAGTATCCGTTTACCTAACGAGGCTCCAGCTAGTTTTAATTAATTTTGTAATCCTAACTACTGCTCTCTAACATAGTTTTATTAAATTGAAAGTAAAAACACATACAGTCTCATAGATGACGGTGTGTGTTATTAAATAGAACTTCATGGATTCTAACTATGATAATCAGTTCTTTTTACTATAACCTGTAGCCTATAAAACATTTGACTTACAATACAAAAAGAAAGCTCTATAATAGAGGGACATATGTTTTCAAGAACCAATGATTTTCTGTTACCCGGACAATGGTGCTATGCTTGGGTGCTGACTAGGCTATATTCTGAGGGAAGCCAAATCTGAGTCATAGTTTAGCGTCAGGATGTTTCAGACCCTACTATCAACAACTGTGGGAAAAAGGGAAAGAAAACTAGACAGGGCAGGCAATACTGCCTCAACCAACACTCCTCAGAAGCTCTAGAGTAGAAATGGCTCATCTAACCTGTCCTGTGCTGAGCAGGAATGAGTAGCCCTTATAAATGCCTCTTTTTTCCATTTTTCTATCTTTTCCCCTTCCTCCAACTTCAATTAATCATGAGTTATTTGCCATCCTAGCAAGGGAATGACTTTGAGCAAGGTCTCCTTCCGCAACAGAGGCCATCTGAAAGTGTTGTTGTCTGAAGGCTCTCATCAGACAGCATTCTGTGAGTTAGGACAATATATTCTTCTTTGAAGGAGCCTCTCCATTGTCCCTCTTCACATTCATCACAGATGCATTTTCCCTGAGATATACAAACTAACTTTGGCAGTAATTATGAGCCTTGTTTTTCATTCTTTCTGAACTTGAGTAGATTTGTTTTTCTAGAAGTACCAGATCATATGTCTGCACATTATTTATGTCCACTTAACCTGTCACCTTTCTAAACTTTACCTAATTTATTATACATATGTCATTCTTTCAGGCAATTTCAAATCAGTTTTTGAATTCTTACTCAAATATAGTTGCCAACTACAAAAACTCCTCTTTTCTTTCTGCTTTTATAAACACCAAAATCAAAGGAAAAAAAAAAGCTTTCAAATGTACTCTTAACATTCTTCAAAATGCATGGTGGGTTTGTGGTAAATTTGTGATATTTCAGACAAAACTTCACTTACTGGCTACAGCAGTTGAAAATGAAGCAGAAGGCTGTTATGATCATTGGACCCTGAAAATCCCATGCACCATTGTTAAAACAACATGGTTTCTCTCTTTGGAAAAAAGCTTTCACTTTTCTCTCTCTAGCCAGCTAAAACAGAATGTAATTAGGACAGAAAATGGAAATCTGAAGCTCAAACAAAAGGCTGTATTGTTATGAAGTTTAAAGGTGAGTTTGTACAAATATCAAAAACTAATTAAGCAGAACAGGTGATATTTAACTACTTTGAGACTTCAAAAAAGGAAAATTGATTTTTGTCTCATTGGATTAAATTACATTTTCATATTGATTGACACAAAGTGCTTCTGTTACTTCTCTTGCAGACAAGGTAAATACACTAGATGCCATTTATTCATGAAACTCTGTCTCTCAAAATTTCAGGGAATGTTATTATAGCGCTTTATTATAGAGCAAATATTCTGACAGATGATGGTATTTTGGAAGATAAACAGAAATATACATCCAATCACTTCCACTGGCAATTTAGAACTAAAAAATAAGGCATAGAAGTGGTAGAACATATTCAGGGGTCAATCCTTTCTGTCTGATATAGATTAAGATCATTCAAATCAATAAAACTTAATTAAATTTTCATCATTAGTATTTTTGGCAGTCCCAAAACTTAAGTATTGACTAAATACTGCTAGTAGTTCAATTATCATTTCATTTACTTCCAGGAAGTTATAAAATGACTAAGAAAAAAAAAAAAAAAGATGTTAGAAGCCCTATAGAACCATTAAGCTATAAGAAAGTTAAGAAAAGTTCCTTGGGGGCGGGGGGGGGCGGAGCAAGATGGCCGAATAGGAACAGCTCCAGTCTCCAACTC
>NW_016808209.1:0-6663 GCF_001698545.2 Rhinopithecus bieti
AAAAGAAAAAAAAATTTAACTGGGAAAATTATCATAGTCCAGCAATTTAGCCCCTTAGAGCTGGGTTTGGAGCCATCTCTGGGCAATGAGGCTTCCTCTGTCTTCCTGGGTCTGCCCTGATTCCCCTTAGCTTCTGAGTCAAGTGGTCTTTCAGCAGAAGGTCCATCTAAACCTCTGTTGTTCCAGAAGGCAGATAGGCAGAGAGACCAGGCACCTAAGAGCTCTTGAGAATCTCCCAAGCGGAGTTGCTGCTTTCTGGTTTGCTACACTTATTATTTCTTCACTTTTGATTTCAGTGCCACATGCTACCCACCCCCAAACTAAAGCATGACTTTCTTCTGTGCTCTCTGTTTTTCAACTTGGAGAGAGGAGGCAGAGACTGAATTTTCCATCTTATCTCAGTCTTTTCATTTCTATGGACTTTTTGTCCTATCTTTACCTTACTCCTGATGCCAGAGTAAGTTTACCTTACTCCTGATGCCTTACTCCTGTCTCATGCTCACCTTCGAGATTTTTAGAAAGAGACTCCCAAATGGAGCTTGACATCATGCTCTTCAATGTGCTTGGAGTTCCAACAGCACTTTCTTCTTTCTCCACTGTCAGTGGCAGCCGCTTTAGCAAGTCGGATAGAATTTCCATCACCAGTTCATCCTTACTCTGCTCAGGTCTGCAAAAGAAACCAAGAAAAGAATGAGACACAGAACAGGAAGGGGGAGATGGGGAGAGATTTGTTAAAGGATTCAAGATTACTGGTAGACAGGAGGGATAAGTTTAGTGTTCTATACCACTGTAGGATGACTATAGTTAACAAAAATAGATTATACATCTTCAACTAGCTAGAAGAGAGGATACTGAAAGTTCCCAACACAAAGGATAAACGTTTGAGATGATGGACATGTGAATTGCCCTGATGTGATCACTATATATTGTATGTATTGAAACATCACTATGTACCCCAGAAATATGTACAATTATTATGTCAATTAAAAAAATAAAAATTGGCCGGGCGCAGTGGCTCATGCCTGTAATACCTGCATTTTGGGAGGCCGAGGCAGGCAGATCACTTGAGGTCAGGAGTTTGAGACCAGCCTGGCCAACATGGTAAAACCCTGTCTGTACTAAAAATACAAAAATTAGCCAGGCATGGTGGGCACCTGTAGTCCGAGCTACTCAGGATGCTGAGGCGTTAAGAATCATTTGAACCCAGGAGGCGGAGGTTGCAATGAGCCGAGGTCGTGCCACTGCACTCCAGCCTGCGTGACAGAGCAAGACTCTATCTCAAAAAAAAAAAAAAAAAAAAAAAAAAAAAAAAAAAAAAAAAGAAAGAAAGAAAAGGAAAGGAAAATAAAAGAAATCAAGAGAATAACAAGCTACAGATCCATCTAATATTAGAGGGCCCTCTGCTTAAATTCCATCTGAAGATAAACGTATCTTCACAGAACCGCAAAACTATACTATGGTTTAGTTAGACTATGAAATTCATTTTACAGACGAGAAACTGTTCAATGTATTTTAGACATTTGCAAGGAAATATGTATTATAAAAGCTTTTTTAGGATTTCTTTGTAAAATAATCATCTGAATGCATCTGCAAAACAATGAAAAAGAGGAGGCAACTAAACAGAGCATGCTGAAGCAGCTGCATGGAGGATTCCACTGCTTGCTCCATTCCTGTGTTGACATGTAGGGCTTCTTAATCACACAGTCCGTGGGTGGTGACAGGGGGAGTGTGTGTCCAGGCCTAGGTGAGGCTGCAATACTACACAAAACCACTAAACACTAGAGCTGGAAGAGCTCTTTGGAACCCTTTTAAAGATGATGAAACCAGGGCCCAGGGAAGTGGGAGGACCTCCTTAGTTAGTGGATGAGTAGGAAATGGGGCACATCTCTTTTGAGTTCCCTCTCTCTGTTGCTCTGTTTACTAGCAGGGACTGATTTTTCTTTTTCTTTTCTTTTCTTTTGAGACGGAGTTTTGCTCTGTCGCCCCGGCTGGAGTGCAGTGGTGCAATCTCGGCTCACAGCAATCTCCGCCTCCCGGGTTCAAGCAATTCTCTGCCTCAGTCCCCGAGTAGCTGGGATTATAGGTGCCCACCACCACGCCGGCTAATTTTTTGTATTTTTAGTAGAGACGGGGTTTCACCATCTTGGCCAGGCTTATCTTGAACTCCTGACCTCATGATCCACCTATCTTGGCCTTGCAAAGTGCTGGGATTACAGGTGTGAGCTACCGTGCCTGGCCAGGACTAATTTTTTAACAAACACTCCAGGTTTCACAGTCAAATGAATGTCGTCCTTCAAGATAAGCAATAACCTTAAAGCTGCCACTAAGTATTTAGTCCAACAGTGCTGCTTCGGTACCAGTTTACAGAACACCTGAGGTCACATGGCTCCTTTGTCATCACACTGTTTTGACTTTAAAGTTGATTATCTCCATAGAATTCAATCCAGGTGGCTTCAAATAATTCAAAAGGTCGAAAGGTGTCAAAAATCAAACTTACCTTCAGAGGGCAAAGATTTGCTACCACTAAGGAAATTACATTGAATATGATAGATTTTTGAATTAAGTCCCACAGACAAGTCTCTAATAAGCAAATGCAGCAAGATTGGGATAATTATAGCCTCTCAAAGTGACCAAAGGGACATTAATAAACATATCTAGTATGTTTATTAGAAGCATTTCCTTATAATATGTTGGTATCTTAAATATTTGTAATGTTTAAGAGAATTGGGCCTTGTAATACCTTGTGTTAGATTGGGGTCAGTCTTGTGACCCCAATTAAAAGAGATAATTGAGAAACTGATTTATGATTTTAGGTTGAAATCTCATTAGATAGATATATAATATTAGGGAATAAGAGAATTTAAGATTCACCACATTTATTTGATTATTAGATTTATAAAAGTTGCTCAAAGATTTGAGAAGGTCTGGCAGACAAATTAAAGTACATTAACTTTATAATGAATATTAATATATTTGAAAATGTTTGATTAAGTTTATAAATGGGAGCAAACATTCAAATATCTTTTAAAAGTGTTAAAATTTGTTAGACATACAAATTGAAAAATTAGAACTTAAATACGTAAGGAACTAATTGAAGTAGAATTTAGTTTCTTTACCATGTAGACTATACTTTTCTACATATCTCTTCAAATGAATTTTTTTTTGAGACAGGGTCTCAGCCTCCCAAGTTCTGGGACTACAGGTGCTCACCACTACACTCGGCTAATTTTTGTATTATTTGTAGAGACGGGGTTTCACCATGTTGCTCAGGCTGGTCTGGAACTCCTGAGCTCAAGCAATCTTTCCATCTCAGCCTCCCAAGGTGCTGGGATTACAGGCGTGAGCTGCCAGACCCAGCCTGATAATTTTTGACCAACAGTTTTTCTTAGCGAGTTCTTACCTGATCATGAGGTTGGCGGTGGTAGTTTTTGGTTGCATGGCAATCAGATTTTCAATAAACTCTTTGCCTTGGGTCTCCCAGCAGCTCCTGATGGCCTCTGGGTGTATTCCTAAGACCTCGGGAGGGTCATCATCAGGTAAGGACTGGATAATGTGTATGTAGTCCTTTATGCTTGCAGATCCTGGAACTGGTTGACATATCTGAAAATTTAACCATTTTGTTAGCTTTTTTCTTCAATCCTGCTACTTCTGAACACTTTGTTAGTTTTTGCCAGAATAAGATATCTACTTTCAGTAATGCTTGAAGACAATATTTTCCCATGAAATTTTATACCGAAGGCTTTCTTATTGCATGTTGTATATTTTAGACACTGTAAAAAGCAACATCTGGGACTACTGTATTGTAATGTGCATATGATATGCATGTATAACTTTCTTGTTGGGAAAAGAGAGAAAGAAAAAAAAAACACTTTAAAGGTGAGGGTGATTCTGACCACCCATAGATAATGAATGCAATTAAGGCTTGAACAAATCATTTTACTTTTGTAAAAGCTATAGAAGGAATGTGAGAATGATCTTAAGAATAACTGATCACTGACCAAAAAGAGAAATGCATTGTTCATATGGTCAGGAAAGTGGGTGATGGTGGCTTTCTTGATATCATTAAGGAAAATGTTGAAGAATTAATAAAGGTCAGAGGGAAAAATCAAATAACAGTCACTGATAAAAAAAATTACCTGCAGAAGAAGCAAGATTATGACAAAAAACAGGAAGAGCTGGCAAGCTGAAACTGTCATAAAATTCCCAGTGTTTTAAAGCAACTGAACAGTTGAAATATAAATTTCAGAATACATTTCTGTCATGTAATATAATCCTGCCAATGCGATTGTATACTGTATGTTACAGTATACCTTATTCTCTTAGTGCATACTTAATGTAATAGTGTGTATGAAACCACGCACATTGTATTCTTTGGGCAATTTAAAGAACCCTAAACTTTTTTTTTTTTTTTTTTTTTTTTGAGATGGAGTCTTACTCTATCACCCAGGCTGGAGTGCAGTGGCATGATCTCGGTTCACTTCAACCTCTGCTTCCCAGATTCAAGTGATTCCCATGCCTCAGCCTCCTGAGTAGCTGGGATTATAGGCGTGAGCCACCATGCCTGGCTAATTTTTGTATTTTTAGTATAGATGGGGTCTCACCATGTTGGCCAGGCTGGTTTCAAACTCCTGACTTCAAGTGATCTACTCTCCTCATCCTCCCAAACTGCTAGGATTATAGGTATGAGCCACCACACTTGGCCAGAGAACCCTAAATTTAACTAATATGTTATTTGAAACAGTTTTTTTTTTTCTTTTTTTTCAGACAGGATCTTACTCTGTTGCCCAGGATGGAATACAGTGGTGTGGTCATGGCCCACTGCAATCTCCACTTCCCAGGTTCAGGTGATTCTCAGGCCTCAGTCTCTTGAGTAGCTGGGACTACAGGTGCGCACCATCACACCTGGCTAATTTTTGTATTTTTAGTAGAGATGAGGGTTTCACCATGTTGGCCAGGCTGCTTTCGAACTCTTGGCTTCAAGTGGTCCACCTGCCTCAGCTTCCCAAAGTGCAGGGATTACAGGCATGAGCCACCACACCTGGCCTTAAGACAGTTGTTTGTTTGTTTGTTTGTTTGTTTAGATGGAAATCTTAAAAAAAAAAGCTCTCATAGATTTTTCTTCCTTAGCAAATAGTGCATAAAGGACATAATTTAATGCCTTCTTGTTGACTCAGGGTCATCAACATAGACCATTGCTATCCATTCTATAGATGCCTTACAAATGAATTTCCCTAAAATATTTTTACTGTTTTCTTTATCTATCCATATCGTCAAGACCCCAGACAGACAACCTGGATATGACCTCTCTTTCTCTTGATATACCAGCTCACAATGATCACCCACAGCTGTCATCTTCCTTTTCATCTTCCATTCACCTCTCTTATCCAAATTCCCACCCATCAAAGTTTATGTCAAGTCCAACCCTCCACAGTCTAAGGTCAGAGGTCTGTAGGATTCTTTCCTCTGCTAGCAGCCACTCGACAGGCACACACAGTTGCTGATGTCTAATATGGAGTTTTCTGCTCCATGAATGTGAAGGTTTGGATAGAGGATAGAAACTGAGGGGGAGAAGAGGGGATAAAGAACAAGAGATGTGGGATTTCTGTAAACTGACAATAGCATCTATTCCCTATGGTTATTTTGAGCATTAAATGAGAAACATATATCAAGTGAGTGGCCTGGAATCGTTGATTTATAAATGTTAGCTCCCTTGTGCTTTGTATCTTACACTTTGGGTTCTTAGAGGACATGAACTATTTTAAATCATTCTTTTGTTTACTGCCCTGCACAATGTTATATTTAATAGAGTCATGGGTAAATTACTTTTATAATACTGAAAGCTAATAAAAACCTTTAAAAATGAACATCAAAATTCATTTAAATATGTATTTTAAATAATGCAACAATGTTTACTTTAAAATTATTGAGAAATGAAAGAAGATTAATTCTTTTCCTACCCCATCACTGGAGAAACTGAAGTCATCTTTCAGCACTTCAGGATTACAAAATTTGTAGAGCAGGGTCTTCAAGCATCGCTTGTCCCAATTATCAATTACCCGGCCACCGTAAATCACTTCTCCAATCAGGTAGCGCAGTGCTTGCCATGAAATACTGGGCTGTCCTCTCAGGGAATTTTCCAACACCTTAATGGCAACCTTTAGAAAACCCATGAGTCTTTATTATTTCGATATGTGTTTCCAGCTTACTCACTCTGACTTTTTAACATAAAATCAACTCTCAAACAGCTGCATATATTCTCTTTTTAAAAAATTTATAGAAATAGGCTAGGCACAGTGGCTCAAGCCTGTAATCCCAGCACTTTGGGAGGCCAAGGGAGGTGCATCATTTGAGGTCAGGAGTTTGAGACCAGCCTGACCAACACGGTGAAACCCCATTTCTACTAAAAATACAAAAATTAGCTGGGCGTGGTGGCGGGTGCCTGTAATCCTAGCTACTTGGGAGGCTGAGGCAGGAGAATAACTTGAACCCAGGACATAGTGGGTCACAGTCAGCTGAGATCATGCTACTGCACTCCAGCCTGGGTGACAGAGCGAGACTCCGTCTCAAAAGAAGAAGAAGAAGAAGAAAGAAGAAGAAGAAGAAGAAGAAGAAGAAGAAGAAATATATATATAGACAAATATATATATATATTTTATTATATAT
>NW_016808209.1:6797-12498 GCF_001698545.2 Rhinopithecus bieti
TGGGAAGTGCACCCCAACTAAATGTTATTCTACATATATTAAATGTTCTGTCATTTTACATTTACATGTTATTTTTCTCTTTTTAAAAGTATTGTGAGGTGAAAAGAAAGTATATGATAATGAAGAGCAAATGTCACTTTATGGATATAAGACATTAGAATATGAAAACAGTTGGCCTTGATAAATTCAGACTGACATCCAATTAACTTTTTCTTGACTGCCTGGTTATGATAACAGAAATGTCTCTGTCATAAATATATATATATATATATATATAGTAAGACACAAACATTGGGACTTAAAAAAAAGTGAGACCTTTTTTTTAAGACAGGGTCTCACTTTGTTGCCAAGGTTGGAGTGCAGTGGTGTGATCTTGGCTCACTGCATCCTTGACCTCTCCAGCTAAAGCGAACCTCCCACCTTAGCTTTTATCCTCAGCCTCCCTGCCTGGCTAATTTTTGTATTTTTTTGTAGAGACAGGCTTTCGCCATGTTGCCCAGGCTGGTCTTGAACTCCTGGGCTAAAGCCATCCGTCTGCCTTGGCCTCCCAAAGTGCTGAGATTACAGGCGTGAGGCACGTGCCTGCCCTGGGACATTCACTTTTATCCACTAGTTCTTTTTTGTTATTGTTGAATAGGCATTGAGCTATTTAATTGCTGTTATTTGTTTGAATAGGCAAAGCAGGCATGTGGTACTGAATTCAAAAAGGGCAAAAAGGTAATAAAGTAAGATTTCCTCCACTCCCGACTTTAGCAGTCAGATCCTGAGGGCACCATTGACAGAATTCTTGTGTATTCTTACAGAGACGTTCTATTTGCACATAGGTTGACTTCTTCTCTTCTCTCTCCTTCCTTCGCTTCTCCTCTCCTTTCTATCCTTCTTGTGCTCTTCAACTATTTCTCATCTCCGCCTCCCTTTCCTCTCCCCCTTCCTTCCTTCCCTCCGTCCTTCCCTCCCTTCCTCCCTTCCTTCCTCCCTTCCTTTTTCCCTTCCTCCCTCCTTCCCTCCCTCCCTTCCTCCCTTCTTTCTTTTCTTTCTTGATGGAGTCTCGCTCTGTGGCCCAGGCTGGAGTGCAGTGGCGCGATCTCAGCTCACTGCAACCTCCACCTCCCGGGTTCAAGCGGTTCTCCTGCCTCAGCCTTCCGAGTAGCTGGGACTACAGGCGCCCGCCACCACGCCCGGGCGGGGTTTCGCCGTGTTAGCCAGGATGGTCTCGATCTCCTGAACTTGTGATCCGGCGGCCTCGGCCTCCCAAAGTGCTGGGATTACAGGCGTGAGCCACCGCGCCCGGCCCTCCTCTCCCCCTTTCTTTCTGTTTTCCTGTCTTTTCCCCGCCACAAATGCTAGTTTAGCATACACACTGTGCCGCAATTGGACAATATATTTCGGTTATCAATATTCAGTGGCTGTAACAATTCATATTTACACTAACAGTGTGTGAAGGAATTTCTTTGTCACTGTTCTCTCATCCCTGCCACTAACAGGAAATGTTGGTTTATTTAATTTTTGCCAGTCTCATGGGCGGTACGTTTGCTGTTAGTTCAATTTGTATTTCACCTAGTACTGGTTATTTTGAACATCTTTTCTTATGTCCGTTGGTCATTTAAATATAATTCTCTGTACACCGCCTATTTTTCCTTTGGCTTGTTTGTCTTTTTCTTGTTAATAGATAAAAGCTCTTTGTATATCACAGATATTAACTCTCTGTCAGTCATCTGCGTTATCCTAAATCTGGCATTTGTCCATTGACTTTATTTTGCCACCATTTGCCATAAAGTTTTTTGTAATTAAATATGCCTATCTCTTCTTTTATGGTTCTGGGTTTTCAATTAGGGTTACTTGTTCCCAACTCCAAGATTGTACATGTAATCTCCTAGATTTATTTTGGTTATTTATATTGTTATACATTTAAATTTTATTCCATTCTGGAATTTATTTTTCTATAGGATATAAGATAAAGGAACCAGTAATTTTCTTCCAGCTAGATGGACAGTCATGCCAGTATCATTTACTTTTGCAAATTCCTTTTCCTGAGTTGAAATATTACCTGTGTCAAATGTTAAAATCTCATAAAAACTTAGATTTCTGCACTCCCAACTATGTCTCACCGATTTATTGTCTACTTCTCTGCCAAACAATATTGATTTTAGTATAGTGGATTTTTACCATGTTTTCATATCTGGTGAAGGAAGACCTCTTCAGGATTTTTCTTTTTTGTACATTTCTAGCTTATTCTTCAGCATCTGTTCTTCCATATGAATTTTATTAATTCCAAAACTTCTCTAATAGGATTTTAATTGGAACTGCAGTATATTTGATTATTAATTTTGGAAGAATTGATAGCTAGGATATGGGAAGTCTTCCCATAAAGAACATTGATGCATTTATTTAGGGGAGGCAGGATTAAAAAATAAACGTGGAATCAGACTTCCACTTATTACCTATGTAACTTGGGCAGGTTTCTTAGGTGGCCTGTGCCTCTATATCCCCATCTGTAAAATGAGGATAATTAGTGTTCTTACCTCATAATGTTGTTGTGGGAATTAAATAATTCGGATAAAGCAATCCAAATATTTTAAGCTCTCAACAAATGTTATGCCTCTCTTTTCTCTTTAATTTATGCTATTCTTTATTTAGGACCCATATGTTTCATGTTAAATTTATTCCTCAGTATTTAAATATTTTCATCACTGCTGTGAAAGTAACGTTTTGCCTACTTCCATTCCTGGGTGTTTATTACCAGGGAGGCTTTATTGATCTTTACATCTTTACATTTTTATCCAGTTACTTTACGAAATTCTCTAATTATTAGATTTTGTTTTACTAGTATCTTAGGTTTTCTAGATGTACAATTATATAATCAATAAAAAGATAGTTTTTTCTCTTTTTACAATGTTAATATGAATTATTATAATTTTCTTATCTCATTGCATTTACTAGAAATTCTAAGACACTGTTGAATGACAGTGGTGATAATGGGCATCCTTATCTAATTCTTGATTTTATTTGAAACAATTTCAGTGTTTGACTATGTGGCATACTATTCATTGTTGTTTTTAGATAGTCTTTTTCATATTTAAATGGTTCCTTTTAATCCTATTACTTTAGGTTTTTACTAGAAATGGCTCCAAAATTCATAACAAATGCCTCTTCTACATCTATTGAGATGATCATATAAATTAGGATTATAAATTTCCAGTTACTGGGTCATTCTTGCATTAGTGGAATAAAACCAACTTGGTTACAGTGTATTACTCTTTTGTTTCATTGCTGAAATCAACTTATATTTTATGTAGAATCTTTACATCTCAAGTCCTGAGTGAAATTAATCTACAGTTCTTTTGTATATTATTAATATCTTTATCAGGTATTCATATTAACATTATGTTGTTTCATAAACTGGGGAGATTGTGATCTTTTACTAAGGTCTAGAATATATAATATTAATACTATCTGTTTCTTAATGTTCAGAGTGAATTAAGCTGTAAAAACATCTCATTCTGGTGTCAGTTACAATGTCTTTTGTGGCAATTGGCCTAACCAAAATTTCAGTTTCTCTTTGAGTCGATTTTGATAATTCGTATTTTCTAGGAAATCATTGGCTTCATCTAGATTTTCAAATTTTATGTCTTATCAAAATTCAATTTTTTATAGCTATAAGCTTGAAAAAATATATGAAAAGAATTTTAAAAATCCAATTTTAAAATGTATAAAGAATTTCTTTATTAGCTTTTATTTTCTTTTGTTTTCTAATTTCTTAAGATGGATATTTATTTCCCATATGTTTTCTTTAATAGTGGAGACATTTAAGGCCAAACATTTTTTTTTTCCTAACTATAGCTTTTGCTCTGTCATGTAATTTTTGGTCTGAAGTAGTCTCATTTCCATTGTGTTTGAGATATTTGTAATTTTATTTATTTTTATTTTTTGAGGCAGGGTGTCGCTCTGTCACCCAGGCTGGAGTGCAGTGGTCCAAACACGGCTTACTGCAGCCTCAACCTCCTGGGCTCAAGTGGTCCTCCTGCCTCAGCCTCCCAAGTGGCTGGGAGTACAGGCGTGCCACCTGGCTTTTTTTTTTTTTTTTTTTTTTTTTCCCAGACGGGGCTTTCTATGTTGCACAGCCTGTGATTTCCCCTGTTTTTGTTTGTTTGTTTGTTTTTTGTTTTTGAGACGGAGTTTCATTCTGTCGTCCAGGCTGGAGTGCAGTGCTGCGATCTCAGCTCACCGCAACCTCCACCTCCTGGGTTCAAGCGATTCTCCTGCCTCCTGAGTAGCTGGGATTACAGGCATGTGCCACCATGCCCGGCTAATTTTTATTTTTAGTAGAGATGGGGTTACTCCATGTTGGTCAGGCTGGTTTCGAACTCCCGACCTTAGGTGATCCAACCGCCTAGGCTTCCCAAAGCTCTGGGATTACAGGCGTGAGCCACCGCGCGGGTTTCATCATGTTGACCAGGCTGGTCTTGAACTCCTGACCTCAGGTGATCCACCCACCTTACCCTCCCAAAGTGCTGAGATTACAGCTGTGAGCCACCGAGCCTGGCCGATTTCTCTTTTAATATCCTATTTGATAAAAGGTTATCTAGAGTTACGTTCCTCTTTTTTTTTTTTTTGAGACGGAGTCTGGCTCTGTCGCCCAGGTTGGAGTGCAGTGGCCGGATCTCAGCTCACTGCAAGCTCCGCCTCCCGGGCTTACGCCATTCTCCTGCCTCAGCCTCCCGAGTAGCTGGGACTACAGGCGCCCGCCACGTCGCCTGGCTAGTTTTTTGTATTTTTTTTAGTAGAGACGAGGTTTCAACGTGTTAGCCAGGATGGTCTCCATCTCCTGACCTCGTGATCCGCCCATCTCGGCCTCCCAAAGTGCTGGGATTACAGGCTTCAGCCACCGCACCTGGCCTGAGTTATGTTTCTTAATATCCAAGTTGTTAAGATTTTAGGGGTCGAATTTTATTATATTAAATTGTGTTCAGATAATATGGCCCATAAAATCATTAAAGGTTTTTCTTCGTGGCCATGCTCGTGATTGAGTTGTGTAACAGTTCCTTGGATACCTGAAAAAATTATTATATACTCTTTATTAGAGGGATGGTAGTCTCTTGATCCATCTGTTAATCAAATTTGTTGACTATATTATTCTATTCTTCTTTGTCTTATTTTTGTTTATTAGAGCTGTACAATCCTGATGGTGTTTTTTTGAAATTTCCCACAAGAATTGCATATACATATATATGTACATGTATACCTGTGTATATATATGTATGTGTATATATATATGCTACAATATGCTGTTGTCTGAAGAATATAGCACTCTCAGTCATTACATTCTGACTGATATTAATATTGCCATTTCTGCTTTCTTCTGTTATTTTCTTGATAGTTTCAAAATTTCTTCATTAATTTCACTTTTTCTTATAAATTGCATATTCCTGGGTTTTGTTTTGTAACCCAATTTAATAGTCTTGCCTTTTATTGAGAGAATGCAGTCCATTTACATTCAATAGAATGATAACATTCCTTCCATATTGCTTTATGTTATTATTTATTTTGCTTTGTTTTTTCTCTCCCTTTTATTTTGATATCTTGGTCAAATTGTTATTTATTTTCCGTTTTTTCTTTGTTAATTTAGACATTATACTGTTTCTATTAAAGGTGACTTTTCTTTGAATTCATTTTCTTATTTAAATAAAATATCAATTATTTA
>NW_016808209.1:17174-27863 GCF_001698545.2 Rhinopithecus bieti
CGTGGGCGTGGGACCCTCCCGGCCAGGTGTGGATATTCTCCTGGTGTGCCTGAATGCTTACAGCGCAGAAATGGCGTGGGAGTTACTCGATTTTTCAGGTGTTGTGTGTCTCAGTTCCCCTGGCTAGGAAAACGGATCCCCTTCCCCCTTGCGCTTCCAGGTGAGGCGATGCCTCGCCCTGCTTCAGCTCTCGCTGGTCAGGCTGCAGCAGCTGACCAGCACCGATTGTCCGGCACTCCCTAGTGAGATGACCCCAGTACCTCAGTTGAAAATGCAGAAATCACCGGTCTTCTGTGTCGCTCGCGCTGGGAGTTGGAGACTGGAGCTGTTCCTATTCGGCCATCTTGCTCCGCCCCGAGCTTACACTTTTAAATAAATATCCCAAATGCAGTGTTTTATGTTGTGTTCCTGGTTAGGTAGAGAAGTATTATGTCTGACAGGCAGCTGAACTTGCAGTAAGTATGAAAGCCTCTTTTCAAAACTGAAAAGCCTAATAGAAACATATAGAAGACAAAGAAGGCTGCCTATCTAGAGTGGGTTTAGGTTATAAATATCCAGAGGCAGAATCAAGATTTTCCTCAGAAATTTTTTTAATTGCTGTAATATATAAATGAATGGGTAATCAAGGGTGTAATGTTGTATGCTGGAAGCACAATTGCAAGAAAGTTAACCTGGGAAAAATTTAAGCAGATGCTACCACGTGTTTATTTTAGCAATAAAGAAAACACCCTGCAATAAAGAACAAACAGAAGGTTCTATATAGAGAATAGTAAAGAAAGACGATTGAGCTAAATTTTTCCCCAAACAATGGGTCAATGGAATCTCTCTTGCTTTAAACGAGTAAATCATACTAACAAACAAACATTTTTATAGTAAATTATGTCTGTCAGGCACTCTTCGATGTGCCTGACATGTCTAATATATGGTTCAAATATTTCCCCCAATATATTATTTGCCTTTTGATTGAGCTTTGTACTTACATTAACAAGTTTGCCTATAATTATATAATGATCCTCTGGAGTCAGTACTGACATTTGGTCTCCCCCAGTTTGTTTTCTTTGGCCAAGGAAACTAAGACTCTGAGAGGTTAGTTTGCCCAATAGATTACATACTTGTACAGCTGTAAGTGGTGGAGCTGCAATTTGATTCAGAAAAACTGGCATCAAAGACCGTGTTTCTTTTTTTTTTTTTTTGTTTTTGAGGTGGAGTCTCGCTCTGTTGCCCAGGCTGGAGTGCAGTGGCGCAATCTTGGCTCACTGCAAGCTCCGCCTCCCGGGTTCCCACCATTCTCCTGCCTCAGCCTCCCAGGTAGCTGGGACTACAGGTGCCCACCACCACACCCGGCTAATTTTTTGTATTTTTAGTAAAGATGGGGTTTCACCATGTTAGCCAGGATGGTCTCGATCTCCTGACCTCGTGATCCGCCCGCCTCGGCCTCTCAAAGTGCTGGGATTACAGGCATGAGCCACTGTGCCCGGCCCAAAGACCATGTTTCTAAACGTTAGCCCTTATTCTCTAGTTATAGAGTTCATTTTCTTACCACCATGTAAAACACTTAGTATTTGTGTAGGCACATAGTAGGCTCTCAATTTGTATCTTATTGTTATTTATTTGTTGTTTGTTTTGAAGAGACTACACTTACCCCCAAGTCTGAAGAATTAAATTTATAAGCAATATTCCAGCCCAATATTCCATAACTTTTTCTTTCATTGATCACAGCATTGAAAAAACATAGGCTAAATAAAAGTTTTTTCCACCATTGTCCACAGTCAGGATTTTCAAATATCTCTTCTGTTACCTCTCCACTCCCAGTACATCCAAATGTCTGAAGTAAATTACTTTTCAATCCCTGGGGAGATTCCACGGCAATCTTGAAAACAGATGTGAGTAAAATGGCATGTGAGGACAGATGCAGGCACTGGTCTATAGGGCACTTGTCTTTCTACAACACTGGTAAAAGAACTGGGCAAGAATGTAACTATTTTCAAGACTCACTGGCAAATCCAAAATCTCATGTTATTCTTTTGCCATGTAAAAACGTCTCTAAAAGGATTGTCCCAGATTTTCTATTGCTCCAATTCGTATTTTGAAATGGGAAGTATAATGTTGTGATTAAAAGCACTCTTATTTGTTCAGAGCATAGGGCTTAGGATTTTAGGAACTTGGACAATGAAGAGTTATGGGAGCCTAAACTTATGTGTCAATGGCAGTTATGAGGCTGTAACAGGACACAGGCTGCATGGCCTGTGCAAGGCAGCAGATATAGGGGGTCCCAAATCATGGGAAACAACACGAATTGAATCAACAGCAGCATCAGCACTAACTGAACCATCAGGAGAACAATTAACTGGGTATGTTACTAAATTTCTTTGGTTGCATTGAAAGTCCATTTGGTTGACTTCTTAACTAGAATAATGGAAATGATGAGAGACTGAGGGTGAGGTGGGGAGGGAATCAATTGGAGGGCTTTTTTGAGAGTGTGGCTGTTAAGTCTGAAATTGTGAAGGGTCTGAAATGTTACCCTCCTTGCACAGTTTATATATAAACACACACACACATAAGTTGTATGGATATCTATATATGACATATAAATGTATGCATATATGTATATATGGCATAGAGCTGGTGTGTGTGTGTGCATGTGTGTGTGTGTGAACATGAGATTTCTGGATCAGGGATCAGATTCCCATGTCCTGTGTGTGCATAGTGGGATTTGTACCATAAGAGGGGGACTCAAATTATGAGACTTGGAGCTTACAGAATGACTGGCAAAGCAGCTTTTCTTCTTCTCAGAGATAGAGAAAGAGAGACAGACTTTTGCTTTGGAATGTAAACAAATCTTCTCCGGGAAAGAGGAGGTCTCTAGGTTTTTATAACCCCTGGAGTGTAAGCAAATGGCTCTGTTTTATCACCCTGAGAAGGTAAGTGGCTCCAGGAGGCAGAAGACAAGCTTCTCTGACTCTGTCACCCTTAGAATGAGAGCAAATGGCTCTGTGCACAGTAGAGGAGATATTCTCTATTTTCCAAGGCATGTCTGCCTTTCAAACATCCTTTAATTCAGGTTGCCAGCAATTGTTGCTTAGAAAGCCCTAATTGTGCAGAAATGAGAAAATATTTATAGAGCACTGTTTCCCGACTGCTATGATTGATTCTTTAAAGAACTCATTCTCATATATCTAAAAGTAGGTGTCTGTCCACTCCCTTAAGGAACTATATCTGAAGGGGAAAGTGAGTGGAAGGAGGGCAGAGAGAGAGAGAGAGAGAGCAGAGAGAGAAAGAGAGAGAGAGAACGAGAGTTGGTTTTGATTTTTAGTGACAGCATACTGTTTTATCACACAAATCCATCATAATTTATTTGGCCTTTTCCTAGAAGAGGGCCATGATCAAATTGTATGAAATTTATAAGCACTATCTATATACTGTGAAATTACCTTCCTTTCTGGATTAATATCTCCCTGATATTACCTTGTCAGCATTATGTGAGAGTAGTTATTTCATCATATCCTTAATAACACTAAC
Source organism: Rhinopithecus bieti (assembly GCF_001698545.2). Classification (NCBI taxonomy): domain Eukaryota; kingdom Metazoa; phylum Chordata; class Mammalia; order Primates; family Cercopithecidae; genus Rhinopithecus; species Rhinopithecus bieti. The sequence goes on from NW_016808209.1 coordinate 20,694, forward strand.
TATATCATAGTTATAATCTTAGCCAATTTAATGCCATTTTGATTTGTATTTTCTGATAGCTAGAGGTTGAATGTTTATTTTTAAAATACGTTTATTGACCTTTTGTGTCCTTTGCCCATTTTGTATGGAATGTTAATGTTTTTCTGACTTATTTGTAGGTGCTCTTTTAATATATCAAGAAAATTATCATCTCTGTCTGTATAAATAATGGCATATGAAAAACTCCCATAAAGTTTTATGTATGCACTAATTATAGCCACATTTGAAATGCTGATGGAGACTTAAAGTGGAGGTGGAGCGATGGACTACTTAGGATGAAATATTCCCTGAAGCGCTATCTCTGTTCCTCTCTGACACCCTTCATTCCCCTACCTCCACCCCCCAAGCCCCCTCTCCTGACCAAAGATACCAGGCTGTCTGAGAGCATGGTCTGCTGGTCTCTGGGAGATAAGTGGAATCTTTCGAGTCTCAGACTAAGAGCTGTGGGTTTCTCTAGTCCCTGTTCTGTCTGCCCCAGGAGCTGGGTTGTTGGGAAGTGGTTCAGTACTGTCAGTTTGGGTAGGTACATACAGGAGATGGGCAGAGCTGGGAAGCAGTGTGGCAGGAAGTTTCTTAGGCTGGATTGGGGCTCTATCTAGAAAGTGCCTCATCCACCGGACTTTCTCCATGCCCACCCACTTCTGTGAAAGCTGGTAGTGTGCACGTGCTCGGGAGTCTGGGTATCCCCTTCTGCCTATGCCATCGGTCAGTTTTCTCTGCTATTAGGACTCCGCCTGTTGGTCAACTGGACCCTGGTCTAACAGAATGGACTTTCTTACTATTTATTCAACCTCAATAGTGGATATGAGAAGTCCCAGATAACCTTTAATAAGGACTTTCTAGTAAACAGTTTTAGCCTGCTTTCTGTCAGACCCTTTCTAGAGAATTAATGATAAAATGGTTAAGGACGGCAGAAATAAGAAATGCTAGAGAAGTGAAGGGCAGGAAGGCAACACAAATTGTACATTTTGCTTTATAGTAATTGGAGGTCTAACATCCTTGTTTGAGAAAATAACATATAAATTGTGAATTCCTTGCAAGTAGGAATCTACTTTAGTGTTCTTCCTGATCCCCAGTATGGGGCTGAGCATAAAGCAGAAATTTAGCATTTCAGAATTTATCATAATTAGCTCTCTCTTTTAAACTCAGAGTTCTGAATGTAAGATAACTTACATTCAAACAGGGCTCCTCAGTCAATATTAAATCTGTTATACTTTGTTCTTACCTTTAAACCCTTTTTAAGAATAGGAATTGGAAAAGAACTGTATGATTTTGAGCTTAACCATAGCCGAAACTCAGGGTCTATTGTCATGTCTGGACTATTAAAGCTGCAAAATAAAAAATTTATAAATATTTTAATGTGAAAACTGTAAACCAACATGTTTTTAGAATCATAGCATTTCATTGTTTGAAGTGGCCTTACGAATCATTTTAATACCGAAGCTCTTACTGTATTACCAAAAGAGCTTCCATGTTGCGCAAGAATTTGCACATGACTCATCAGTTAACATTTTAAAAGAGTAGCTTTCTTTCCCCTTAAGTACAAAAAGTGATCATATACTCATTGCCAAAAATCTGGAAACAATTACAAATTAAGAACACAATGAAGAGTTCCACTGATCTAATTTGGGACAACTGAATGTCAAAATAAATGATGATGGTAACCAATTATAATCCTTGAATAAAATAGAAATCCATGAGGCCATACTGATATAAATAAACAAACAAAGGGAAGAGAAAGAAAAGCTCTTCCTGTATAGGATAACATCATTAAATAAATTTAGAAGAAGTTGTGGAGTTAGTAAGCTACCTTTTGGTAAACAATATAGTAGTAATTCAGTCAAAAATTATCAATGAACTTTAGAAACCAGTAGGTGAAAGTTTAATGTACGTACATGGTCTGAAAGTTCCCACAAGTGGCAGAAACCACTTTAATCAAGTGACCAAAGTTAATATCACCAGTAATGAGACAGATTGATATAACAGGCCTCTTGATATGATGTACCAAGAATGGTGTAACATTACTTCTGTGATACTACTACAATACTGCATAGCCTTAATCTAACCATAAGAAAATATCAGCTAAATCCCAACTGAGGGACACTTTACAAAATACAGTCAGCTCTCTATATCCATGGGTTCCACATCCATGGATTCAACCAGACTCACATAGAAAATATTCAGGAAAAAAAATTTCAGAAAATGTTAAGGTATTGCTGACCTGTACCATGTAGTTAGGCCTACAATGTCTGCATCTGTACTGAACCTATACAGACTTTTTTCCCTTGTCATTATTTCCTAAACAATACAGATTAATAATTATTTACACAGCATTTACTATGTATTAGGTATAAGTAATCTAGACATGATTTAAATTATACAGCAGGATGTATGTAGATTATAGGCAAATACTACATCATTTGATATAAGGGACTTGAATATCCAAGAATTCAAGTATCCACAGGGGGTCCTGAAACCAATTCCCTGTGGATAGTCAGAGAGCACTGTAACTAGCTTGTACTTGTACTTTTCAAAAACATCAGTTATGGAAGACAAAGGCAGACTGAGGAACTATTATAGATTAAAGGGGATTTAGGGTATGGTGGCACGCATCCATAGTTCCAGCTACCTGGGTGGTTAGGGCAAAGGGATCACTTGAGCCCAGGAATTCAAGTTCAGCTAGGGCAGCATAGCGAGACCTCACCTCTAAATAAAAAGACAAACAAACAAATAAAATACTTACTAGGAGACTTAAGAGACATGAAAACTTAATACAATGAGAAATCATGAATTGAAATTTTGACCAAAACTTATATTCTATTTTGCAATAAAAGATAGTATTGGGACAATAAACTAAACATGAGTATATAATGAACAATGCACACTGAACTATTTAGGGGTCAAGTGGCAACATGTCTGCAATTTACTTCCAAATGATTCAGAAAAACATTACATATATATATGACAGAAATGATAGGGTAAATTTTAAGAATTTGGAAATAGAGATGAAGGGTATAAGGGAGTTTTTGTATTGTTCTTGCAACTTCCCTGCTAGTGTGAAATTATTTTTAAAAAATTTGCAAAGCAAACCAAATCATTACAAGGAAAAAAAAAACACACACACACAACACAAAATGAAACAGAAAACAAACATGGCCTGTAATCTCACTAAATGAGTTTAGGTACACTTTTCTCTTTGTTTTTCCTCCTCCTGCCTCTCTCTGTCTCTCATTTAAAAAATAGTAATAGTGCATATTTTGTTTGTAGCTTTTTATTTTTTTTCCTAGCAATATGTTGTCAACATATTTCTCTAACTCTGAAATTTAAGAAATATTTTTTTCTTCACATTTTTCCTCTCCTACTGTGGGCTGGTAGAGTGATCATCTTAAATATCTAAAGGCTTGATTTAATAAAGAAGTATGAATTTCTTTTTCTTTTTTTTTTTTTTTTTGAGATGGAGTCTCACTCTGTGGCCCAGGCTGGAGTGCAGTGGTGTGATCTTAGCTCACTGCAACCTCCGCCCCCTGGACTCAAGCGATTCTCCTGCCTCAGCCTCCCGAGTAGCTGGGACTACAGGCTTGTGCCACTACAGCCGGCTAATTTTTGTATTTTTAGTAGAGATGGGGTTTCACCATGTTGGCCAGGCTGGTTTCAGACTCTTGACTTCAGGTAATCTGCCTACCTCGGCCTCCCAAAGTGCTGGGATTACAGGCATGAGCCATCTCGCCTGGCCCAGAAGTGTGAATTTCTTTTAATAATACTCTGATTATGTTGAATATGTTTAACGTATCATTAATTATTCTTATTAAGACGGAAATTCTGTTCTGAGGAACGTTTCTCTAATTTCTTTTTTTTTTTCGCACAGTGCTACCTGCCATACTATTGTACTATTGTCTCTTTGCACCTTAGTATCCTCTGGAAAGCTGCTGCAGTGTTTGCCTGGTCCATGCTGTGTCCCTGTGCCTAGCACAATACTTGACAAATAGCAGATGCCCTATCAATCGTTTTTGGATGAATAATGAATGAAAGACATGGTAGAAAGTAATTTCAAAGTTTGTATCTATTAAAGTCATGTAACTAAGCAATCTTTGCCTTCTGATTCTCTTAAGTCATGAAATAAATGTGAAAAAGAGAAATTGTGTAATAGTATTTATTTATTTATCCATCTATTTATTGTTGTAGAGATGGAGTTCGCTATGTTGCCCAGGCTGGTCTTGAACCCCTGGCCCCAAACAATGATCTTGCCTTGGCTTCCCAAAGCATTGGAACTATAGGCATGAGCCACCGCGCCCTACTGATACAGTTTTGAAACTGCTAAAAGAATAACAATCTGGGAACTCATGAATGATATTAGGAAAGTTTTTAGAAATTTAAGTCATGCAGTTGCATGTTGGTTTTATAGTTTCCTTGTGCATACTCAAAGCATAAAAATAAAAATAACAATAGGATATTGGCCATGCAAAAAAAGGGGAAAGAAAACCAAGGCTGGAGAAAAACTATAGAATGTAATTGGTTGGAACATTATTGATTCAAAACATTGCTAATTCTTCACTCAAAGTTATAGCAATTAACTTTCAAATACTTCCACTGCAAACAAGAAGGCTGAACGTATAAAAATTTCTGTATGAGTGGCTAAGTGCTATGGGAGGTACAGCCTAGAAAAGTATTTTGAGCTAGAGAAAGTCAGAATAGATACTAAGTAAAGGCCATAAAAATGAATCGTCACCGAAAGGATAGATATGAGGTATTATGCTCTGCTATTTGGAACATCACATAGAATATTAAAAACTATGTATCCATCAGTATATATAATGTGTGTGTATGCTTGTATATCTATTGAGAGTAAGAATTTGAGGAAAGAAACTGATATACAAGACCGAGAACAAAAACTAAAGAGGCCTTAAAAAAATATAAAAACTGATGTATTCTTAGTGTAGTTTTCAAGTTCCTGGAGAAAAGAAAACCAATAGCTTAAGTTTCATCTGAGTGGCTCAACACATTTTGTTATTGTTTACACACAGTATACATTGCCATTTCCAGTTTTACTTTATAGTTTTGGTAATCAATCTGATCCCTTACAAATAAATGTAAAACTCTTACGATTCTACAATTGTGCAAAGCCTTGGCATAAATGAGGCTGCAAGATGGCAGTTCTGGAGGAAGACCCATTGTTGTGTTTTCGTTAGTGCCTTTAAAATGAGGTCTTCAGCTTTCGCTGCCTGGTCACGGCCCAGAGAAATTATGGTCACATGATGTGTTGTTCCTTTTAACTCTTGTGCAAATCTCAGGAGGATGTTGGTAAGGTCGATCCCTGTATAATGACCTGGAGAGGTATATACAAATGTAAGCTCATTTAATTCCCTCTTAAAAATCACAATCCAGCATTTATTGAGTAGTGATGGGAAAAGGTATAGCCATAGCGGAAAGACTACAGGTTTTGAAATTAGAGCCCAGAGTTTAAATTTTGGCCCTGCCACTTACTAGCCTAACACACGAGGATGATAATAATATCTAACGACAGCAGCACCTGCTGGTTGTCTTCTCTGGCATTTACCTGTCCTTTCCTCCTCGGTAGCTGTACCCCAGTGTTGTTCGAGATGGCCGTGTGCCCAGCTAAAATACTACATTTTTAACTTCTGTGGGCATCTAGCTTTTGTGATAGATTTTGGCAGGAAATTTTGTTAGCAAAAGTGTTGTGTAATACTCAGTAGCAAAGACATGGAATCAACCCAAATGCCCATCAATGATAGACTGGATAAAGAAAATATGGTGCATACATACCATTGAACACTATGCAGTCATAGAAAGGAACAAGATAATTTCCTTTGCAGAGACATGGATGGAAATGGAAGCCATTATCTCAGCAAACTAACACAGGAACAGAAAACCAAACACTACGTGTTCTCACCCATAAGTGGGAACTGAGCAATGAGAACACATGGACAAATGTGGGGGAAACAACACATACTGGGGCCTGTTGGAGGTTGTAGGGAGGGAGAGCATCAGGATAAATGCTAAGGTATGTGGGGCTTAATACCTAGGTGATGGGTTGATAGGTGCAGTGAATCACCATGACACACGTTTACCTACGTAACAAACCTGCACGTCCTGCACATGTATCCTGGAACTTAAAATGAAACAAAATTAAATTAAAATAAAAGTGTTGTGTAATACTTTGGATATCTCCTTAAAGGGAGGATATGTGCCTTTCTTCCTTGCTTCCATTCTGTTGTTTGGAACATGAATATCAGGTGTCTAGAGCCCTAGCCACCATCATGGGCTAAGTCTTCAAGAAACGGATAGTACCTACTATGAGTGTGTCAGGCATCTAGCCAAGTGCTTTACATGGAAACGTTCCAGGTGAGAACCTGGAATGGTGGAGGCACTCCAGACAAGGTTTTATGTAATAAAATCAAAGTTTGAAATGATGAATTCTAAAGACACATTTGATATTTGGAACAGAAGATAAATGAAGAAAATATTTTGCTAGTTTATTTCTCATAGTTTATTTTGTAACATATATTTTTGCACATGTCAATATTTATTAAACACATGCATAGACATAAGGGCGATTCCAACCTCCAGAGCAACAGTATGTGTTTGCAAGGTATTTTCTTTTTCTTTTTTTGCAATATATCATTTAAATGTTTCATTAGATTTATATATAAGGAGGTAATTAAATGTAATATTTGAGATGCTGATCAATAGTTGCTTCTTTTTTCAATTTGTAATGTTTTATTTATTTCTTTTCTTTTTTTTTATTATACTTTATGTTCTAGGGTACATGTGAACAATATGCAGGTTTGTTACATATGTATACATGTGCCATGTTGGTGTGCTGCACCCATCAACTCATCATTTACATTAGGTATATCTCCTAATGCTATCCCTCCCCCCTCCCCCCACCCCACCCCAGTGTGTGATGTTCCCCTTCCCGTGTCCAAGTGATCTCAATGTTCAATTCCCACCTATGAGTGAGAACATGTGGTGTTTGGTTTTCTGTTCTTGTGATAGTTTGCTGAGAATGATGGTTTCCAGCTGCATCCATGTCCCTACAAAGGACGCAAACTCATCCTTTTTAATGGTTGCATAGTATTCCATGGTGTATATGTGCCACATTTTCTTAATCCA
>NW_016808209.1:31077-36928 GCF_001698545.2 Rhinopithecus bieti
GTGAATCTGACAATTATGTGTCTTGGAGTTGCTCTTCTCGAGGAGTATCTTTGTGGTGTTCTCTGTATTTCCTGAATTTGAATGTTGGCCTGCCCCACTAGGTTGGGGAAGTTCTCCTGGATAATATCCTGCATAGTGTTTTCCAACTTGGTTCCATTCTCCCCGTCACTTTCAAGTACACCAATCAGATGTAGATTTGGTCTTTTCACATAATCCCATATTTCTTGGAGGCTTTGTTCATTTTTTTTTACTCTTTTTTCTCTAAACTTCTCTTCTCACTTCATTTCATTCATTTGATCTTCAGTCACTGATACTCTTTCTTCCAGTTGATCGAGTCAGTTACTGAAACTTGTGCATTTGTCACATAGTTCTTGTGTCATGGTTTTCATCTCTATCAGGTCATTTATGGACTTCTCTGCATTGGTTATTCTAGTTATCCATTTGTCAAATCTTTTTTCAAGATTTTTAGTTTCTTTGCACTGGGTTCGTAGTTCCTCCTTTAGCTCTAAGAAGTTTGATCAACTGAAGCCTTCTTCTCTCAACTTGTCAAAGTCATTCTCCATCCAGCTTTGTTCTGTTGCTGGCGAGGAGCTGTGTTCCTTTGGAGGGGGAGAGGCGCTCTGATTTTTTGAGTTTTCAGCTTTTCTGCACTGCTTTTCCCCATCTTTGTGGTTTTATCTACCTTTGGTCTTTGATGATGGTGACGTGCAGATGGGGTTTTGGTGTGGACGTCCTTTCTCTTTGTTAGTTTTCCTTCTAACAGTCAGGACCCTCAGCTGCAAGTCTGTTGGAGTTTGCTTGAGGTCCACTCCAGACCCTGTTTGCCTGGGTATCAGCAGTGGAGGCTCAGTTGGAAATGCAGAAATCACCTGTCTTTTGTGTCGCACACACTGCGAGCTGGAGGCTGGAGCTGTTCCTATTTGGCCATCTTGGTGCCCAGCAAGGTATTTTCTTTGCAGAAAATCACCATTGATAAATTTTTCCATATTTGTGAATCTGAGAGGTTTTATTCCTCTGTGATATTTTCAGAGAGATTTATTCTTAGTAAAAAGTTGTAATTAACTCCTTTCCCAAAAATTTTAAATAGGGCTAGGAAAATATTTTAAACACGGAGTAATCTGATACAGAACCTACTTCTCCATATCTCTTGGCTGATATTGTATCATCATTGTATTAGTCTGTTCTGACACTACTATGAAGAAATACCTGAGACTGAGTAATTTATAAAGTAAGCAGGTTTAATTCACTCACAGTTCTGCATGGCTGGGGAGGCCTCAGGAAACTTACAATCATGGCAGAAGGCAAAGGAGAAGGAGGCACCTTCTTCACAGGGTGGCCGGACGGAATGAGTGCCAAGAGGGGAAATACCAGATTCTTATAAAACCATCGGATCTCAAGAGACTCACTCACTATCACGAGAACAGCACGGGGGGAACCACCCCCATGATCCAATTACCTCCACCTGCTCTCGCCCTTGACACATGAGGATTATGGGGATTACAATTAAAGGTGAGATTTGGGTGAGGACACACAGCCAAACCATATCGATCATCTTAACTATTCACAAATAGCTTACCATGAGACTGAATAAGTATCAGCGGAGTTCTGGCATTGGATTCTTTATATGCATCTTTCAAATTAACTCCAGTTCTTTGAAGATATTCATTTCCCATTTTTTCAGTTATAAACTTTCTCACTGAATTATTTAAACTTTCTGGTCTAAGAATTTTATCTAAAAAAGAAAATATGGAAGATAAGGTAAAATTAAAATCTCCCAGGGAGATATTCCCTATGGTAAAATGAAATAAAAATAAGTAGTATTCATTTTTTAGCTTTTCAGCTAGAGTTCTCCTGTTGGGAAAGCTTAATGGGAGAGTCTATGCATGGAGCGGAAGCTGCCACCATGTTCCTGTGGCCATAATGTGGCCCTTCTTAGATACCAGGGCTACCTTGTGCCTCTATCTCTTTCACACTCTGAGTGAGCTCTTGCTTTGTTTGTAAAGATCCAAGTTATACTCCCTAACTCTGCAAAAAGAAATACTTTTCCCCTTGGTTTTCTTCCTTCATTGGTTATTCTAGTTATCCATTTGTCAAATCTTTTTTCAAGATTTTTAGTTTCTTTGCACTGGGTTCGTAGTTCCTCCTTTAGCTCTAAGAAGTTTGATCAACTGAAGCCTTCTTCTCTCAACTTGTCAAAGTCATTCTCCATCCAGCTTTGTTCTGTTGCTGGCGAGGAGCTGTGTTCCTTTGGAGGGGTGAGGCGCTCTGATTTTTTGAGTTTTCAGCTTTTCTGCACTGCTTTTCCCCATCTTTGTGGTTTTATCTACCTTTATCTACCATTGTTCACATGTCTAGAGCAAGAAAACCCCGTGGTGTTGGAGGGAAGAAAATCCAGGATAACACAACTGGAAGAGTATTAATTCTTCCACTAATAAAATGAAAACAAATGGCACAATCTTTATATGTTTAAGCAACTAGAATACAAATCTGAAAAGAATGCTAGATGGACTAAAAGATTTTGGAAACAGTATAAATGTGTAGTAAACAGAGGTTCAGGGTATACTGGAAATCATTGCAAATTTCAGAGGAAAGACCTTTCCCATAAAAACTGTTTTACACAAATCACTTACATGATATTTCTCTACATAATGACCATAAAATATGTCCTGAACATGTTCAACATCTGGGACTCCATCATTTAAAGCAAAACTGAAACTACACATGTCTGTGTGTCTGTGTGATGTGCCAGGTTGGACCATGGGAAGTTGCCATTTTTACCTTTCAAAAACTGTCAAATATTGGCAATTTTATATGTTTAACACAGCACATTTAATCATTATGCTGAATTCTGCTCTTTTCTGTTATGTTTTGGAAAAATTATTCTTAAAATTTTCTTTTAATTATATGTATCATATATTTTTAAAAATGAAAATAGGCAGCACACAAAGACTCTAGGTCTAATAGCAGAGTTCACTCAGAATATCCAGTTGGTGAGACCATGTTAGAATCACTGAGTCAAACAAATGATTAGGTGTTTCCCCAATACCATCACTGTCGAGAATCTATGCTCCCAAATGGTCATCATAATTTTTTGTCACCAACATGCCACTAGCTCCTCTTTTTATTCTATTGATTAATCAAGATTTTGTTACATTTCTCCGCTGTTGTAAATTTTAACCTTGAGGCTTATTTTTTTTTTTTTTTAGAGGTAGGAGAGAAAGGGAAGGTAGAAGAAACAGAGTTCTGTTGAATTCAATTTCACTAGCTCCTTTCTAAGCAACCACAAATCATTCTGAACATTTTCTGCATGTCTATATCCCCTCATTGTCCTCTTTCACACCCTCTTTTCAGTCCAATAGGCTATAGCAGTGGCGAGGGGTGAAAAGCTAGGCAAAGTCCTTGTCCTCATGGAACTCTGAGAAATTCTTCTCCAGGGCAAGCTTCTTTCTAATATATTTTAACTTAATCTTTTATGTGACAATCTCAATTTCTAACTCTTACAGGTCAGGCTCAGTTTTAAATATCTAACTTAGTTTTCCTATGCATACACTCATACATACATACACTTGATCAGACCATGACTTCTAACTTCTGGTTTGGAAGATAGGATAGCTATACTCATAAAATTTCTAGTTCATAAACTAAAATCACTGGTAACTTACTGGGAGAAGGTAATGTGGCACAGGTTTAAAATCTAGTTATTTTTGTTGTTCAGGTAATTCATCCTTGCTACATAAAATTCAAGCAATGCAAAAGGTAAAATGAAAAGTGAAGGTCTTACTCCCCAGATACATTGTTTCTTGTATTGTTATTCCCCAGATATATCCCCAGATATGTTGTTTCTTATGGCTCCTCCTAGATATTTTCAACACATATACAGGAGATATTTTCAACACCTCCCTCCCTTTCTCCACAAATGAAGTTGTTCTATACAGATTGTTCAATATTTTGTATTTGTCAATTAATATAGCTTAAATATATTTTCATGTCACCACTATGTCAATAATCCACATGTAGAGTAGAGGTATCAATCTGTCTAAAGTAGTCAGGTAGATAACAAAAATTAGAGAAGTGGGTTGGATAGAAGAAGAAAATCCTCTTCTAAAAGAAAAATAAAGATGCAAATATCATCGTATTTGCAAATGGCAACTAACATTCAACAGCAGTGTCAGGAAGTAGCAGTGAGCAGTGAAGACTGTAGTGCACTGGGCCAAAGGGACAGACACTGCTCAGCTCTAGCTATTGCTGCCATTGAGGAATGTGGGCTCAGTGTTGCCTAAGGCCAGAAATCTGTATTTTTATTTGAAATCTCTCAATTTTCAAATTTTGGCTCAAAAATAAAAAATAATCCAAACTCAAACCAAAACAAAAAACAAATGTGTGTATCAATGTTCATAGCAGCATTGTTCACAATAGCCAAAAGGCAGAAACAAACGTTTTTTGTCTATCAGTGGATTAATGGCTAAATGAAACATGATATATACACACAATGGGATATTACTCAGCCTTAAAATAGGAGGAAATTCTGACACATGGTACAACATGGATGAACTATGAAAACATCATGCTATGTGAAATAAGCCAGACATAAGCATGATGGGAGGCAGAAGGTAGAATGGTGGTTGCCAGCAACTGTCAGGAGGATAGACTGGGGAGTTATTATTGAACAGGTACAGAATTTCTATTTAAGATGATGACAAAGTTTTGGAAAGGTATGGGGATGATAGTTATGCAACATTGTGGATATACTAAATGTCACCGAATTGCATGCTTAAAGGGTTAAAAGGGATTATTATGAAGATTAAATGAAATAATGTATCTATATTTTATCACAATAAACCCAGAAAACAACTCACTTCAAGATATGTATACATATAATTTTAAAAAAATATATGATATTTATTTTAGTTATTTTGCTTAAAACTTGGAAGTTGCTATGGTCTGAATGCTGGTGTCTCCTCCAAATTTATATGGTGAAACCTAATCTCCAATGTGTCAGTATTAAGAGGTGGAAACTTAGGAGAGGATTAGGTCATGAGGGTGAGATTAGTTCCCTTATAAAGATAGTTCCCTTATAAATAAGTCTTGAGGAACCTGGGCAACACAGTGAGATCTCATCTCTTAAAAAATTAGCCTGTCGATCAGAGGGCGGAGCAAGATGGCCGAATAGGAACAGCTCCAGTCTCCAACTCCCAGCGCGAGCGACACAGAAGACTGGTGATTTCTGCAGTTTCAACTGAGGTACTGGGGTCATCTCACTAGGGAGTGCCAGACAATCGGTGCTGGTCAGCTGCTGCAGCCCGACCAGCGAGAGCTGAAGCAGGGTGAGGCATCGCCTCACCTGGGAAGCGCAAGGGGGAAGGGAATCCCTTTTCCAGCCAAAGGAAACTGAGACACACAACACCTGGAAAATCTGTTAACTCCCACCCTAATGCTGTGCTTTACCAAGGGTTGTAGCAAACGGAACACCAGGAGATTATATCCCACACCTGACCCAGAGAGTCTCACACCCATGGAGCCTCCCTCATTGCTAGCAAAGCAGTCTGAGCAGTCTGAGATCTAATTGCAAGGTGGCAGTGAGGCTGGGGGAGGGGCGCCCACCATTTCAGAGGCTTAAGTAGGTAAACAAAGCCGCCTGGAAGTTTTAACTGTGTAGAAGCCACCACACCACAGCTCAAGGAGACCGGGCTTCTTCTGTAGACTCTTCTTCTGGGGACAGGACATAGTTAAACAAAAAGCAGCAGTAAACTTGGCAGAGGTAAATGACCCCATCTGACAGCTTTGAAGAGAGCAGTGGATCTCCCAGCACAGAGGTTGAGATCTGAGAATGGACAGACTGTCTGCTCAAGTG
>NW_016808209.1:42437-52697 GCF_001698545.2 Rhinopithecus bieti
TCCTTTGTAGGGACATGGATGCAGCTGGAAACCATCATTCTTAGCAAACTATCACAAGAACAGAAAACCAAACACCGCATGTTCTCACTCATAGGTGGGAACTGAACAATGAGATCACTTGGACTCGGGAAGGGGAACATCACACATCGGGGCCTATCATGGGGAGGGGGCAAGGGGGAGGGATTGCATTGGGAGTTATACCTGATATAAATGACGAATTGATGGGTGCTGACGAGTTGATGGGTGCAGCACACCAACATGGCACAAGTATACATATGTAACAAATCTGCACGTTATGCACATGTACCCTAGAACTTAAAGTATAATAATAATAAAAAAAAATTAGCCTGTCATGGTGATGCACACCTGTCGTCTCAGCTACTCATGTGGCTGAGGCAGGAGTTTCAGGCTGCAGTGAACTATGATCACACCACTACACTACAGCCCTACAGCCTGGATGACAGAGTGAGACCTAATTTAAAAAAAGAAAAGAAAAGAAAAGAAAAAGACTTTCTTGTTGTGAGGACACAGCAAGGCGATGCCACCCATGAAGCAAGCCCTTACCAGACACTGAATCTGCTGGGTCCTTGAAGTTGGACTCCCAGCCTCCAGCGTGGTGAGCAGTACATTTCCGTTGTTTACAAATTACCCAATCTATTGGGTTTTAGCAATCTATTTTGTTACAGCACCCCAAATGAATGAAGACAGAAATCTTCTAAGCAAGATCACAGGTTCAAATCCATTTGATTAGTAATAAATTGCACCTGAAAAGTTGCAAAAAACCAAACAAAACTTCAGGCCAAATAAAACATGTTTATAAGCCAGATGCAGCCATATTTTGCAATCTTTACATACAGAGAATTTTAAAGTGTTGCAAAATAAAGTTTAAGGCAGAAATCAAAAGGATTACTGGTTGTCCAGGTTAGCATTTTCAAGAATTTCAGGAAATTAAGAATTTAAGGAATTTAAATGAGGTGAGAGATTTTCCCCTCACTAAATTAGGGAATGAATGTCAAAATAAAGATTTTTTTAGGGCAATAAGGATGAATTTAGGATAATCTACTCTGGAAAGTCTAATATAGTATGACTACCAAGAACACAGATATGAGAGCCAACCTGTCTGAGATTCAACCTGGCTCTATTTGGCAATTTATAAACCTTGGTTTCCTAATCTGTAAAATGAAGGAAATAATTGTCCCTACCTTCCAAGATTATTATAAGTATTAACTGGAATAATATATGTAAAGTGCTTAACACATACTAAACTCTTCATGTGTTAGGGGTGCTAATAAATGACACCCATGCATACTCATAATCCACCAACCTCTACCCTCAGCCAGGTTCTGAAACAATTGAGAAATAGAGGTGTTGGGCAAAAATATCATTTTATTAATAATAAAGGTCATGCTGGTGGATGTGGCTTAGGTATGAGGCAACAATGTGCTTCCTGATACAGAATCTAGAATTAGACAGACTTACCTGTCACAAGTAGTGCTGGTCAGCCATTGGCCTCTCCCTACAGGACCAAGGTCTGTTCCTGTATGGTTTATGGCATGGAGAAGCAGCCGGAAAGTATGCTCATTACAGGCAGACAAATCCCAAAAGGGACAGGGCTATGAGTCCCCCATTCCAGGGAAGAACAAATGAGGGGACAGAGGGACTCCAGGAATATTCCTCACATTGGACTCTCCATATGAAAGAAGCATTAAGGGGAGGTGTAGGTGTTTCCCTCTCACATTAACGTTCACAAAATGTACTTTAAAAATACATTTTACTTGTAAAATTTTAATTTTGAAGGGCTTAAGTTACTAATAAAGCACTCAAAATATTTAGAATATTAATATTTCCTCATAAGATATCTTACCAAAATAAGTCTTTGAAATGAAGTGAGTTTCTCCCAGGGAAAATTTATAGGATTACATGTTTCTTTATTTTCATTCAAAAGTTCAGCTAGATATAATTTAGAGAAAGAAACTGGGATTAATAGTCAAATACTTTTTATCATTAAAAGATATCACAATGAACATTTCTGTCATAAAATTGTGAAGTTTTTTTTTTTTTCTCAACATGGTTGACTTTTAAAGTGAGCTTTATTTCTGTAAGCTTTAGGGCATCACTAGCTGTGCTTCACACCTCAAAAGAGGGAGACATTAAGACAGATTTAAGTTTCAACTTGGACCAACTGAAGTGGTGAATGAATAGTAATATAAGAAGATGATGGACAGATGAAGAAATAAAATGAGAAGCCAAAGGCACAGCCAGTCAACACATTATAACCTGTTCCTGTATATGTGGTGTTTTTCTGATGAATATAAACTAATAAGAGTAGAGGTTGGAGATTTATATTCATCCAGCTATAACAGATATGGGAAATGAGAATCAAATGGAAATGCAACCAGATTATCAAATTTTTGAAAAATTAAATATTATATCTATCCATATATATTTAATACTGACCCCTCTTACCACCACAATAGAGTCCTGCTGGATTACAATGTTTTGCAAGGTGGGAAGCCTTCTAGTCTTCATTTCCAGCTGTCCCGGATACGGTTATCATTTCTACTTACCTCTTATTTCTGTGGTATTTTCCCAATGTCTAACTTTAAATACAAATTAGGTTATAGAAATGGCTTTTTTGAATGCAGATAATATTGATGTGTTGATCTTAAGAAAAGTTCATGATACATGAAGGTATAGTTATAAATGGATAATTTGGGGTTATTTGTAAAATAAAAAGACCTTCACTTTACAAAAAGGGTCAATAAAGAATTATTTTAAATAAAAGTTGCTGACTCTTACAGTATAATAAATTGTGGGTCCCACATATATTACAGATAAATGCAACAAAATAAAATGATAACGACTCAAAGAGAAAACTCTACAGGAGGAGGAGACCTTAATAAGAACTTGAAATCAAGAATGTATAAAAGAAAAAAATAGACATAATTGACTATACAAACATTTAAACACATATAGCATAGGTACTATAAAAACAAATTCAATAGACAATAAATAATTCAGAAAAATATTTGAATATAGATGTTAATACATATAATAAGACAAAAGCGAATTATCTATAACACTAATGGGAGTTTAAGCTTTTCAGATGGGCAAAATAAAAAAAATCAATACTCCTATGGAAAATGGGCATTCATATTGCTGGTGGAAATATAAATTATCATAGACTTTTAAAGAAAGCGACTTGGCAGCAACTGTTAACACAAAAATAATTTCCTTTTGTTCCAGCAATTCCACTTCTGATTATTTATCTTATAGAAATAAAAGCAAAGGAAAAATGTATAAGGATGTTTATGTTATTGCATAATATAATTGTCTATTTTGGCAAAAATCAGGAAGTGAAGTAGAGCAAAATGTGGAAGGAAACAAATTAGGTTGTATTCTGAGTGGGGGTGTTATGAGTGAAGGTAGTAGGGAAAACGAAGGAGAGTTCGAAGTGGAAAAGAAAAGAAAAGATGTGCTAAAAATAGTAAGTCATTTGAATTTAAGGTAAGATCCTTTCCCATGTTACTTTAAAAATACACATTTGTTAAAATGAACAATATATGTAGGTTTGTTCAGATTCAAGATTCCAAACTAGCATGGTGTAATGAAACTAGTGTGGTATATTTAATCTCTCTGAAATTCTGATTTCTAATCAGATTTTCTCATGAAGTTCATTATAATCCTTTCATGGATTGGTATGAGGATTATACTGAATAACATGTGCATGCTTAAAATGTAGTTATATTCCTCCAATTTTTTCATAATGTAAGATATTGTACGACATTTACAAATTGAAAATCCATACACATACACAGGTACTTAGGTTAAAACATTGAATGCTTTCTTACTCTTCTCTGGTGGTTTTGTATTTTCCTCCAATGAAGCATTTTCTGAAGAGAAAGGTGTGCTGATCAGAGAATAAACTGCTTTACTGTTCTTAAAAGTATCCCATTGTGATACGTTTGATAAAAGGGATTTGCACAGAAGTGAAAATGGTTCCAGGTGAGCGCTGACATATTGACACTGCCTCCACCTGGAATCTGACAGCCACTGAAGATGCTGACTTTCATCTATTTCAAATGTGCCTAATAAAAAAAGAAAAATGATCACATTAGAAGAGATAAGCCCTTTACCTTTTAGTTATTCATTACAAAGTAGATACTTGACAAAGATGTGCTGTTAGGCTATTTCATATAAAAACTATTTTATAGACATAAAATTATATTTTACATAAAACAGAAAGCTACTTTATATAAAATTACATAAGAGGTAATTGTTTTATTGTGGTAAAAATATAACTAAATTTATCATCTAAACCTTTTTTTGTTTTTGTTTTTTGAGACAGAGTCTCATTCTCACTCAGGCTGGAGTGCAGTGGTGCGATCTCTGCTCACTGCAACATTTGCTTCCTGGTTTCAAGTGATTATTGTGCCTCAGCCTCACAAGTAGCTGGGATTACAGGTGTGTACCACAATGCCAGGCTAATTTTTGTATTTTTTGCCATGTTGGCCAGGCTGATCTCAAACTCCTGGCCTAAAGTGATCCGCCCCCCACCTTGACCTCCCAAAGTATTGGGACTACAGGCATGAGCCACTGCACCCAGCCCATCTTAACCATTCTTAAGTGTACACTTTGGTAGTGTTAAAGATATTAATACTGTTGTGAAACTGAGAATAAATCCCAGTTGGTTATGGTGTACAATCTTCTTAATGTGCTGTTGAATTTGGTTTGTTAGTATTTTGCTGAGGATTTTTGCATCAATGTTATTCAGAAATACTGGTCTGTAGTTTACTTGTAGTAGGTTTGTCTGGCTTTGGTATCAGAATAATACTGGCCTCACAGAATGAGTTAGGAAGTGTTTCTGTCTCTTCAATTTTTTGAAAGAGCTTCAGGAAAATTTATGTTATTTTTTAAATGTTTGGTAGAATTCAATGAAGCCAACTGGTCCTAAAATTTGCTTTTTTTTTTTTTGGCGGTTTTTGGTTACCTGTTCAATCTCCTTGTTATTGGTGTGTTCAGATTTTCTATTTCTTCATGATTCAGTCTCAGTAGACTACAAGGAATTTATCCATTACTTCTAGGTTATCCAATTCATTGTCATACAATTGTTCATGGTAGTCTCTTAGAAATCTTTTTATTTCTCTGCATCTACTTTAATGCTGTCCCTTTCTTTCCTGATTTTTATTATTTGCATCTTATCTCTTTTTTTCTTAGTTAACTGAGCTCAAGGTTTGCAAATTTTGTTGATCTTTTCAAAACACCATTAGTTTTGTTTATTTTTTTCTATTCTCTATTTTGTTTATCACTGCTTTAGTCTTTATTATTTCATTCCTTTTGCTAGCTTTGGGTTTAATACATTGTTTTTCTAGTTTCTTGAGGTAAAAGTTAAGTACACTTTCCTCTTTTTTAAAGTAGGTATTTACAGTTATAAACTTTCATCTTAGCACTGCTTTCAGTGTATCCCCTAAGTTTTAATATGTTGCATTTTCATTTGTCCCTAAGTATTTTCTAACTTCCCTTGTGATTTAGTCTTTGACCTACTGGGTGTTTAAGAGTGTGTTAATTTCTACATCTTTGTGGATTTTTCAGTTTTCATTCTGTTGATTTCTAGTATCATTTCATTGTGTTTGGCAAATACACTTGGTATGACTTCTTGAATTTGTTAAGACTTGTTTTATGGTCTAACATGTGGTCTATCCTGGGGAATATTTATGTGCACTTAATAAGAATGTACATCTTGCTGTTATTGGGAAGACAGTTCTGTGTATGTCTGTTTGATCCAGTTGATCTACCGTGTTGTTCAATTTTCTTATGACCTTCTGTTTCATTGTTTTATTCACTACTAAAAATGGAGTACTGAAGTCTCCTACTATTATTGGGTCGCTGTCTTATTTCTCCCTTCAATTTGTCAAAGTTTGCTTCATGTATTTGGGAGCTCTGAGGTTTAGTGCATAAGCATTTATTACTACATATCTTCTTGGTGAGTTGACCCTTTTATCATTATCTCACATCTGTCTTTGTCGTTTGTAACAGTTTTGATTTCAAGTCTACTTCATCTGATATTAGTATAACCACTCCTACTCTCTTTGGTTACTATTTGCATGGAATATTTTTCTCCATTCTTTCATTTTCAGCCTATGTGTTTCTTTAGATATGAGTCTCCTGTAGACAGCATATAGTTAGATACTGTTTTTTAAATTAATTCAGCCAATCTGTGCCTTTTTATTGAAGAGTTTAATCCATTTAAATTTAAAGTAAGTACTCATAGGGAAGGAATTACTATTTCCATTTGTTGTTTTCTGTATGTCTTGTAACTTTCTCCCTTCCTGTCCTCTTTTATTGCCTTTTTCGGTATTTTGTTGATTTTCATAGTGATATACTTTGATTACCTTCTCATTTTGTTTTGTGCATATTCTATAGATATTTTCTTTGTGGTTACCATTGCAATTACATAATTTAATCTTAATTTTATAGCATTCTATTTTAAACTGACAACAACTTAACTTCAGTCTCATACAAAAATTCTACTCCCATCCTGGCAACATAATGAGACCTTGTCTCTACAAAAAATTTTTAAAAATTAGCTGAGTATGGTGGCATGTGCCTGCAGTCCTAGCTACTTGGGAGGTGAGGTGAGAGGATCACTTGAGCCCAGAAGTTGGAGGCTACAGTGATCTATGATCCCATCACTGTATTCTAGCCTGGGTGACAGTGAAACTATGTCTTCAAAAAAACCAAAATCTACTAATTTAGGGCTTTAGCACCCCCCTTATGTTATTGATGTCACAAGTTACATTTTTATATATTGCATACCGATTAAGACAATTATAGATTAAAAAATGTTTTTGTAACTTAAGTTACATTTACCAAAATTACAATAGTACAAGTTACTATCTTTCTCCACATATTTACCTTTACTGAAGAACCTTATATTTTTCATATAGTTTCATGTTGCTGTGTATTATCCTTTTGCTTCAACTTAAAGGAGTTTCTTTAGCATTTCTTGGAGACCATTTCTAGTGGTAATAAACTCCCTCAATGTTTGTTTATCTGAGAAATCTTAATTTTTCTTTCATTTTTGAAGGGCAGTTTTGACACATACAGTATTATTGGTTGAGAGTTTTTTTCTTTTAGCACTTTGAATATATATCTCACTCCCTCTAGTTTGCAAAGGTTTTCCTGAGAAATCACTGGTAATCATATAGAAGCTCCCTTGTATGTACAAATAACTTTTTCTCTTGCTGCTTTCAAGATTCTGTCATTGTCTCTGACTTTAGACAGTTTGATTATAATGTGTCTGCTGTGTTTCTTTTTGGATTCATCCTAGTGGAGTTCTTTGAATTTTTTGAACCTGTATGTTTTTTTCTTTCCTTAGATTTGGGAAGCTTTTAGCGACTGTTTCTTCAAAGAATTTCTCTACCCCTTTCTCTCTTTTTTCCTTCTTCTGGGAGTGCCATAATGCATATATTGCTCAACTTAATATCATCCTATAGGTCCCTTAGGCTCTCTTTGCTTTTTAATTTTTTTAGCTTTTTTTTTTTGCTTTTCTGACTCGATAATTTCAAATGATCTGTCTTCAAGTTTGCTGATTCTTTGTTCTGTCTGATTAAGTCTGCTGTTGAACCCCTGTAATAATTTCTCAGTTCAGGTTTTGCATTTTTCACCTTCAGAATTTGTTTCATTCTTTTTTATAGTTTTTATGTCTTTGCTGATATTCTCATTTTGTTCATGCATCATTTAACTGACTTTATTTAGTTCTCTGTTATTTATTTATTTATTTTAGCTCATTGAGCAACTTTATGACAGTTATTTTAAATTCCTTGTCAGGCAGCTCATAGATCTGCATTTCTGTGGGACTGGTTTCTGGAGCTTCATTTTGTTCCTTTGATTGGACCATTTCCCCCTGTTTCTTTGTTTGCCTTAATATCTTTTTTTCCGGGGTTGGCATCTGAAAAAACTACCACCTTTCCCAGTCTTTGGTACTGGCTTTGTGCAGGGAAAAACCCTCACCAATCAGCCTAGTTGGAGGTTCTAAGACCTTTTTAACCTTTTCTAATCCCTTGCTCCTCCTAATTTCTCCCTGTGAAACTGTAGGTCTAATGTGCTGCTTGCATCTGGATTTTAGTGGTTTCCAAACTCCAGTGCCAGTCTTGCCAATATTCTGAGTCAGGCAAGACAAAAACCAGTCCCTTGGGAGGTCCCTAGACAAGCCAGAACACTGGATGCACTGTCTACTCTTTTGTTTCTATCTGAGGAAGGAGCTCTGATATGAGGTATTTCCTGTCAGTTGTTCCACATTATACCACAAAGAGGGAGGGGCATGAATAGGCATGTGTCAAATGATGCAAAATTTCCTATCCCTTTCACTGGAGTCTCTTCTTGGTTTTACAATAGCCTGGATGCTGTAGCTTCTCAACTGATCTCTAGAGTTCTCACAGAAGTATTCTGATCTGTATATTGTTGTTAGCTTGGTATCTCTGTGAAGGAAGGGAGCCTATAGCATCCTACTCTGCCATTTTGCAGACTTAAAATTTACAAATTACAGCATAACAACGTGAATGTATTTAATATCACTTAAAAATTGAGATGATAAATTCTATGTTATATGTATTTGACCACAGCTTAGATAATAAACATAATAAAAATACAACATAGAAACATTTAAAAGATTCAATAATTAAATAATTGTGTCTAACCTTTTTGGATAAACATGACTTTTGCGTTTCAAATTTTCAACCAGGTTTTCATAAGAAAGTGAGGGCAACTGTAATTAGGGGGTGGGGGAAGGTTTAACTCCTGAAGGTATCCAATCAGTGTTTATGTTTGGGTTTGCTCCTGTTGACTACCATTAGATATTCTGCTTTGTAGATTAGGATTATAATAAGCATAGCAATTATCATTTATGTATTCATTCATTCATTAAAAAATTATTGAGTAACGGTGGAGGTGCTTGACCTCAAGCTACTTTTACTTTAATCAATTATAGAGGTATTGACTTGGAGCACCTTAGTGGAAGGAAACACACTTTTAATGGACTTTTACTGAATCCAGAATGATAACTTTTACTTACTAGTAAGTCTAGACTGGGATAATGCACTTTTAATATTTATCAATATGCCAGAATATAAAAAGATGTTCCATTCTTCTTCTGGTAGGAATCCAATGTCATCCTCTATTAGATTTCCATTAGCATTATTTTGCATGATTGCAGTGCAAAGCCGAAAAGAGAAGCAAAGTTTATCTTCATTAAATAGAGCTGAAGAAATCACCTATAGGGAAAACATAACATATTAATCCAGTGAGATTAAATAAACAAGTAAAATCCACACTAAAGAATGTCTCACCTTAAAAATACTTTTTGTCAACACATCTATTGCACTTTTAATATGCTTATCTAAGAGATTTTTCTCATTTTCCAAGGTGGGTTCTTTTGAAATATTTATAATCTCATGAACTTCTTTTGGAGACACTTTCTCCCTTTTAAAACTATGTTCTTGTTCTTTGCTTTTGGAAACTACTGACAAAACAAAAACCTGATGAAACCAGTCTAGGGAGAACTGGTACATATAGTTGATTTGCGTGAGACCAGCTACTAGAAAGTAGAGCAGGGCACCTCGGGTTGCAATGGGGAGATAGTTTTTACGTATTGCTTCAATTTCACTTTCAGCTTTTTTTGTTGCTTCGATGCGCTTTGAAATTTCATTTGATGTCATTTTGGATTTTCTTAAGGTATCTATAATTTCTTCATCATCTAATACGTATCCTAAAGACAAACAAAAAGTGAAGTTAAATAAAGACTATTGTAACAGTAAATGGCTATTTCCTCACTCTGCACTCTTTGTGTAAGGGTTTTTAACTCTTGGTTTCTTATTGGCTTTATGTCGGACATGGGCTCTTAAATGAAGTTAGGTAATATTTCTAATAAGAATTTGAGGCTGGGCGCAGTGGCTCAAGCCTGTAATCCCAGCACTTTAGGAGGCCAAGACGGGCGGATCACGAGGTCAGGAGATCGAGACCATCCTGGCTAACACAGTGAAACCCTGTTTCTACTAAAAAAATACAAAAAACTAGCCAGGTGTGGTGGCAGGTGCCTGTAGTCCCAGCTACTCGGGAGGCTGAGGCAGGAGAATGGCGTGAACTTGGGAGGCGGAGCTTGCAGTAGTGAGCTGAGATCCGGCCACTGCACTCCAGCCTGGGCGACAGTGCGAGACTCCGTCTCAAAAAAAAAAAAAAAAAAAAAAAAAAAAATTATTAAAA
>NW_016808209.1:53061-67948 GCF_001698545.2 Rhinopithecus bieti
AAAAAAAAAAAAAAAAAAAAAAAAAGGATTTTGATTAATAGTATGTACACCTCACTTCCCACTCCCTCATCTCTTCTTTATATTACTTTAGTATTGGTGGATCCTATTTTTATTACAGGCATATAATAAGTAACCATTCCATGATAAGGAATGCATTTACAGTATGACCCACTATACACACAGAATATTAAAATCAATTTTCAAAAAATAACAAGTATGCCATTATTTCACGTGATGTGTTCTGATATTTTGTATTCTATTTTATTAAACATATGAAACTGATCATGGCCAATGACATTTATTTCTCAACCCACTAATAGATTGCAACTCACCTTTTGAAAAAGCACTTCTCTAGAAAGTACAAATAATAAATCTATTCCCTTCACATATTTAAGGGAGCTCTCAGGTTTCCATTATAAACTCTTCTGTTTTATGGGCTAAACATCCCCATTTTCCTCAACTGCTTTTTTCTTATGATATGATTTTTAGAGCCCTCTTTGATTCTTGCCCTTGGACACATTTTAGTTTGAAACGAGCCTTTTAAAAATGTGGCATCCAGAACTAAACACAGTATTTCAGCTTGATATGACTATTGCTGGGAATAATGAAATTAGTATATTCCACAATCTGTGTACCATATTCTTATTGATGCAGGTGAAGCTTTTACAGGAATGTCTGGACCTAAGTCATGGACCACCTCTCACAGTACTCACCCTACCACACCATTTCCCACAGAGGTTGGGCAGTCACACCAAAGAGAAAATAAGAGGCAATAAGAATGGCTAGTTTTCGGCCAGGTGCAATGGGTAGCTTACAACTGTAATCTCAGCACTTTGGGAAGCCGAGATGGGTGGATCATGAGGTGAGGAGATCGAGACCATCCTGGCCAACATGGTGAAATCCCTTCTCTACTAAAAATACGAAAATTCGCTGGGTGTGGTGGTGCGTGCCTGTAGTCCCAGCTACTTGGGAGGCTGAGGCAGGAGAATCGCTGGGAGGTGGAGGTTGCAGTGAGCTGAGATTGTGCCACTGTACTCCAGCCTGGCAACGGAGCGAAACACCGTCTCAATAAATAAATAAATAAACATAAGAATGGCTAGTTTTCACTATTCACAATAGCAAAGGCATGTAATCAACCTAAATGCCCATCAGTGATAGACTGGATGAAGAAAATGTGGTACATACGATGCAGCCATAAAAAAGAACAAGATCATGTACTTTGCAGGGACAGGGGTGGAACTGGAGGCCATTATCCTCAGCAAACTAACACAGAAACAGAAAACTAAACACTCCATGTTTTCACTTGTAAGTGGGAGCTAAATGATGAGAACACATGGACACATAGAGGGGAACAACATATACAGGAACCTATTAGAGGGTGATGAGTAGTAGGAGGGAGAGGATCAGGAAAAATAACTAATGGGTACTAGGCTTAATACCTGAGTGATGAAATAATCTGTACAACAAATCCCCATGACACAAGCTTACCTATGTAACAAACCTGCACTTGTAGCCCTGAACTTAAAAGTTAAAAAACAAACAAACAAACGAAAAGCCTAGTTTTACTAAATCCTGGAAAGGAGGAGGAAAACCTATGCATATAATCAAGGTGTCTCTTAATTTAGTTTTTTTCCAGAACAATTTTTACTGAAAACACTATTACTCAAAGATCACAGTCTTTAAAAAATACCCAGACTCTACTACAAGGAACAAATGGTAGAGAATAAACAGCAAAGGCACAATAAAAGCATATAGTGCTGTAATGAGTGTTATCTTAAACACCTTTTCATTTAGCTCATAAAATCCATCTTTTGTTCAATTCAGGTGAAGTTTATAGCAAAATATGACTTGTTATATGAGTGGTTCATAAAATGGGAGTGGCTGTGCTTCTGAATCTTGATTGTCACCTTCTATGTATATTATATAATACTTAGATGTTTTGCTCCCTAAGGAGTTACCAGCCAATGGCTCCAGTCTTACAAGAAAACCAAAAAACAAAAAACAAAAAGCAGATACAGAAGCCTTGTCCATGTAGTTAGCCTTATTACTAGAAGCACAATTTATTCATGTGTTATAAAGAAACAGCTTATTAGGTATAATTAACATTGAAAAGGAATAAAGTCAGGTCCTCCAGGCATAAATGTGTATTTAACATTTCATAATAAAAATATGCTTCTAAATGAGGATTTGCCTGTATTTCTAATATAAGATATAATTAAATTTGAGCTCTTTTTTTTGTAAACATGGCTGCAAAAATTGAGTTACAGACTTATTTGTCTTAAAAATTCTCCATTTAACACATATCTCTTTTTGGAATTGAGTCAAGACAATGGCATGCTAAGGCAGCAACACTCAGGAGGATCCTAGGAGGAAAGGCATGCCCTCCCCACTACTCTCCCTACTGAAGCTTTTGTTTGTTTGAGGTTTTAAACAAAATGTAAAGTCTCCTAAGGTCTTAATCATTTCCCCAAACTAAGGCAGTTGTATGCCGTAAAAATGTAAGTTCTTTGTCAAAGGTTAAGAACATGCTGAACAAGTCAGTGTTTTCTGCACATCTTAGCAGACCTTACAGAGGCAACACTGGAACTCCTCATCACAGTTATTCTTGTTTCGGCCACAGGTCTCAGCAAGGTGCTGTTATTTGCAGCAATTTGTTAGGGAAGAAATGTCAATATTAAGGTAAACGTCTAACAGTGGGGAGCCACATCCTTTCGGTGGAGAAAGGTGTGTAACCACAATGTGGGAACGGCTCAAATTCATCACTGCACTGATACAAGGCATTGCACTGATACAAGACAGGCAGATCTGTCTTGCTTCCGGGAAGTCCAAGGCAGCACGGTGAATGTGGTTCCAGCTGTGGATAATAAGGAATGGGCTACCACGTAGTAGCACCTGTGAGCACTGGCCGAGAGGAGGGGCAAGCGGGCAAATGTGGACCCAGGCTGTGAGGGTTGGGGGTGACACCCATGGCATCACTGCCCCAAAAGTTCCAGTGTTAACACATAGGTAACATCATCTAAAGTATCTCTCTCTATACATATGTGCAGATAGAAGGGTAAGTAAATGGATTGATAAATAGACAGAATATGTGTGTGTGTGTGTGTTTATGAGAAATGGATCCTACTATAAATACTGTGTTTTAAGTAACTAGTAAATTTACCTTTACTGGAATTAAGAAAAAGAATCAATAGAATTGCTGAATCTCAGATAAACATTTCTTGAATATAATATATATTAGTTTCTAAAACATTATTCTAAGATTATAAGAAAAGATGATGAAAGCAATGAAAGAATTCAATCTCTATTTTAAAAAATAAAAATACATTTTAATTTCAAACAGGATGGATTGGCTTCTCTGCATGAACTGTGAGGCAACTGCACTCAGGTTTCCTTCCACTTTCTGATTCTGATTGCTCAGCCGGTGAGACTTCATCATCAAGTAGTTTTTGTTTGTTTTGTTTTTAATTCCCTGGGTTCTTTTATGTTTGAAATGGTCAGTATTGCTCCCAAGGTATGGGTGCTTCATGCCCTATCAAACTTGGTTTCCTCATCTTTCAAAACTTATGTTCTTAATTATTACTATTGGTAAAATTTTGCCTTTTTAAAAAAAACTAGCTTTTAATTTGTTTTAGTACAGTATCTGGTAACAATGGACTTGCATTTCAGACCATGGGCTTTAGATTAGACAAATAATATGTAATCAGAAGTGGACATAATAATTGTGTAGAGAGCTTCAAAAATAAACATAAGCCAGGGCCCAATGTGTGGAAGTTCAGATTCAGTAAGTCTGTGGCAGTAGCCACTGGGCATTTGTATTTTTCAAAAAGAAAGAAAAGTATTAAACTCTACAGATGATTTCTATACATACTCTTGAGGACTAAAGTGTTTGAGAAACCTTCAAGTTCCAATGAGTCACAAGTTAAAACAGAAAGGCAGTCCATTGTTAGATAAACTGTATTTTATCACAGTCGAGTTAGGGGCCTACATCAGTGTGACTCAGGAATTTATGTTTCTTTAAGTTTAGATGCAGTAAAGATTTTTTTGTGCTGGAGAGGAAAATAATTTCTACTGCTACTTTAATTAACAGTCTTTTTTTTTTTAGATGGAGTTTCATTCTTCTTAACCCAGGCTGGAGTGCAGTGGCGCCATCTTGACTCACCACAACCTCCACCTTCTGGGTTCAAGCGATTCTCCTGTCTCAGCCTCCTGAGTAGCTGGGATTACAGGCATGCACCACCAAGCCCGGCTAATTTTGTATTTTTAGTAGAGACGGGGTTTCTCCATGTTGGTCAGGCTGGTCTCCAACTCATGACCTCGGGTGATCCGCCTGCTTCGGCCTCCCAAAGTGTTGGGATTACAGGCGTGAGCCACCGTGCCCGGCCAACAGCATGTTTTAATGGGATATATAAAAGTCACTGGATTGTTTGCTTTTAAAATATCTTTTAGTTATTAAGTCGGGTGTGGTGGCATGCGCTGCTAATCCCAGGTACTCAGGAAGTTGAGGCAGGAGAATCGCTGGAACCCAGGAGACTTAGGTTGCAGTGAACCGAGATTGCGCCACTGCACTCCAGCCTGGGTGATGGGGTGAGACTGTCTAAATAAAAAATAAATAAAAAATAAAATATCTTTTCGTTATTAATACTTGGGGAAAGCCCAATCATTCAGTCTCTGTAATCTAACTTGAGACCTATAACAGATGTCTGTACTTCACTGAAGTACAGACATGGGGGGAACTAACTAGACTCTGTAAAATTTGTCTTACAACTTATACCAGTTACAGGGTGGCAAATGTTCTACAACACAATGAGCTAAAGCAAAAGTGGAACTGAGGAACACCGAAATTCACAATGTTTAAGTTTAGAAATGGGGTGATTCACCTACCTTTATCAGTTATCTGGTGGAAATGGAGATTTG
The DNA here is from genome assembly GCF_001698545.2 of Rhinopithecus bieti. Lineage (NCBI taxonomy): Eukaryota > Metazoa > Chordata > Mammalia > Primates > Cercopithecidae > Rhinopithecus > Rhinopithecus bieti. The sequence goes on from NW_016808209.1 coordinate 57,976, forward strand.
GTATTTTTGGCTCAAATTCAAAATTTGGTTCTCATAACTTTTTATTCTATCCATTGCAAAGATCTCTTACTATCACTAAATATCTTGACTTACCTTGTGCTTTCTGCAGTAAATTTAATGTTTTTTCCTCTAGTTCTTCAAGAGTTACGGCATCAAGGGAAATACTCTCCAGTAACTTGGAACGCTGATCTTCTAAATGAGGAACTTCATGAGTTACCACAGTAGACAAGAGTTGATCTTGCAAACCTTGGAATGTTACGGTGAAGTTGATCATAGTAACAAAGTTATAAACTGATGGAAGAAAATGGGGGTTGTCTATTTCTGTAGATAAGTATAACCTAAACATGAGAAAGGCACCAGTTATTCAAAGAACATATAGAAGAAAAAAATGAACAATTTATTTAAAATACATAAAGCATTTTCCTGGAAGTACACAAGATTTTAGTGTTTTCAGTTTTGTATACAAAGTACACTTTCAATGTATACTATATGAATAAATTTGCATTGAAGTCTTAAAAAAATACAACCACAGACTGTGTACATACTATGTTTAGTTTACACATAAGGACAGAGTACAGAAAATGTTAAACAGTAGAAGTTTTGACTTGCCACTAGATCATTGTAAAAACCATGGTTTTTACCCTTAGTGAGTTGAGAAGCCAATGGAGGGATTGGAGGAGTGACAAGGTCTTTTTAAATCAGACTTCTCTAGCAGCTATCATTTTTTTTTTTTTTTAAATTTCAATAGCTTTAGGGGTAAAGCTACATGGATGAATTGTATGGTGGTGAAGTCTGAAATTTCGGTGCACCCATCACCTGAGCAGTGTACATTGTACCTAAGATGTAGCAGCCATCTTGAGAATGGCCTGGGAGGAGAGGCAGAGGAGCAAGAGGGAAGCTGGGAGACTGGGTAACATGTGAGAAATAATGGTGGCGTGGAGCAGGGTGGTGTCAGTGGCAGTCATAGTGAAGAGTGGGCAGATTAATAAAGCAGAGACAATTCTTCATTCCACTTTATGAAGAGTGAAATTGAAGCTTAATGGTATTAAATAAATTGCCCATATCACATGGCCAGAAAGTGACAGAGTGAGGTCCATCACTGAAGCCTGCCCTCTACAACAGTGCCCTCCAGCACCTTCTCAACACACATTCCTAACATGGGGACCGGGTTATCTACTCAGGAAAATTAGCATTTTTAGCACTGTTACTTCATTAGCATTTTTAGCGCTGTTACTTAATCAAACAAATTATATCCAGCAAGAAAAAAGAATGGGTTAATGCAGTGTTTTCCAAAGTGTAGTCTATACAACACTATTTTCTGGAGAGGGTTTGGTGAATAAAGGGGTTTTAAGTCCTATAGGACTGTTACCTTTAGCATACTTTAAGAAGCCCTGGGATCTCTTTTTTGAGTGACACCTATTACAGCATGGAAATGTTTTGAGGAGCATACTTTGGAAACTGTTTTATTAACAGAAGAGAGAATTGTTATTATCATTATTATTATTTCAGACGGAGTTTCGCTCTTGTTGCCCAGGCTGGAGTGCAATGGTGCGATCTTGGCTCCCAGGTGCAACCTTCGCCTCCCAGGTTAAAGCGATTCTCCTGCCTCAGACTCCCAAGTAGCTGGGATTACAGGCATGCGCCACCACACCTAAGTAATTTTTTTTTTTTTTTTTTTTATTTAGTAGAGACAGGGGTTTCACCATGTTGGTCAGGCTGGTCTTGAACTCCTGACCTCAGGTGATCCACCTGCCTCAGCTTCCCAAAGTGCTGGGATTACAGGTGTGCACCACCACGCCCAGCCACAGAAGACAGAATTCTAAGGAGTAATAATTTCATGAGAGACTGCAGCCCTGCACAGGGGAGAGGACAAACTGACCAACAGGTTTGAGTCAGCACCGCTTGGTAAGGAGTCAGTACGTCAGAATTCCTGGGAATAAGTTAAAAGCACCAGGCTAATGATGGCTAAAGTCTTCTAGTTTCCTTTGCCAATTACTTGCTTACCCAGCAAGGCTCTTATTATAAATGGCCTTTCCTGTGGCTTTGCCTGCAAGGAGAGAATGCCCATGAACAATTCAAACATCTTATTTCTTGGGAGTCACATTTTTATGGTAATCAAATCTATGTAACAGTGCTGTGTGAAATTGGCTAGTGCGAGTCCATTTCTTGGAGTCCCTTTACTGCTGGGAACATGGATATAATGCTTTTTACTTTCCTAGGCAAAATCTCTTTTGCTCTAGATATTAAATATAGATTTTGTGTGTGTGTGTGTGTGTGTGTGTGTGTGTGTGTGTGTGTGTGTGTTTAAAAGGCAGAAACTTTTCTTGCCCAAATAAAATGTTAGGCAAACAGAACAAATAGAGCTTCTCCAGATGAAGCAGAGCCAGGCTTCTTGCTTGCTCCTCTCTGCATAGCTTCTGAAGACTCCTCATAAAACCCACAGGTTTCATCATACACAGTTTGAAAAGTGTTGGTTTGGAGTGACTTGATACAAATCGGTTATCTTTTCTGTATACTGATGAATACTTCTGCCAACACAAAAACAAACAGAATATTCCAAAGACAATCTTACTTTTTCCTCCATGTAGAAGCTTAACAGGACTGAATACAAGGCATTCAATATTATTTATCTTAAAAAGCATACACATTTGACTCAATTTAGCTGTGGCACATTACCTAAAATTTGAATTGTATTCGATCTCAGCGTCACCAACCCTTATGAAATAGTGTCCTTTTTTCTGATAGATATCCTTTTTCAGAATTGCCTTTAAGCCTGGAGCTAATGTCTCAAGGAGATTCTGAAAACCCAATAGACAAAATAAGAAAATCATCTTGAAAAAAAAAAAAAGCAGCATTAAAACATTTAAATGTTGAGTTAGAAAGAATGAATAAGACCTAGTATTTCATAGCACAACAGGGTGACTATAGTCAATAATAATTTAATTGTACATTTAAAAATAACTAAGAGTATAATTGGATTGTTTGTAGCAAAAGATAATGCTCAAGGGAATGGATACCCCTTTCTGCATGATGTGATTACACATTGTATGCCTGTTTCAAAAACATCTCATATACCCCATAACTATATACACCTACTATGTACCAACAAAAATTAAAATTAAAAAATTTGTTTTATTAAATATCTGGACTCCAGTGAAAAACAGCTGTAAGAGAACTGAGCATTGAAAACTCACTCTCTGTCTCTAAGTACATATGTGTGTATGTCTGTTATTATTTTTCCCCTGACAGTTATGTGTCACTGAAAACTTTTAGCCTTTATGCTCAGTGCATGCAACATATGTATCAGCTGCAAGAGAAATTAGGCCATACTGCCCACTTACCTGCAGGAGGATACTCCCTCCTGTCTTCATAGCATTTTCAATTTTTTTGGTGTAATTGCTGTCTTCAATGGAGAGCTTCTGCAGCCTGGATCCTTCCATCTGACGGATCCAGTTGTGAGCTTGCTTATGTGGGTCAATCAGCAGTGGCCACTGCTGGCCATTCTTGATCAAGATGGCATTCTCTACTGAATACTGACCATGAGGTAGTCCCTGATTATGCCATCGGCTGATCTGCAATGAAATCATTAGTACTTTCACTATTTTGTAAATGTCTTCACATCTTTAGTATCCTACAGGGTACTAAAAGATCCTATAGAATCACAGCCTTCAGAAAAAGAAATAATGTTTAAAAATGCTATGGAAATGAACAGTTTAAAGAAACAGATATGAAATTTTGGGAAGGTGAGTAATTATGCACTAAATTACATTTTTGTGTTCAACAATAAGGACATTATAATGCCCATCACAACAAAGATGCCATGGGGGACACAAAGGAAATAAGATACAGCACCTGCTTCTAAGGCTCTTAGACTCTAATGCATATATGAAATATGCAATAATACAGAATTATACAAATATAATAACAGCTACTCTATTTTGCACCTACCAACTGCCAACCACACATACATATATACTAGGTAGTGAAATTACTATAATAACCCTTATTTCTAAGATGGAGGAACTGAGGCTAAAAGATGTTAGATACTTGCCTAAGGTTATACTGTCAGAATAAGAAGCAGAGCTACCATTTGACTCAGAAGCTGACTTCAAGCCTGATAAGCTTTGACTCTTTACATGGCCTCTCTTTTCCTGCCACTCCAATTTCATGGCAGTATCAGCAGGTTGGGAGAAAAAGGCCAAGAAGCCTATGGAGGTAAGAGTAGAAACAGGACACCAAGCAAACCCTCCAGCAAAAGGTAGCAGGGGTCTCCCCAGGAGAAGCCAAACATACTTTTTAGTTTGGGAACAGAGGAAAGTTTTTTCATTTATGCCTGTGAAGAACTGCATGCTCTCAAATTCTATGTAAAAGGAAATAGGACAGATGATGAAGAATCCTGAAAAATACAAGTATTGCTATTGATTGGAGTGTAGATTGCATCTGAATACAGGCAAAGAAGACAGGAGTAAACATGATTGTGGTGAGAGAAACATGCCCTGAGCCCAATAGCAAAGAAGAGTTTCTATTTTCAAAAATGAATCATTCTCCTGACTTTTATGCTTTTCTTTATTATTTTACCTACATATGTATTCCTAAACATGATAGTTTAGTTTTGCTTATTTTTGAACTGTAGATAAGTGAAATCTTCCATCTTTTTCTGTGTCTGGCTTTAATTCCTGTTGTTGTGTTGCTTGAGGTCTCTCTATGTATATACATATATATGTGTAGTCTTATACATATATGTATATGTGTATATATGTATGTATATATATATGGGATTACACTGAATCTATAGGTCAGTCTAGTAACTTTAGAATATTGAGTTTTCCAATTCATCAACTTGGTATAACTCTTCATTTATTTAAGTTTCTTAAAATGCATCTCAGTATTTTATAGTTTTCTTTCTATAAATTTTCACATTTTGAGATTCATTCTGATGTGCAAAAGATGTGTTTTAGATACCATTTTAGGTCATTGGTATCTAAAAACATTGTACACTACTGTTGCTGAAGAGAAATGCAATTTGACTTTGTTAATTTCAGAAAGTTTGCTAAATGTTTATTAATTCTCATGATATATCTATAGGTTCTCTTGGATTTTATAAGTACATAATATATCACCTCCAAAAATTTATGTTTTTATTCAATGCTAATATCTTTTTTCCCCTTGCCTTACTTCACTGCCCAGACTCTCCAGTAAACACAAGTGGAGATAGTGAACATCCCTTTGTCATCTTCCCAATCTCAAAAGAAAATCTTTCACCAGTGTATCATTTTAAAGTTTCTGATTTCAATTTTGTTCTGCAGTTATCTTAGGAGTATATTTCCTAATTTCAAAAACATGGGGATTTTCAAAGTATCTTTTAATTATTGACTTCTAGCTTAACTACACTTTGATCAGATGCCATGTTCTGTAGGAGTTCAGTCCTCTGACCTTTGGTCAAACTTGATTTGTGGCCCGTTATATGGTCAATTTTGGCACTTCTATATGTGTTTGCATATAATGTGTCAGCTGCAGGTATAGGCTACGGTGCTCTATATATTCCCATTCAGTCCATTTGTTGATATTGTTCAAAGCTTCTCTATTCTTACCGATTTTGTGTGCTTGTTCTGAGTTACAGAAAGAAGGGTATTAAAATCCTTCACTATGATTGTAGATTTGTCTATTTTTTCCCTATAGTTCTTTTAATATTTGCTTTATATTATTTGAGATCATGTTATTAGGTACAAATTTAGAATTGTTAACATTTGCTTGGAGAATTAAATTCCTATTGTAAAGTGAGCTTAAGTCTAGTAATCCTTTTATGCCTTAACATCTATTTTGTCCTTTTGTTTTGTAATCTATGGTAAATTCTCTCCCATTTCTGACTCTCAACTTTTCTTTATGTTTTAGATGTGTCTTTTATAAATAACGTATGTTTTATTTTATAAATAATGTATGTTTTCTATTTTGTGTTTTGGTTTATACTGTTATATAGTCTTATAACTTTATATATGAGGATTGCTTGAGGTCTCTCTACATATATACATATATAGTCATATACATATATGTATAAGTATGAATATATATGTATGTATATATCTATGTATACATATAGGTATACATATATATGTATGTACACACATAACACATGCATGCATGTACATATGTACATATGTGTATATATGTATATACATTATGTATGTATAGTATATATGTATAGTCATAACTTTATGAGGATTTCTTGAGGTCTCTCTACATATATAGTATACACATATGCTATATGTATACATATATATAATATATATACACACACCCACACATATATATGTAGAGAGAGAGAGACAGAGACTTGGCCTGTCTCCCATGCTGGAGTGCAATGGCATGATCATGCCTCACTGCAGCCTTGACCTCCTGGACTCAAGTGATCCTTCCACCTCAGCCTCCTAAGTAGTTAGGACTATAGGCATGTGCCACCATTGTGCACGTGCAGTCATTGCAATTATTGTGATCTATCATTACAATTACTACTGCTGTTCTCAAGCTGTGGCTGTACAAAAGTTAATAATGGATAATATTGAAAAATAAACTGTTTTCTGAGAGGAAAATTAATCTTATTCTTGGGTTTGCTAAAAGTGTCATATTTGCTAAGACAGATAAAATCCTTTGTGTAACAAAGCGAGACAATTGTTTTTTCTTTTAGAGACAGGGTCTTCTCTCAGTAGCCTAGGCTGGAATGCAAGGGCACCATCATAGCTCACTGCAGCCTTGATCTCTTGGGCTCATGTGATCCTCCCACCTCAGCCTTCCAAGTGGCTTAGGCTTAGGATGACAGGCATGTGGCACCATGCTCAGTAATTTTTTTTTTTTTAAGACAGGGTCTTGCTACATTGCCCAGGTTGGCTTTTTAAAATTTTTTTGTAGAGACAGGCTGGTCTTGAATTCCTAGGCTCAAGAGTTCCTCCTATCTGGGCATCCCAAAGTTCTGGCATTACAGGCATGAGCCACCGCACCTGGCCACAATCTTAGACTTGTTACTGGAACATTTAGTCCATTTACACCTAATGTAATAACTGTTACATTTGAGTTTAAATTGGTTATTAGCATTATGAAAATGTGAAGACAGTATTTGTTTCTAAGATTTTGTAGGTTGCATGGTCAATTTAAGGGAAATTATCAGTGGGGATCCAATCTGAAATTACTCTCGGAGGATTAACAAAAGCTAGGTGCATTTCTCTTTTATCCTTTAAACATCAGCATAGGATTTACATAAACAGACAATAAGTATCTAAGTTAATAAATGTAGTTCCATATTTTTGGCTGTGTCTAAGAACACTCCCTGTGGTTCAATAAGTTCAATTGTATTAAATGAAAGAGGTTTCAGAGAGAGAAACTGCCTATATTCATTGAGACAGGGTAATAGGATTACAGTGGGAAAAGGGATATTTTGTGACTTTTGCTCAGTATGAGAAACAGGAGAGATACAACTTATTGAGGCATTAGGGCTATAAATAAAAAAAAATTAAGACCTGAAACAAACTATTAACAAAATATTTTCATTTATCAAAATAATTTTGGGACAACATCCAAGCCCAAAACTACACATATAGCTAAAACCCAAATCAACAATAATAGCCACTTAACTGGATAATAGAAATATGTTATTACCTCATATTTTTGTGCCATAACTTTAATTAAAGAGAATTTGGAAGACAAAGAAATGCCATTTTCAATGCAGAAAGTCTCCCATTTATTCACAATCAACTGGCGAAATTCTGGTGTTAAAATTCCACTGTATACAATGCATGCTGCTGAAAGCAGTATGTCACCCAAAATTCCTTCTAATTTGTTATCTATTTGATTGATCGTTTCTTGCCATCGAGTCTAAATATTAAAATGGAAATGAGTTATTCTGTATAAAATAAAATAGAATATATAAAATATCATTCTATATGATAATATTATCATAAGGTATTTTAAAATTAATGATCTCCAAGTTGGATCTGTCATTGCAATTACTACTGCTGTTCTCAAGCTGTGGCTGTATCAAAGTTAACAATGGATAATATTGAAAAATAAACTGTTTTCTGAGGAAAAAATTAGTCTTATTCTTGAGTTTGCTAATAGTGTCATATTTGCTAAGATAGATACACAGTCATTTAAAATCCTTTGTGTAATAAAACAGGACAATTTTTTTTTTTCTTTTAGAGACAAGGTCTTCTCTTAGTAGCCTAGGCTGACAGCCTTGATCTCTTGGGCTCATGTGATCCTCCTCCCACCTCAGCCTTCTGAGTGGCTTAGGATGACAGGCATTATGTGCCACCATGCCAGTTATTTATTTATTTATTTATTTATTTATTTATTTATAGAGACAGGGTCTTGCTACATTGCCCAGGTTGGTCTTAAACTCTTGATTTCAAGCAATCCTCCAGCCTTGGCCTCCCAAAGAGCTGGGATTACAGACATGAGCCACCATGCCCAGCCAAAGCAGGACAGTTTATAAAGTATCAATTTATTATAATATACTATTAATAGTGTTCAACAACAACAATAATAATAACAACAACAACCCATATTTACTGAACCTTTACTTATCTGCCAGGCATTTTACTTTGAAAACTTCATTTGACACTGCATTTGAAGTTGAGTTGAGAGAAGTTAAACAACTTGGTCAAGATCACTAAGCTTCTAAGGGGTGTAGCTGGGCTCTGAACCCATATTCTCTGGCTGTATATGGCCTCTTTGATCATGCATGTGCTTGACTGGTCGATAAATAAAGCATGTTAAGCAAGAGCCCTCTTTTCTGGTGCTCACCATGTGGGACATGCTGATGTTCCACTGCCTCTCAATCTATACACTTGACTCTCAGGGACATCCATCTGCTTCTGAGAGCTATCATCTCCCTTTGATTGGTCTGTTTTCATAAAATCCTTCCTCTTGACCTTCTATGATATGTATTTATTTAAAAAATTAAACTAAATTAAAATTATCTTGAGAATTTTATAGCATCCATCCTTTGAGATAGCTGAGGTGTAACTAAACTGAGATTCTAGTTGGCTTACTAGAGATTCAACCATAGAGAAGCCAGATGAACCAGAGGAGAAGTAAAAAGATGAGCTAAAAGGGTTCAGAAGGCTGACAGAACAAAAGAAAATCTTCTTTTTCGGCTGCTCTGCCTATGGAGTAACCATTCTTTATTCCTTTACTTTCTTAATAAACCTACTTTCACTTAAAAAAAAAAGAGTGTTTTCTTTTTCTTTCCTAATGACATCTTCTCCTTTGTGGTTCCACCATGTTTTATATGTTCAGCTTGGGTTGTCCCAGTGCTGGAAAAGGAAAACTAATGACATTTTCATTGAAAGGTTTACTTTGGGCCTCATCAGACAAAAGTGTGCTGATGTCTTCAGAACAGGAAATAATGTCAGATACTTGTAGTCTGTTACTTCTGTTTTGAGATGACTCAAACAGGATTTCTTTATGTGAATAGGATGTCTACTGATCCCAATAAGAAACTGGATAGTAAGATAGCTTTAGAAGGTATATGATACAGCCTGCAGTGAAAATAACATCTTGGGGGTTGTTGGGCCCAGTAGAAATTATGGAGGAGATATAAGACCAAAGAAAGTCCTGCCTTCTCATCTTCCAGGACAGTTAGTAAGACTGACGCGCACTGAAAGCGCCTGCTGGCCATTTTTTTCCGATTTGCTAATAGTTGTTTTTCAGCAACGGTATCTTTGTAAGCTGCCTGTAAAAACAGCAAATGTTCTTCAACCTGAAAGATAATTAATTCATTATTGAGAAAAATATCTTACTCTCATTTTCCTTCAAGACTTTGTCTGTCATTTATATAAATATTGTGTTACCATTTCATTTTCACATCCTGGAAAATCTTTCTGGAGGGATTATATTACCAATGAAAATGGACATTGTAGCAATGAAATGATTCATTGATATTGAAATTCGTTTATTTTTAAATGCCATCTTACTTCTTTAA
>NW_016808209.1:68224-72339 GCF_001698545.2 Rhinopithecus bieti
TTTTTTTTTTTTTTTTACAATCCTAGCATTTGTAGATTCATCAATCTCTGATTTATTTTCGCAAATAAAATTTTATATATTATTTAGATTCTTTTCTAAGAAAATGGTTGAACTTTTTTTCACCTCAGATGTACTGAACAGACCAGGGGACCGAATGAATTTTTTAATTTAAGCTGTATGATGAATCAACTGTTAAATCATCCTTATAGTGTTAGTTGAAAACATATTTTCATGAATAGCTGACAAAATAATTTTTTATTTTTATTTGTGGGTACATAGTAGGTATATATATATTTAGGGGGTACATGAGATGTTTTGATACAGGCATGCAATGTGTAATCATCACCTCATGGAGAAGGGGGTATCCATCCCCTCGAGCATTTATCCTTTGTGTTACAAACAATCCAATTATACTCTTTAAGTTATTTTAAGTGTACAATTAAATTATTATTGACTACAACCACCCTGTTGCTCTGTCATGTACTAGGTCTTATTCATTCTCTCTATTTTTCGTATCCATTAACCATCCTTACCTCCCTCATACCTTCCCACTACACTTCCCAGCCTCTGGTAATCATCTTTCTGCCCTCTATCTCCATGAGTTCAATTGTTTTGATTTTTAGAACTCACAAGTAAGTGAGAACATGCCATGTTTGTCTTTCTGCGCCTGGCTTATTTCACTTGCATAATGACCTCCAGTTCCACCAATGTTGTTGCAAATGACAGGATCTCATTCTTTTTAATGGTTGAATAATACCCCATTGTGTATAAGCACAATATTTTCATTATCCATTCATCTGTTGATGGACACTTAGGTTACTTCCAAATTTTGACTATTGTGAACAATGCTGCAACAAACATGGAAGTGCAGTTATCTCTTCAATATACTGAGTTCCTTTCTTTTGGGTATATACCTAGCAGCAGAATTGCTGGATCATATGGTAGCTCTATTTTTAGTTTTTTGAGGGACCTCCAAACTGTTCTCCATAGGGGTTGTCCTAATTTACGTTTCCACCAGCAGTGTATAAGGGTTCTCTTTTCTCCACATCCTTATCAGCATTTGGTTATTGCCTGTCTTTTGGATAAAAGCCATTTTAATTAGGGTGAGATGATATCTCGTTGTAGTTTTATTTGCATTTCTCTGATGATCAGTGATATTGAGCACCTTTTTATATGCCTGTTTGCCATTGGTATGTCTTCTTTTGAGAAGTATCCATGCAAGCCTTTTACTCATTTTCAAATTGGATTATTTGATTTTTTCCTATAGAGATGTTTGAGCTCCTTATATATTCTGGTTTTTCATCCCTTGTCAGATGGGTAGTTTGCAAATAATTTCTCCTATTCTGTGGGCTGTCTCTTCATTTTGTTGAGTGTTTCCTTTACTGTGCAAAAGCTTTTTAACTCAATGTGATCCCATTAGCCCATGTTTGCTTTGGTTACCTGTGCTTGTGGGGTGTTACTAAGAAATTTTTGCCCAGACCAATGTCCTGGAGATTTTCCCCAATGTTTTATCATAGAAGTTTCATAGTTTGAGATATTAGATTTAAATCTGTAATTCATTTTGATGTAATTTTTGTGTATGGTGAGAGATAGGGGTCTAGTTTCATTCTTCTGGATATAGATATCCAGCACCATTTATTGAAGAGATGGTTTTTTCCCCCAAAATAATTTTCTTAAATTATCACTTACCTTGATTGCAGCACTGCTCAAAAGCGTTTGGTGAATTCTTATGGAAATAATGGATTAAGGACATAGTCCAGAGTTTTGGCTGTCAACCAATGCCTCCACAACCTGACCCCAACCTTCCTTCCCGATTTCATTTCCTTTATTACTCCTTTATTTCTCCTTTCCAATTATATTACCCTTTATCCAAATTGGTTTATTCCTTATCTCCCCAACATTCCTTAAGCTTCTTGTCTCTGGGATTTGGCTCACATCCTTTATACCTTGGCCCTTCCCTTAAAGGGGTATAAATCCTAGGCAAATATTCTGTAATATCCTGATGAACTTCCAGCTGTCATGAAGTCTCAACCTTGTCAAATCTACACTGATGTTTGTTTATAACAGTTGTTTGAGAAGTAATTTTAAGTTTCCTGATATCATCTCTCGGATTGTGGTCTTACAGTCTTACCTTTATGTTGAGGGTTTAGCATGGAGACTTGAACATGGTATGTACAACACAATTATAAAGACAAAATTGTGCTTATTATGATTTGTAATTTCTCTTTAAGATGCTATCCTGGTGAAAATATATACCTAATTTATATGTGTGTGTGTGTGTAATATATATATGTGCTACTTTTGGCATGTTTAATGATTTAGAATTTATTCCTGGCTCACCCATAACAATTATGGGTTGTTTGCGCTTTCATATGTTATGTTGTTTTTGTCTGCTTCCTCAATCACCCATTTCAATTCCTTTGAGAAAACTCCTCTCATGTTACTTATGACCCAGTGAGTTATTTAAATATTAATGTATGGGGCCTATTGATTAACTTAAACATATGAAATGTTCTATTATATGATGAGCATTGCAGTCCCCAAAGGTAATGCTTTTGATGAATGCTCATGTGATTTAATAAGTTCTGGCATTTTTTTTTCCCCAAAGTTCCTTAGATTTTCCCAAAATATTTTTTTTTATATTAGGATCCAGGCAACCAAAAGACCTATTTTTAAGTGGAAGGAAGTATGTACCTGAGTGAGGAGAAAATTTCCATGAAGGGCTTAAAACTGATGGAGGTAACTACTAAGCTAAATTTTAAAATATTAAGTGTAAAAAATATACATTTTAAGTATATTGATTGGATTTTAATGAGTTCAAATACTAGAAACTTCTCATGAAGGCTGTGGTTGAGAGACGGAAAGTAATGTGGCTCTGGCTTGAATGTACAGTTTGTCTTTTTCTCCCTACCATTTAAAAATATTGTAATTAAAAACAAATGACAGTGTTATAAATACATTCTCCACTGGCCTTTTATTTCTGCTGAGAAATCTGCTGTTGTTCTGATGGAGGTTCCCTTACATGTAACATGATGCTTTTGCTGTTTTTGGAATTTTCTCTTTGTCTTTGACTTTTGACAGTTTGACTATAATGTATCTCAGAGAGAAACTGTTTGGGCTAAATCTCTTTGGGGATTTACGAGCTTCCTGATCTGAATGTCTATATCTCTCTGAAGACTTGGGAAGTTTTCAGAAATTATTTTATTAAATAGGTTTCGATGCCGTTTCTCATCTCTTCTCTTGGAACTCCCAAAATCTGAATATTTTTTCACCTGATAGTGTCCCATATGTGAGGAAGGCTTTTTTCATTCTTTTAAATTATTTCTTCTTTCTCTTTTTTATTTGACTGGGTCATTTAAAAAGACCTGTCTTGAAGTCTAGAAATTCTTTCTTCTTTCTCTCTCTCTTTTTGTTTCCCCTAGAGATTTGTTCATTTTGATGTTCTTTTCAAAGAACCAACTTTTGGTGTCATTGATTTTCTCTATTATTTTTTTTCTATTCTCTATTTTGCTTATCTCTACTCTAATCTTTATTACTTCTTTTCTTCTGCTAGCTTTGGGTTTGGTTCGTTCTTCTTTGTTTAGTTCCTTCCGGTGTGAAGTTAGGTTACTGATTTTATATTTTTCTTTTTAAACGCAGGCATTTACAACTATAAATTTCTCTCTGAGCATTTCTTTTGCTGTATCCCATTTGTTTTGGTTGTTGCATTTGATTTGTCTCCAAGTATTTTCTAATTTCCCTTGTGATTTCTTCTGTGAGTCACTGGTTGTTTAAAAATGTGTTAGTCAACTACTTGTAAATTTTCCATTTTTCCTCTGTTACTAATTTCAGCCTTCATGTTATTATTGCCAGACAAGGTGCTTTTGTGGCATATGTCTTTTAAAATCTATTGAGACTTATTTTGTGGCCTAACATATGGTCTACCCTGGAGAATATCTCAGGTGCAATTGAGAAGAATGTGTATTCTGTTGTTGTTGGGTGAAGTATTCTGAATATGTCTGTTAGGTCTAGTTGGTTTACTGAGTTGTTCAGGTTCTCTATTTCCTTGTCTTCATTCTGGTTGTTCTATCTATGATTTCTTTTATAATCCATGCTTTTTGGATTGTTCAAGCTTT
>NW_016808209.1:77620-102871 GCF_001698545.2 Rhinopithecus bieti
CGCTTCCAGGTGAGGCGATGCCTCGCCCTGCTTCAGCTCTCGCTGGTCAGGCTGCAGCAGCTGACCAGCACCGATTGTCCGGCACTCCCTAGTGAGATGACCCCAGTACCTCAGTTGAAAATGCAGAAATCACCGGTCTTCTGTGTCGCTTGCGCTGGGAGTTGGAGACTGGAGCTGTTCCTATTCGGCCATCTTGCTCCGCCCCCCACTAAATTTAGTTTTATCATTTATAAGCATCTACTTTGAAATGTTGTTGTGAGGATTAAATGAGGATTAAATGAGCACAGTACTTGGAACACAGTAAGTGCTAAATAAACATTAACTATTATCAGCACCCATCAAAACAAAACTCTATAGACTATAAGCTACAATAAAATATTAGCAAGAAATGATATATCTATATAAAGTAAATTCAGTTCAAATTTGCTTATTTCCTTCAAAAATATCCAATCCTTTTTAATATATCTCAGTTTGCCTGAAATGCCTATGGAGCCAAGCAGGGAGCAGAAATGCTTGAAGTGAGTGGGGGCTGCCTACAGCCAAGTGGGAATGCTAGCCCAGCGTTGCCAGCTATCTGAGTTTTCAGGAAAAGACAGAAAATCAGATATTAAGTAAAATCCCCAGATTTCAAAATGTGGATTATATCAAAATGAGGTGAGGGGTGGGAAGACTGTAATAGGTCAAAAGATGTCAATGGACTGAATTTGCCTGTTTGCCATCTCTGAAATGTATTACTTTGCCTACTCTCAAAATGTATGTGAGCTAAATAGGTAACAGGGATAGCAATTCTAGTTCCAGTTCTCATAATGATAATGATACTGTATTTTAATTTAAAATCAAGACATTTAAGGAATAATCATGCCTTTACAAAGCAACAGGGTAATGATATAAACAGGTTGAGCACAGTTGGATTTTTTTTTTTTTTTAAGACGGAATTTTGCTCTTGTTGCCCAGGCTGGAGTGTAATGGTGCAATCTTGGCTCGCTGCAACCTCCTTCTCCCGGGTTCAAGAGATTCTCCTGCCCCAGCCTCCGAAGTATCTGGGATTACAGGCACCTGCCACCATGCCTGGCTAATTTTTGTATTTTTAGTAGAGATGGGGTTTCACCATATTGGCCAGGCTGGTCTCGAACTCCTGACCTCAGGTGATCCACCTGCCTCAGCCTCCCAAAGTGCTGGGATTACAAGGCGTGAGCCACGGCGCCCCGCAAAGTACAGTTTTTTCAAGAACACAGATTGAAAAAAAAAAAAAAAACCACAGATTGATACTGTTTAAGGCTTTGGTAAACTGAAGTTGTAGAGATCTCCTGAGAGAAATTTGGTGAAATAGTAAATTAAAATATTATAAAGACAATAATAATGAACTCTATAGAGTGTTTTATTATGTGGTAGGCACTAAAAGTTTTATATATATTATTAATATTATTACCAATAATATTATTTACTTAATCCTCACAATTAATCTTTTCACTACCTATATTATTATTTCCATTTTATCTGAAACTGATAAGCTCTCCTGAGATAATTACATTGTCCTGGTGTTTTTTCTTATTTTGAGAACTGAACAAGTAAAAGTATTTCTTACCAGCTGTAAACCTCTTTGTTTCTCAGCCAGTCTTTGTCGTGCAATTTTAAGGACGTTTTGAGCTTCAGCTACTTGGATTTGTTTAGGGCCCACAACCTTAAAGAGAATGTCAGAACATTTAAGTGTCAAAAAAAGTCAGGTGTACCATTAAAATGTCATTTTATTTGAAAGACATTTACAGATGTCAATTGTTACAATTAAACTTTCCTAGAACTATGTGTATATGTGGGGTACAAAATAGCCTATTATGGTGAAACAATAAAATGAAATAAACAAATACTAGCATAGTTGTCAATAAATAACAAATTTAACGGGAGCACTTGACATCTGTGTGAGTTAGAATAATATATTTGATTAAAGTGTTTCTCCTTAGGTATCCTTTCCACTCAAGTTCACTTGAGTATTGTTAAATAAAAATTATTTCTGGGACATTGACATGCCACTTTCAAATCATGACAGATGTTTAGGAGGAAAAGCATACCTTCTGTACTTCATGGTAGTTATTCAAAGCTATAACCCACTGGCACAGGGAGCAACAAGCAACAGAAACCAGCGCAATCTTGCTTGGGTTGAAATCAGGTAAGGTTAAAATTTTTTTTAGCTTCATGAAAACCTAGAGAGTACACAGTTAATGTACTACATTAGAAAGAAATATTATTCACCTGAAGTTTTCCCCAGTCTCCACTAGATTGAAATTTTATTTCATATTAAATATTCAGGTGGGGCATGGTGGCTCATGCCTGTAAACCGAGCACTTTGGGAGGCCAAGGTGGGTGGGTCACCAGAGGTCAGGAGTTTGAGACCAGTCTGGCTAACATGGTGAAACCCTGTATCTACTAAAAATACAAAAATTAGCTGGGCATGATGGCACACGCCTGTAATCCTAGCTACTGGGGAACCCGAGGCATGAGAATCACTTGAACCCAGGAGGCAGAGGTTGCAGTGAGCCAAGATCACACCACTGTACTCCAGCGAGTGCACAGAGTGAGACTCTGTCTAAAAAAAAAAAAATAAATTAACTTATCTTTAATAGTAGAATCAAAGACACACGCCTGGGTACAAAAATGACCCTAGTGGCTGGGCAAGGTGGCTCCCGCCTGTAATCCCAGCACTTTGGGAGGCCAAGGGGAGCAGATCACAAGCTCAGGAGTTCAAGACCAGCCTGGCCAACGTGGGGAAACCCTGTCTCCACTAAAAATACAAAATTAGCTGGGCATAGTGGTGGGCACCTGTAGTCCCAGCTACTCAGGAGGCTAAGGCAGGAGAATCGCTTGAACCCCAGGGGGTGGAGGCTGCAGTGCACTGAGATCTTCAGCCTGGGCAACAGAGCGAGACTCCGTCTTAAAACAAAAAACAAACAAAAAACAAAAAACAAAACAAAACAACAACAACAAAACCTGGTACCAGGAGAGAAAAAGTCTTTGTTATAAACATCCTGCTATTGCTACTGTTGTTGCAGTAGCTTTGCTATACTTTTCAAAAAGAAACTTTTAAAACAAAAACAAAACAGATTAACTTTCTCCAGCTTTAGGAATTTGATGTCTAAAAATTCTGAAGTCTCCTTGTGCACTTCAGGTGTGAGGTGACTAGGAATACCATCCTCTTCCTTCTGTCCCCCAGGCGGCATATTGGCAAGGCACAGTCCCTATTCAAAGGTCTGTCTGGTCAGTAATGGTGATGTGACCTGGGGCACACTGGGGCTCTCTGAGGATGTTCTCTACCCTAGCTGTGTCACATACCCACAGGTCCACCTCTATTTCTAAATGGTATCACACACAGTTTGGAGTTAGATATACAGTATTTCTCATCTACTTTTGGGAGCCATAATCAGAATGAAATTTTTCTCAGACTGGGATTTATTTTCCATATCCAACTAGGCATCTCCTCTCTTGCCTGGAAGAATAGAGCTATTTTCCTAGAGAATAGTTTCTCCATCTAAGAGTAGAACAATTTAGATGGCAGGTGGTCTGTTTGATCCTACACACTGTAAATATGAGATGCATCAATTACAGATCAACTTTTTACCTTATCAGGTATGCTGTCCTTGTCAAGGTTAATCAATTTTTTCAGGAAACCAGTTTCTGAAAGAAGTAACTTTGCTGTTGCCCAGTTAGGTTTCTTTTGCAGAAGTATACACACTGCATTCATGACAGTCAGTACGAGGAAGGGAGGCCGTGTGTATACTCTGTAATAGATGATGAAAATCTCATCAACTTCACAATTAAAAATGAAATGCACCCTGTAAATATCTCAGAAGACAATATACACAGATTTTTTAACACACATTTGGATAAGGAAAACTATTTGTCAACATATAGCTATTTAATTATTTAGGTATTTTTTAAAGATTGGGTATCTTAAATATAAGGATATCATAGTTTTAGGAAGATGAAATGCATAAAACTTAAATAAGTACTACCTCTGAGTTAGAGGCTAGTTTTATTATAAAAAGTCTTGGGCTGGGCATGGTGGCTCATGCCTGTAATCCCTGCACTTTGGGAAGCTGAGGTGGGCAGATCTCTTGAGACCAGCCTGGCCAACTTGGCGAAACCCTGTCTCTACAAAAATAAAAAAATTAGCTGGGTATGGTGGCGGGTGCCTATAGTCCCAGCTACTTGGTGACTGAAGCAGGAGAATCGCTGGAACCCAGGAGGCGGAGGCTGGAGTGAGCCAAGATCATGCCACTGTTCTCCAGCCTGGGCAACAAAGCTAGACACACCGTCTCAAAAAAAAAAAAAAAAAAAAAAAGAAGAAAAGTCTTCGGTGCAGAGTTATTTAAAAATAGAAACCTCTCTCTTATTTCAGTCCAGGGTTGATTTACTGATGACTACTTCACAGAGACACTGTACACGTGTATGCGCTTGGAGTCAGCCCTATTCTCATGACTTAAGAAGTAGTGTAACAGCCAACTCCCCTTAAACACATGCTGTCGTTTCTTCTTCCTGATCTAAAATTCCCACCATAAAAGTCACAGACAAAACAGTCAGGGGAGGAAGGGTGGATGCGAATTTGTCCTTCAAGTCATTAATAATGTATTTATTATTGAAACATTGGAAGCTGCCTCTTCACTATGTCTTAATCAGTTGACATGCCACTGGACTGTTAGGTAAGAAGTTGATGCTTTGGAAAGTCAGGGTCAGAATAACATTTATAAGAAGCAAGTTTCAAAGAGAAATCACAAGGGGGTGATGGTTGCTGTGCACCAGCATTTGGAACTTGGAACAAGGCAGGGTAGGTCCACACAGGGTAATGAGCCTCCCCAAGTGAAAATCGCACAGACTTCCCAAAGAAGGATGGAAACCAAGCCAACTTTATATGCATGACATTATCCAAAGGGCTTACCAAGAAGGTCCCCTGCCTTGAATTTCACAACTAGAATTTTTTTTCAACTTTTATTTTAGTCTCAGGAGTACATGTGCAGGTTGGTTATACAGGTAAACTTGTGTCATGGCAGTTTGTTGTACAGGTTATTTCATCACCCTGGTACTAAGCCCAGTACGCAATAGTTATATTTTCTGACTGTCTCCCTCCTTCCATCCTCCAGCCTTAGGTAGGTCCCAGTGTCTGTACAACTAGAAATTCTAACCTATGTGTTCATTTGATTTAATGTTTAGTCTCTTTAACAGTCTAATTTTAAAATGAAGATCATTTTCAAATGGATTGAATAACTCAGTCATTAGCACCTTATTCTGAAATAATTTTTCAGGTTGCTTTTCTGAGATTATCAGCTTGGCCTTTTTGAAATAATGAGAAAGATAACCAAGGAACTAGGAAAAGAGAAAAGGTCCACAAAGGAGAAGTGAGCGCTCCAATAAGGAACCTTTCCTCAATTTTACCCAGGTTTGACTCTATTTAAAACAAATATGATGTGAATATAATACTAGGATAAAATGTATTACCTAGGAAATTTAATTTAAATTAAAGGAGAAACAGGCTTAAATTGACTGTAGTTCAATCTTTGTGCCACTTTCCAGGAATAAATATTTGATTCAAAGTGAGACCTGTCTACTGGAAATTTGCTTTGAAATTCTTTATTACTTCACAGAAGTAGTCTGTCTTGGATCTTTCCTGATTTTCTCCAATCTGCATTTTCTACTGTCTACTTCCTGCTTCTAGTGGTTCATGTTGCAAAGTGGCAAAGGATGAAACTATCATGGGGCAATCATTGGCATTTTGATGATAGAAATAGCAGCTTGGAAAGAGAATGGACTAAGCTGTGCATCTGCTAGATGCCTCTGCTGCATGTCCAAGAATAGCAATGGAAATTAGGTTATCTGATTTGCAACCTTGGTCTAGAAGCAACCTTGACAAGGCATCCTGATTTGTGTGGCATTTTGGAGTGAGCAAAGTAAAATACACATTAGCAATATAACAAAGGAGGATCTTTAAAAACAAACAGCAAACAAACAAGACATACTCAAGGAGTTCAAAGACAAGGCTGGTTTTCTTAGCTTTTGTAGTACTACTAGGGCAGGGAAAAGGGCCTACTTGATCAGAGGAAACTTCTTATCATGAAAGTAACCTTTATTGAGCAGTTGCCTTATTCCAGCCTCTGTTACAAGTACTTTACCTGTATTAACTCATTCAGTCCTTTCAACATCTACAATCACTGTTGCACAAAAGGAAAGCTCAGACACAGAGGGGCTTATATAGCTAGAAAGTGGCAGTGCCAGGATTCCAAGCCAGGAAGCTTGGTATCAGAGCCCATGTGCTTAACCACTATGACACACTGGCCCTCAGAAACTAGGCTACAGGGAATTTGAACTGATCACTCTCTATGGAATATCTGCTAGAAAAAACAGCTAAGAGAATAGAACCTTCTGGAACAAAGTCATGAGGTACATGGGGGCTGTGCTGGGGAAGAACTGGCCCCTGTTACTTCTCTAATGTCATCTCCTGATACTCCCTCTTGCTCACTGTATATTGTATTTTGTCAATTTTAAGATGCACATTTTTACATCAAAGAGATTGAGATTCAGTTTATAGCAAACAGCACGTCATAGTTTAACTGGCAGCATTTTTTCTTAAGGATACAAAAAGTACTGATAAGCCTTACAATTGAAGGCATCATAAAATTGATAAGATACAGTATATACCATACAGAATGAACACTTAACCAAGATGGGTAAAAAATCTTAAACCAATATTAAAAAATGGAATATAGGCTTAGTATATAAGCTAAAAATGGAATATAGGCTTAGTAAACATGAATTTGTTTTTTTTCTGAGCTGTTCCAATTCAAAAGAAACTTAGGAGAGTTACCTTAGTTCAGCGACATCAGCTTTATCCAGGGCATTCAGAGCCACAATTGCCTTGTCTAAGGCTGGCAGCACACTTTTTAGTTCATTGGCAGTTTTCTGCAATAAAAATATAGGTCCCCAAATATATATGAATCAATATAGTTGCATATTTAAAATTTTTGTATGCTGAACTTGGAAAATATAATTTGATATTTTTACAATGCCCATAAGTTATGCATCTTCTATGACTTAGATATGCGCACACATGCTTGTACTGTTGGAAATGTGTATCATAGTCCTAAAGTGTGTATGATTCAGTCCTTGATGAGAAGGTATACATGGGAAGCAAAAACACTGAATGATTCCTGCCTTACCTCTTAGACTCAGTGTAGAATTAACAATGCCCTTTTGAGGAATGGTCCGGTTAAGAGTAGAATTAGTGTGAAGCTACGAAGCTTAAACTTCAGCCTCTCACTTGCACACACTCCTTCCAAGGCTGTGCAAGCTGCCCTGCTATTATGTTTGCAGGGTCATATGTTTTCATTTTGCAAAAGTAAAACATTTGAACTGCAATCAATTAGGAACGATTTCTCTTTGTATTTTGCCTCACTCTTTGTCAGGTTTCCTGTCACATCAGGTACTGTAGTGGCTGTGGACATTTTGGGATCTGGCTAAAAAGTTCAGTTGGGAATTACATTTATATTGCGCACAGTTACTTCCCTATATAATAAAGCTATGTAAGCTGTCTGAAATAGAAATGACTTCCAGAAATACTTCTGTTTTCTGCTGGTCTAACTTTCCCAGTGGGGTGACATTAAGTCCAGAGGTCATATTGTAATAGAAACTTGTCCTATAGGGTCTGGCGCCAGAAGTAACCCACAGGTTAGTATAGGAGAGACGAGATTTACAATGTATGGGTCTAGAAGCTACTCTGTGGAAATATTTCCACTTATTAGATGTATAAAATTGTAAGTGGAGGGTTAGATTTTCATTGACACCTTTGCAAAATGAAGCTTCATTTTGAGTATACTTGATAAGCAGTATATACTATTCTAAATCTGCTGTACTTTTTTCCCCCTTTTTTAGTGGGAATTGTATAAAATCAAATTCATCAGAATTCCTGGGTTTTGAAGAAATACTTACTGCATTTGGCAAGATGTTTCGGAGTGTTTCAATGAAGTAAGTGAGAAATTACAGATTTCTTATATAGATATGTGAGAGGTGCCTTATTTTAGAATTAAAAAATTTTATTTACATGTATATAATTAAGATAAATATGTGTGAAATATGAAATAAAGGTGAGTGCTAAAATCAGTAGAGGTTAGGAGCAAATCATAATGAAAAATTTCAGGTCATACCCAAAAGCAAAAATTTATTAAAATGAAAAAATAAATTTAGAATGTAAGTAATGAAGTGGCTCTTGTTTTGTCTAATTATCCAAGTAATGAAGAAGAATGAATCATATGATCACATTGGAAGAATTTAAAGTTCTTGCTGCGTTTTCAAGAAATATTGACATTAATGATATTTATTGACATAAATATCAGAAAACACTGCTATAATGGGAACATTGATGGAAAACTGGTTAATGAATGTCATTGATTCAAACAGTATTTGAAATTAATCACTGCACAAGAACTCTTGAAAAGCCATTGCTGCTTATATCAAATGCAATAGCAGTCCTATAAATATTCGTGTCATTGTCAATAATAACTTATAAAGTTGGAAGAAACTTCTAAACTATCAAAAATGAAAAATACATTTGATCAATTATGCTAAAGATTTTTTAGGAAATGATATTACAAAATCACTATAATATGAAGAAATGATCACAGAGTTGTGGTGAGAAAATGTACAAAAAAGTATTATAGGATTGTGGCATGATTGGGCCAAGATGGCCAAATAGGAACAGCTCCGGTCTGCAGCTCCCAGTGAGACCAACGCAGAAGGTGGGTGATTTCTGCATTTCCAACTGAGGTACCCAGTTCATCTCATTGGGACTGGTCAGACAGTGGGTGCAGCCCACAGAGGGAGAACTGAAGCAGGATGGGGCATCACCTCACCCGGGAAGCACAAGGGGTTAGGGAACTCCCTCCCACAGCCAAGGGAAGCCATGAGGGACTGTGCCATGAAGGACAGTGCATTCTGGCCCAGATACTATACTTTTCCCAGTCTTCACAACCCACAGACCAGGAGATTCCTTTGGGAGCCTACACCACAAGGGCCCTGGTTTCAAGCACAAAACTGGGCGGCTGTTTGGGCAGACACCAAGCTAGCTGCAGGAGTTTTTTTTTCATACCCCAGTGGTGCCTGGAATGCCAGCAAGACAGAACCATTCACTCCCCTGGAAATGGAACTGAAGCCAGAAATCCAAGTGGTCTTGCTCAATGGATCCCACTCCAATGGAGCCCAGCAAGCTAAGATCCACTCGCTTGAAATTCTCGCTGCCAGCACAGCAATCTGAAGATGACCTGGGACTCAAGCTTGGTGGGGGGAGGGGCATCCACCATTACTGAGGCTTGAGTAGGCAGTTTTCCCCTCACAGTGTAAACAAAGCCACCCTGAATTTTGGATTGGGCAGAGCCAACCTCAGTGCTGCAAAGCCGCTGTAGCCAGACTCTCTCTCCAGATAACTCCTGTCTGGGCAGGACATCTCTGAAAGAAAGGCAGTAGCCCCATCAGGGGCTTATAGATAAAACTTCCATCTCCCTGGGACAGAGCACTTGAAGGAAGGGGTGGCTGTGGCCACAGCGTCAGCAGACTTGAATGTTCCTGCCTACCAGCTCTGAAGAGAGCAGTGGATCTCCCAGCATAGCATTCAAGCTCTGCTAAGAGACAGACTGCCTCAAGTGGGTCCCTGACCTGCATGCCTCCTGATAGGGAGACACTTCCCAGCAGGGGTCAACAGACAGGAGAGCTCCAGCTGTCATCTGGTGGGTGCCCCTCTGGGATGAAGCTTCCAGAGGAAGGAGCATGCAGCAATCTTTGCTGTTCTGCAGCCTCCATTGGTGATACCCAGGCAAACAGGGTCTGGAGTGGACCCCCAGCAAATTCCAGCAGATCTGCAGAAGAGGGGCCTGACTGTTAAAAGAAAAACCAACAAACAGAGAGCAATAGCATCAACATCAACAAAAGGACAACCACACAAAACTCCATCTGAAGGTCACCAAGAACAAAGACCATAGGTAGATAAATCCATAAAGATGAGGAAAACCAGCAGAAAATGCTGAAAATTCCAAAACCCAGAATGCCTCTTCTCCTCTGAAGGATCACAACTCCTTGCCAGTAAGGGAACAAAACTGGATGGAGAATGAGTTTGACAAATTGACAAAAGTAGGCTTCTGAAGGTGGGTAATAACAAACTCCTCTGAGCTAAAGGAGCATGTTCTAACCCAATGCAAGGAAGCTAAGAACCTTGATAAAAGATTAGAGTAATTGCTAACTAAAATAACTAGTTTAGAGAAGAACATAAATGACCTGATGGAGCTGAAAAACACAGCATGAGAACTTCGTGAAGCATACCCAAGTATCAACAGCTGCATCAATCAAGCAGAAGAAAGGCTACCAGATATTGAAAATCAGCTTAATGAAATAAAGCATGAAGGCAAGATAAGAGAAAAAAGAATGAAAAAGAATGAACAAAGCCTCCAAGAAATATGGGACTATGTGAAAAGACTAAACCAACATTTGATTGGCGTAC
Source organism: Rhinopithecus bieti (assembly GCF_001698545.2). Lineage (NCBI taxonomy): Eukaryota > Metazoa > Chordata > Mammalia > Primates > Cercopithecidae > Rhinopithecus > Rhinopithecus bieti. Next base: position 88,146 of record NW_016808209.1, read on the forward strand.
TTGAAAGTGATGGAGAGAATGGAACCAAGCTAGAAAACACACTTCAGGATATCATCCAGGAGAACTCACCCAACCTAGCAAGACAGGCCAACATTCAAATTCAGGAAATACAGAGAAAACCATAAAGATACTCCTCAAGAAGAGCAACCCCAAGACACATAATCCTCAGATTCACCAAGGTTGAAATGAAGGAAAATATGTTAAAGGCAGCCAGAGAGAAAGGTCGGGTTACCCACAAAGGGAAGCCCATAAGACTAACAGTGGATTTCTCTGCAGAAACCCTACAAACTAGAAGAGAGTAGGGGCCAATATTCAACCTTCTTAAAGAAAAGAATTTTCAACCAAGAATTTCATATCCAGCCTAACTAATCTTCATAACTGAAGGAGAAATAAAATCCTTTACAGACAAGGAAATGCTGAGGGATTCTGTCACCATCAGGGCCTCCTGAAGGAAGCACTAAATATGGAAAGGAAAAACTGGTACCAGCCACTGCAAAAACATACCAAAATGTAAAGATCATCAACACTATGAAAAAACTGCATCAACTAATGGGCAAAATAACCAGCTAGCATCATAATGACAGGATCAAATTCACACATAACTATATTAACCTTAAATGTAAATGGGCTAAATGCCTCAATTAAAAGACACAGACTGGCAAATTAGATAAAGAGTCAAGATCCATCAGTGTGCTGTACTCAGGAGCTCCATCTCATGTGCAAAGACACACACAGGGTCAAAATAAAGGGATGGAGGAAGATCTACCAAGCAAATGGAAAACAAAAAAGCAGGGGTTGCAATCCTAGTCTCTGATAAAACAGACTTTAAACCAACAAAGATCAAAAGAGAGAAACAAGGGCATTACATAATGGCAAAGGAATCAATGCAACAAGAAGAGTTAACTATCCTAAATACATATGCACCCAATACAGGAGCACCCAGATTCATAAAGCAAGTTCTTAGAGATTTACAAAGAGACTTAGACTCCCACACAATAATAGTGGAAGATTTTAACATCCCACTATCAATATTAGACAGATCAATGGGACAGAAAATTAACAAGAATATTCAGAACTTGAACTCAGCTCAGGACCAAGCAGACCTAATAGACATGTACAGAACTCTCCACCTCAAATCAACAGAAAATACATTCTTCTCGGCAACACATAGCACTTATTCTAAAATTGATCATATAATTAGAAGTAAAACACAGTCCTCAGCAAATGCAAAAGAATGGAAATCATAACAAACAGTCTCTCAGACCACAGTGCCATCAAATTAGAACTCAAGATTAAGAAACTCACTCAAAACCACACAACTACATGGAAACTGAACAACCTGCTCCTGAATGACTACTGAGTAAATAATGAAATTAAGGCAGAAATAAATAAGTTATTTGGAACCAATGGGAACAAAGACACACGTACCAGAATCTCTGGGACACAGTTATAGCAGTGTTTAGAGGGAAATTTATGGCACTGAATGCCAACAGGAGAAAGCGAGAAAGATCTAAAATTGACACCCTGACATCACAATTAAAAGAACTAGAGAAGCAAGGGCAAACACATTCAAAAGCTAGCAGAAGGCAAGAAATATCAAAGATGAGAGCAGAACTGAAGGATATAGAGACAGGAAAAACTCTTCAAAACATCTGGAATCCATGAGCTGGGTTTTTGAAAAGATTAACAAAATAGACCACTAGCCAGACTAATAAAGAAGAAAAGACAGAAGAATCAAAGAGACACAATAAAAAATGATAAAGGGGAGATCATCATTCATCCCACGGAAATACAAACTACCATCAGAGAATACTATAAACACCTCTACGCAAATAAACTAGAAAATCTAGAAGAAATGAATAAATTCCTGGACACGTACACCTTTCCAAGACTAAACAAGGAAGAAGTTGAATCCCTGAATAGACCACTAGCAAGTTCTGAAATTGAGGGAGTAATTAATAGCTTACCAACCAAAAAAATAGCCCAGGACCAGACAGATTAACAGCCGAATTCTACAGAGGTACAAAGAGGAGCTGGTACCATTCCTTCTGAAACTACTCCAAACAATAGAAAAAGAGGGATTCCTCCCTAACTCATTTTATGAGGCCAGCATCAACCTGATACCAAAACCTGGCAAAGACACCACAAAAAAAGAAAATCTCGGGCCAATATCCCTGATGAACATTGATGTGAAAATCCTCAAAAAAATACTGGCAAACCAAATCCAGCAGCACATTAAAAAGCTTATCCACCATGATCAAGTCGGCTTCATCCCTGGATGCAAGGTTGGTTGAACACATGCAAATCAATAAACGTAATCCATCACATTAACAGAACCAATAACAAAAACCATATGATTATCTCATTATACGCGCAAAAGGCCTTTGATAAAATTCGACACCCCTTCATGTTAAAAACACTCAATAAACTAGGTATTGATGGAACATACCTCAAAATAATAAGAGATATTTATGACAAACCTACAGCCAATATCATACTGAATGGGCAAAAGCTGGAAGCATTCCCTTTGAAAACCAGCACAAGACAAGGATGCCCTCGCTCACCACTCCTATTCGATATAATATTGGAAGTTCTGCCCAGCACAATCAGGCGAGAGAAATAAATAAAAGGTATTCAAATAGGAAGAGAGGAAGTCAAATTGTATGTTTGCAGATGACATTTAGAATACTCTGTCGTCTCAGCCCCAAAACTCCTTAAGCTGATAAGCAATTTCAACAAAGTCTCAGGATACAAAATTGATGTGCAAAATCACAGGCATTCGTATATACAATAATAGACAAACAGAGAGCCAAATCATGAGCAAATTCCCATTCACAATTGCTACAAAGAGAATAAAATACCTAGGAATCCAGCTTACAAGGGATGTGAAGGACCTCTTCAAGGAGAACTACTAACCACAGCTCAGGGAAATAAGAGAGGACACAAACAAATGGAAAAACATTCCATGCTCATGGATAGGAAGAATCACTGTCATGAAAATGGCCATACTGCTCAAAGTAATTTATAGATTCAATGCTATTCCCATCAAGTTACCATTGACTATTTTTTTCACAGAATTAGAAAAAACTACTTTCAATCTCATATGGAACCAAAAAGAGCCTGTATATACAAGACAATCCTAAGCAAAAAGAACAAAACTGGAGGCATCATGCTACCTGACTTCAAAGTATACTACAAGCCTGCAGTAACCAAAACAGCATGGTACTGGTACCAAAACAGATATATAGACCAATGGAACAGAGCAGAGGCCTTAGAAATAACCCTACACGTCTACAACTATCTGATCTTTGACAAACTGGACAAAACCAGCAATGGGGAAAGTTTCCCTATTTAATAGTGTTGGGAAAATTGACTAGCTATATGCAGAAAACTGAAAGTGGATCCCTTCCTTACACTTCATACAAAAATTAACTCAAGATGGATTAAAGATTTAAATATAAGACCCAAAACCATAAAAACCCTAGAAGAAAACCTAGGCAATACCATTCAGGACTTAGGCGTGGGCAAAGACTTCATGACTAAAACACCAAAGGCGGTTGTAACAAAAGCCAAAATTGACAAATGGGATCTAATTAAAGAGCTTCTGCACAGCAAAAGAAACAATCATCAGAGTGAACAGGCAACCTACAGAATGGGGAAAATTTTTGCAATCTATCCATTTGACAAAGAGCTAATATCCAGAATCTGGAAGGAACTTAAAGAAATTTACAAGAATAAAACAAACGACCTCATCAAAAAGTGGGCAAAGGATATGAACAGACACTTTTCAAAAGAAGACATTTATGTGGTCAACAAACATATGAAAAAAAAGCTCATCATCACCGGTCATTAGAGAAATGCAAATCAAAACCACAATGAGATACCATCTCATGCCAGTTAGAATGGTGATCATTAATAAGTCAGGAAATAATAGATGCTGGAGAGGATGTGGAGAAACAGGAACACTTTTACACTGTTGGTGGGAATGTAAAGTAGTTCAACCATTGTGGAAGACAGTGTGGCAATTTCTCAAAGATCTAGAACCAGAAATACCATTTGACTCAGCAATCCCATTACCGGGTATATACAGAGAGGATTATAAATCATTCTACTATAAAGACACATGCACACGTATGTTTATTGCGGGAGTATTCACAATAGCGAAGACTTGGAACCAACCCAAATGCCCATCAGTGATAGACTGGATAAAGAAAATGTGGCACATATACACCATGGAATACCATGCAGCCATAAAAAGGATGAGTCCATGTCCTTTGCAGGGACATGGATAAAGCTGGAAACCATTACTCTCTGCAAACTAACACAAGAACCGAAAACCAAACACCACATATTCTTACTCATAAGTGGGAGCTGAACAATGAGAACATATGGGCACAGGGAGGAGACATCACACACTGGGGCCTGTTGCGGGGTGAGGGGCGAGGGGAGGTATAGTATTAGAAGAAATGCCTAATGTGGATGACATGTTAATGGGTGCAGCAAACCATGGCACGTATATACCTATGTAACAAACCTGCACATTCTGCACATGTATCCCAGAACTTAAAGTATAATAAAAAATTTTAGAAAAGTATTATAGGAGTGTGTGAGGTAATTTTCTAGATTTTGTGATGTTTGTGATAATTGTCAGCTTTAAAAATTTTCTATCTTGTTGTGATTTCTTTAGTTATTCTAAGTACATATTTACTTTCATATCTAATTGTGTACTAGTAATTTTGTATTCTTTTTAAAAATATGGCCCCAGGCCCTAATGTATCTGACTTTGTGTGGAAGCCAGGGAGAAAAAAAGATTACCCTTTGTGGTATGGCAAAAAACAAAACAAAACAAAGCAAAACAAAAACCAACAACGAACCCCATGAATTTCTCTATACTAATTTTTATTTGGCATAAAATATTAAATACTGAAATTAAGCCATACTCTTATTTATTTATTTATTTATTTAGACAGAGTCTTGCTCTCACCAGGCTGGAGTGCAGTGGCGTGATCGTGGCTCACTGCAATCTCTGCTTCCTAGGTTCAAGCGATTCTCCTGCCTCAGCCTCCCGAGTAGCTGGGATTACAGGCATGCACCACCACATTCAGCTAATTTTTGTATTTTTAGTAGAGATGGGGTTTCACCATGTTGGCCAGGATGGTCTTGATCTCCTGACCTCGTGATCTGCCTGCCTCGGCCTCCCAAAGTGCTGAGATTACAGGCATGAGCCACCCCGCTTGGCCCCGTACTCATATTTAATATATTGATCAACAGTGGCACCTTCAGATGGTTGGCATCACAGAAGTTCTGGATCACTCAGTGAGACAGGTGACATCTTAATGGAAGAGGGGAAGCTCCCCATCTGAGAAGGCTCAGGAGTGGGGCCTCCCCTATTTGCTTAATACTCAGGACTTGGAAGCCTTGCAGCTTACTTGTATCCAAGTGAGGAATTTGCCTATTCTGTAATCTAGTTTGCCTGTTCTGTAACCTAGCTCCTAAAACATGGGCAGGTAGCTTAAAAAGATGTCTGAAAGAAACACTGGATTGAAGGCAATGCTAACAGTGGAAGCACAAGTGAACAACAAGCAAAAGGCAGGTTGACACTTCTTTTATTCTTGATATAAATTTTTCTTCAACCACGTTACAAGGTAAAAAATGATGAGCTAATCAGGTATGACAAGAGACCAACAGGAAAATTTTGAAATGACCGAAAGGACTATTTGCAATCTGTATTTATATTCACTGTTATTCAGTGAATATATTCACTCACTGTTATTGTCCACTCCCCTCGCCCCTCACCCCACAACAGGCCCCAGTGTGTGATGTCTCCTCCCTGTGCCCATATGTTCTCATTGTTCAGCTCCCACTTATGAGTAAGAATATGTGGTGTTTGGTTTTCAGTTCTTGTGTTAGTTTGCAGAGAGTGATGGTTTCCAGCTTTATCCATGTCCCTGCAAAGGACATGGACTCATCCTTTTTATGGCTGCATGGTATTCCATGGTGTATATGTGCCACATTTTCTTTATCCAGTCTATCACTGGATATAACAGTTATATGTGCCACATTTTCTTTATCCAGTCTATCACTGTTATTAATATAAGCTCACTGTTATTGAGCTTTGGGCTATTAGCTAATGGTAGTAGCCCATGGATATAATTTATCTATAAATAATTTACACACATACTAGAGTATAGGCTCACATATGTATTTTAATTGATGGAGTTGCTTGATTAAAAACCTTTGTACAGCGAAGACAAGCTCTACTCTCGACTTGCTCTGAGCAGGAGCAGCCACTGATCAGACCAGAGTTGAGCATTCAGTGATTTGCTAAACCACACTGGCTCCTGCTGAGATCCTGACTGGAGTGTATGGAGGAGAATGATCAATTTAAAAAGAGAATTATTCAGTCAGCAACAGAAGTGACACACGCCAAATACCCAGTCTCGTGAGCTGCCTTGTTTCTTGCAGATGTTACACTTGAAGGCCAAATATACTTTTGGTATGGCTTGCATGAGTTTCTGTTTATTGTAATCAGAAAAGCGTCCTAGGATTGTGGGTTTCTCAAGGACAGGGAACACGCATGTTTGGACTTCATATTTTCATTTAATGTTATCCTGTGTGTAGTAGGGACTCAATAAATAGTTGTTGGAATTACAGTGAAAAGTAACCATAGTTGAGGCACTATATATTTAAGACCAGTCAGTCTGACTTTCAAACTTGAAGGTTAGGGAATACTTTTTCAAATCTCCAAATTATTTGTATTGACTATATTTTAATTTTACCTGAGCATAATCTTCCACAATTCTTACTTCTTCTGCCACAATTTCTTCATCCTGTTTAACAAGCATCTGAACTTTCTCAACTACTTGTGAATCTTTCCGTAGTTTTTCCATTAGAGTTTCTGTTTCCTAATGAAGCACATAATTGTTCTTAGAATGAATTTTAAGAGACATGATCTCTTTTCTAAAAGAGTAATTCAAATATCTCATTTCACTATGGTAAAGTTTATTAAAATCAGCCTGAAATATATTTAATAGATGCATAAAATGAGAGAGAGAACAAGAGACAAATAAAATGGAGAGAGCAAGAGCTCTCACCATTTGGCCAGCTCTCAGCTGCGCCCCCTCTTAGAAGCTCTGTCATCCACCATGCTTGATGGTAGCTCTCTGCCATTGGTGCTCTCTTCCATTGGTCTGCCACTGGGATATTGCCTAGGATGACTACAGTAAATATTTCATGCATTACACACAAAGAGTGAAAATGAATGATGGTTTTTAGAATAGTTGATAGACTGCAAGTTATCACAGCATATTTCAGATGGATTTAACTAACTGACTAGGGAATCTTTCTACATAAGCTTCTACAGTTAGCTATATACCTATTACACTTATTTATCAAAATGTAATAATGTTACTATTTTGCTGTTATTGCTTTTTTGTTCTCATTTTACAGATAAACTGAGACAAAAAAACAAGTTATTTCTTTCATATGTATACAACTATAGGGTAACAAAGCTGGAATTCTAGCCCATCTTTGTCAGGTATCAGAGCCTTTGCTTTCAAACAGTGTTCTATATTAGACTATAAAATCTTTAAAAGAGATTTCAAAGCAAACATACCTTTGTTTTTTGTTCTACTTGAGGGCCAAGAATCAAGAGCTCTTCTTGCATTTCTGTAACTAGTGTGGTTGCTTCCAGGATTGTGGATAGACCCATATGGAAGCGATCCCTGAAGAAGAAAAAGTATTAAGAAGGTGTAAGATATAACACAACTTGGCAAATACAATTTGATAATATATAAAAAGAATTACTCAAATTATGGCCAAATGGAGTTTATTCTAGAGATGCAAGACTGGCTCACTATTTCAAAGTCAATCAATATAATCCACTATATTAACAAGCTATAAAGAAGAAAATTCACTGCTGCATCAGCATCCATTGATGCAGAAAAAAAATTTGATAAAATTAATGATGACTAGGAAGAGAGGGGAAATTTCTCAACTTGATGAAGAACAGATGCTGTTAAAAATAAAATGGACTCAAAGGAAAAACTAATAATGAGAACCGGGCATCTGAGGCTCAGCTCCCACTGGAGCACACTTAAGACAGGCAAATTGGGCTTTAAATGTACTAATTCTCCATAAGGGTAACTTTCATTTAAACAGAATATTTAATTGTAAGTTTTGGGGTGGGAAAGAGGACCAGATAGGCTGTAAGAGACCCAAACCATATAATAACTCTTCTCGCTTTTTCTCCCCCAACATCTACCCCTGGGAAACTGGACTACTGAAATTTCCAAGTAGCAAAGAAGAGTTGAGCAGTGGGGGACTATAACCTGTCGTTTGCCACCGAGATATGCTTGCTGGATATAACCAGTTACGGATGTTGATAATAATGATTATGCATATAAGGTGATAGCTCTTAAGATTGTCCTTGCATGGCCCACGCATTAGGGGGTGGAAGATGTCCTAGGATAGTACAAGGTGCGTATGGAAGAAACTGCTGAGTGATCTAGAGTTGTGTTGTGGGTAAGACATGAAGAGGACTGGAAAAGGGGCGAATGACTGTGATAGGGACTGGTCATACTGATTACACAGCTGTGAATGGAGAGCTACAACCCTGGGTGACGGGGAGGGGACACCTTAGATCCCAGGAGGTTAGGAGTGAGAGGAACATTCATTAAACTCTCTTGACTCTTGCCTGTAGGGCATCTGGCCAATTTTCTCAGACCATTGACATTATCCTTAATTTAACTGCTGACCAACAAAAATCTTAATCAAAGGACTCTCAGAAACCTCTTAGGATCTGCTGATCCCAGGAGTGAACAACTTCTCCTTGAAACGGAACAAGATTAGCTTTCTGAGCACTGATGTGATTCTCTTTAGCCTCATTATTATATTCACAGATTACCTCAACTGCTCTAAAATGACCTGTTATTGGATCTATCATGCCCTACCTGACCTTGTTAACAAAAACTTAATAAAATTAGACCCCGACCCCACATTAGCAAAAAGCTGCTATTGAGGTTGCTACTTCTTTTGTAAATGTCAGGCCTATACTTACCTGCGGTACACAAATTAGTTCACACTCTCCAGCACGAGCGCTGATGAAAAATCGCATTGCACTGGACTTCCTGCTGGCCAGTTGAGACAGAGAATGTGCAATGGCCAATACCTCTTGATGCACTTGGATTAATAACATTTATAACTGGCTTAGCTCCAGACAGGGAGCTTGGCTGTGGTCTATCCTCCAAGTGGGAGTCACAGTCATGATCACTCTCATGCAGTGTTCCCTATGGCAAATGGAATGGATCTGGTCCAGGCCCCAATCAGAGTAATTGGTTAGGGTATCTGACGGAGTGGGCTATTTTAAAAACAGAATTATTAGCTGGATACATGAAAGGTTTAGGAGATGGACTTGGAGGGGAATAGTTCCACCATGGTGCCTCGGCAGCCTTTCATGTCTCCATATAGGTTATATAGACAAAGCTTGGCTGCAGCTGATCTAAGTGTTGGCAGGACACCCCGATCTTTCTAGAACACTAAAATGTGGGGCGCTTGTGAGTAGATGCTACAAGGCCATTTCCTACCAATTTCTCCATCTTCCTGGAAGATTGTCATAAGACAGTTTTCCAATGTCTCCTGTATTCTGATTAGCAGTGAGGTCTGCTGCTTCATGTTTCTTCCCATGCTTCCTCAGGTACCACTGCTGGCTATAAAACTGCTTAGCAGGTGTTTCACTATCTGTGTTGTAGTCATCTGAAGCCTTTTATTTTGCTGTCATCCCATGAGACAAAGGACATGGGGTGTGGCACTGTTAGTTACTCTTGTTTTCATTGCCCATGTAAAAAATAAACTGTCAGAATCCAACAGGGACTAATTGTTTATTTACTGGCCAAGTCTGTCAGCCTTGCCTTGACAGGGGCAGCCTTTGAAGGCACACAGGGGGAATATCAACCTTATCTCCTTTAAGATCTTCTGCAGCTTCTGGCTTTTGTCCCACCAAAAGGCAGACTTGGCTCATCATTTTGCATTTGTGTCTCTTTTCACAAACAAAAACACCAATATAAAATATATTTCTGATTTGTTCTCAAAGTCTTACCTCTTTGTTTGCATCTCTTCCTCTCGTGCCCTCAAAATGTGTGCAAATGTTTCTATAAATTGCAAGTAGCTACTGGGAGTGGTATAATAAAATCTTCCAGTTTCTTCAAAGTATTTTCTGTTCAAGTCTTTCATGCTTATGTGGATTTGGACACAGGTTGGGGCAAGTTTTTCTTTCAAGTTCTGAAGAATAATAATTTTTAAGAATTAAGAGAAAGCAATCCAAATATACATAAAAAGAGAAAGTTGAACATTTGGAATTAATTAAAATAGCTTATTATTTCTGAGATCTGGAGATGTAGAGAGAACTCCTGGATGAGCAGGACAAAGAAAATATGAGTTTTTTTTTGTTGTTGTTGTTGAGACAGAGTCTCGCTTTGTCGCCCAGGCTGGAGTGAAGTGGCCGGATCTCAGCTCACTGCAACCTCCGCCTCCTGGGTTTACGCCATTCTCCTGCCTCAGCCTCCCGAGTAGCTGGGACTACAGGCGCCCGCCACATGCCCCGGCTAGGTTTTTTTATTTTTATTTTTTAGTAGAGATGGGGTTTCACCGTGTTAGCCAGGATGGTCTCTATCTCCTGACCTCGTGATCCGCCCCTCTTGGCCTCCCAAAGTGCTGGGATTACAGGCTTGAGCCACTGTGCCCGGCCGAAAATATGAGTTTTAATGGTTGGGATGGTGGTGGGGCAACAGTAGAGCTAACTATGAATGGCATGCCACACTCATCCTTCTAGGCTTTACCGGTACGTTACTCTGACTTTTGCTGTAGTCATCCAAAGATTTAGGGCATCGGTATCAACGGCCAAGGGTTATAATGTTTTCTTTATCTTAACATTTTTTATTTATTTTTTGTTTTGAGACTAGGTCTTGCTTTTTTGCCCAGGCCAAAGTACAGTGTTGTAATAATAGCTCACTATAGCCTCAAACTCTTGGGCTCAAGAGATCCTCCTGCCTCATCCTCCCATGTGGCTCAGACTACAGATGTGTGCCACCACAACTGGCTAATTTTCTAAATTTTTTGTAGAGACAGAGTTTCACTATGTTGCCCAGGCTGATCTTGAACTCCTGACCTCAAGCAATCCTCCTGCCTTGCCTCCCAAAATGCTGGGATTATAGGTGTGAGTCACCATGCCCAGCCTTCTTTATCTTTTACATTTCTTTCTTAAAGTGGATATCAATAGCAGGATACTCAAGAAAATTTCCTTGAGTAAAATAAAGCTACAAAAATGCAAGGACCCAAAGGATGTGCAGATGAGCAAAACCAGACTGCAAAGAATATTCTCTTTGTCTGGACTGGGAGATAATTCTAATTTAGACATAAGCTAGTCCTGATGACTCATCTCCAGTCCAAGTCTAACCGGTCACTGGTCACTTTTAACTCAGCTGCATTTTTTTTTTCTTCTGGTTCTACCCTGTCTCTGTCCTCCTTGGCCTTTGCTTTCCTTGATCATTTAGACAAGTAAGGATGCAATCCCATTGGTCCCACAGGACCTAGAAATGTCGTACGTTGAGTTTCAGTTCTCTATGCATTTACAGCTCATTTGGTCAATACTTCTTACCCCCTTTACTGTCAGCTAGGTCCTATGGGATCTTCAGTTTAGTCACTCCAGAACAGGTTCTTTCTTACTGTTGGCTCATAAATTCTGAGTTAATTTTGTGTTGTGGCTTGTGCTGTCACTGTTTTGCTGACTTGCTGTTGTAGCCAAGCCAGAACAATTTACAAGGAACACACAGAAGGTTGCAGCATCCTTACCATAGAATCTGGTATGCAGAATGGAGACTGTTTTCCTTCATGGAAATCTGCTGTTCCACCATGTGGACAGCATAGTGAAGAGACCCAGGCATTGCAGAATCTGAATCTAGGCATCTTTGAAATAGGGTGAATTCAGGGGTACAAGAGATGGGGAATTAATAAGGAATCAATGTAAACACTTGATCCATTTTATTATAAACTGGCTTAGAACTGCCTGTTTTTGTCCATCTAGGGTTCCTTGCTCTTCAGAGGCATAATATCATCAGATGCTGTCAATAAACTGAAACCTTCACTTGCATTAAATATTTACCTCTCTGTTCTCAAAATTGACTTTTTCTTTTAAGAATGAGTTAGCTACAATAAGAAGAGCTTCTTCTGGCCACCTCTCGTACCAATCGATCGTGCAGGAGCTAATCATAGAAGGATATACTCTACAATTTTGGCGGAAGCCAGGTCCTTCAGGACTCATGATCACAAAAATGAAGATTTTATATATTCTCTGAAAATTAATGAAAATATAAATTGTTAAAATGTAGTCCACTGTTTTGAAAAAATATTACATTAAAAATTCCATGGAAAACATATTTCAAATCTTTCCTTCGTGGGTAGACCAGAGACTGATCATTTGTGCATGGAGTGCCTGCCATAAACAGAGCCCTTCCAAGGGAAGCTAACAGTAGGGGAGGCATTGGACCCAAAACACCCCTTGCATAAACCAACTCTTATGACGGGGGCTGGTGCTAGAGTTCTGTTCAGTAGGGGACTTTATATCAGATGGTGCTGGGTCTGACTATTTAACTCTTTCCTCTGGGGTGGTGTGCATTTAAGACCCACAGAAACTCAAAGTGAGAAAATGGTCAGATGAATTAGAGCTGAAAGAAACAGACTGACAGTAAGAGTAGAGCACCAGAGGTAGTAATAAAACTCCTACAGCTAAAGGATTACAGCTAAGCAATATGAGACCTACACAGTTTTACAGGCCCTAGGCTAAGTGCTAGTTTCTTTGCAATTTGCCTTCGGCCCTTTTCCTTATGAGACCTGGCTGTGCTGCTGCTGTTGCTGGATTCTTGGCAAGACTGGCAACAGGGCACAGATTCCTTCTTCCTTATTTCCAGATATCACTTTGCAATAAGTCCGTATTACTGAAAACAGCCTCAGTGAATTAGTGTTCCTTTTAACTCAGAGTCTAACTGTACAAAATGATATTAAGTATCAAACAACTTATTTTGTCAAATAAATATGGTAAAGCTGAAAGAAGACTAAAAGGTAAGTTTTTTTTCCTCTTTTTTGTCTTTAACAAATTTATAAAGGCAAATAAAACTGCTCAGTGCAAAATTCATACAATGTGGAAATGTTTAAAGTAAAAATGAAAATACCTCTCTTTGTTTTACACATTCCCAAAACTTCCACCTAGAGATATCAAATGTTAGCAGTTTAAAGTGTGCCTTTATTATTTGTTATTATTGTAGGACATGTCAAATTACTTTTGGAAGCATAGTATTATATATATTACACATATATCATGTGTATAATTAAAATTGATTTCTAACTGAGATTCTTGGTTTATTTATTCATTTTCTGGAGTACTATTCTCTGCACTCCAAACTGAAATTTCTTTTTTCTTCCTTATTATTTAAATCTAATAATCTAATGAATAAACCAAATATAGTAACAAGGCACGAGAGTGCCACAATTGTCAGGATAAATTCTATCCTTCTTTCTACAATGTTATTAAAAAATCTAACAAAATCTAAGGATATCCACTCATATTACCTTGTTCTCTATCAACTGTGGAGTCATTTTTGGAATTTTTAAAACATCTTCTTGTGACAGATTACTAGGTATCTGTTTGATACTTAGCAATGTTGTTACTAAGGTGAGAAACGGTGGATAGCCAGATTCAATTTTTAAATTGCCCTATGATAGACAAAAACTAGCACCAGAAATAAATCCACCTGTGGTCCTTCCCCAGTGAGTATTCTGGTTTGAGTAATCATGTCCATATATTCGCTAAGCCACTGGTCAGTCATCATGTCTCAAAGACACAGAAAGTTGAGTTCATTTTGACTAATCTATATCTCTCATCAAACCAGTTTGTTCACAGCTCCTCTGCTGCTGAGTTCATTCTGAATAGCACCTGCTGTATCCAGTCAATTTCTTTTTGTATCCATCACCTTCTGGTCAATTCCAGGACTATTCAAAAGGATGAAATGTTTCTTGTTTCTTGCCTTTCCAGACTTGTTACCAAAAAATGAAATAAGAACATCATTATCTGAGAAAGAATCTTTGTGTAAGAAATACTCTTGGGATTTTATTTTTCATTTTATTGCCTCCTGCTGGTATTATTTTTTAAAATCATTGATAGCCAGACAGGCTCAGATTCATGTAAGTGTTTGACCTACCTAAGGATATGGTTTGTCTGTGGGTAGGGTACTCATTATTTTACCTTAAAAACTCATATAAAGATCTAAAGAAATTATATCCAACTTAAAAATCATGTACAGAATTATAAACATGGTCAACTTTTAACATGACAATTTGATAAAGCCAAGTCACAAAAAAGTACCTTTTGAAAGAGTGAAAGTAAAGATTGCCTATTATCCATATGACCAGACTGTTCAGTAAGAGATCTGATTTTCATCGCAATAGAATCCAGCTCAACATTTTCAAATAGGTCAGGTATTCTTCCTGAATTGATGATGTAGTTCAAATCTTCTAAAAATGAATCCTTAGGCAAAACACATATTTAATCAGGAATGAGTAAATTATTCATATATTCTACCCTAACCACATCAATTTGAGAAAGCAAGAAAGCAATAGCGATTAAGGAGAACTGAGGCTAAGTGTTTTTTTTTTTTTTAAAGCTAATATCCCCCACC
>NW_016808209.1:106415-110651 GCF_001698545.2 Rhinopithecus bieti
TTTTTTTTTGAGACAGTCTCAGCCTGTTGCTCAGTCTGGAGTACAGTGGCAGAGTCATGGCTCACTGCAGGCTTGAACTACCAGGCTTAAGCCATCCTCCCACCTCAGCCTCCCAAATAGGTAGAATGAAAGGTGCATGCCACCATGCTTGGCTAATTTTTAAAATATTCTCGTAGTGACTCGGTCTCTCTATGATGTCCAGGCTGGTCCATCTTCCCACCTTGGCCTCCCAAAGTGCTGAGATTACGGGCATGAGACACTGTGCCTGTCCTAAGACTAACGTTTTCATTCAAACCCATCAGAATATTTTTTTCTGAGTCAAAATAAGCTTCATTAATCCATTCGTTCATTCAAACATTAGAGAAACATATACTTGGTACGGAGAGTATGCCAAATAGCTGTGACAGGCACTTAGAAAAGAGGTATGCAGGAGTGGGTACAATAATGAATTAGGCAGGAACCCGGTTCAGGCAGTTCACAGAAGCCCTCAATACATCTACATTTGTGATTGAATAGTAGTAGACAAACTAGAAATAACATTGCTGAAGGATTATTTTAATTTAACTGAATTCATATCTATATAGGACCTCAAATTCAATGGAAAAGGTAACAGATGAGAAAAAGTAGGAAAACAAACTCTGCCAGAAGAGTTATTATAAACATAAGGATATTTTGCTTTTGAGAATAAATCCAAGATTTCTTTTTAAAAAAAAAGCTTTTAAAAAAGTAGTTAGCATTAGTGACTCTCTTCAGGAGACTCAGACACTCATAGGTTCATGGTATTTCAGTTCAGGTGGGGAAGGGCAGAGACCTTGTGGGGAGCTCTCCAGTAGAGGCCAACAGAGGTAACACAGGGCTAACTTATTTCCTGTCTCACCTCGTATGTGATGGAGAACTGCCAAAGCTTGTTACACACTGATAGTTACGCACTCTTTTTGGGTCACATGAAAAGCAATGATATGGCCAGACGAAGCCTGGAAAGTGTTGGAAACAGATCCAATGATCTCGAAGTCCTGAGTAACATGAGCATAGAGGAGCCATGTTCATTTCAGCTTTGGCCTGAAATGATTTTCTGAAACTGATTTATTAAATTAGAACAATGGACTCCTGGCATGGGAGAAACTATATCTTCTAAAATCCAGAAAGAAATTGTGTGGCAGAAACCTCAACTGGATCAACAGAGCTGGATATTTAAGTTTGGTGAAGGGAGAATATATAGATATAGCAGAAATCCTGGAGGAGTATAGTAGATATGATATGGCACTTGGATTTGCTCTCAAAAATATGACATGAAAAAAATAACTCAATGGAGAAAGGCCCAGCACTAAGAGAAAAAACAGGATGAGGGATTGAAACAATACTCAATAACTACATATGTCTGGATCAAAAACAATAAACAATGTTCCCTTGAAATTTTGTCACAAGAGTAAATACAATCTGAGATGGCATTCCTAATTTTGTCTTGGACATGGAAGAGTATAGTTTGTGAAAAATAACAGAACTGAAAAAAGTGAGTGATTAGCAATTTTTGCTTGTACATAAATATAGTATATTCTGGGCCTGGCGACTGGCCAGATGGCTGGCTAGAAGTACTTGGAAGTAGTCTTCCCCATAAGAAAGGACCAGTGCAACAAATAAATAGTTAAGATTTGACTAGAATGTCAATGGGAGAGTGCATGAGTACAGTGAGAGGATGGAGAGGTACCTGTGGTGACTGGAAGCCTCGGAGGACAATGTGGAGGCATCCTGCCTCTGCAGCCCTGTCTCCCCTGTCCAGATCAGCTGGGAGTCAAGAGGGACTTCTCCTGGTGAAGACAAGGTAAGCAGAAGAACCCCACCAGCCCCATTGCCATTGAAACACCTATAGTCATTATACAGGACAATCTCAGAGTCCTTTCTAGTCCTGGGCCCAT
The DNA here is from genome assembly GCF_001698545.2 of Rhinopithecus bieti. Classification (NCBI taxonomy): domain Eukaryota; kingdom Metazoa; phylum Chordata; class Mammalia; order Primates; family Cercopithecidae; genus Rhinopithecus; species Rhinopithecus bieti. The sequence goes on from NW_016808209.1 coordinate 108,329, forward strand.
TTTAGGGAGCTGCTGGAAATTCTTGCAGCTGCATTGCTCTGGATCGGGAGCACAAGGTGTGTACTTTCCACCCACCCTCACTCCCGCTGTGAGCCAAGCTACAGCAGCATGGCACCATCTTGAGACCAGAGCTACCTCTGGAGTGGGCCCTGCTCTAGGGGCCAGTAGCCATGCAACTCTCCAGCACTGGGACTTCATCTTCATTCTTCCACCAAGTCCCCATGGGTGGCTCTATGCCACAACCCCAGCTGTGCAGAGCCTGGGCCCAGGATTGGCTTTGACTGTGGTCCTGCCAGCAGAGAAACCAATCCCCAATGCCCGCACTTTTAGTCAGAGGAACAATCTGGCAGTCCCATTTAGGGTGACCCTACCCTTGAGCTGGCCAAACTGCTGTGCACTCTTCTTGAAGCAGGAGGGGTCCCAGAGCCACTGAACAGCTGGCACATTCTTGGGCTGGCAGATTGCTACATGCCCATGCCCAGGACCTGAGAAATAGCCCCACAAGTGCCTCCACTAAGGACATGCCCCTGGCCTGCCCAACAGCTCTGTGCCCACAATCAAGTCCTGAGAAACAGCCTTACAGGTCACCCCTGGAACACACACCCCCAAGGCTAGCCAAGCAAACCTTTGCTTGCATCCTAGGCCTGAAAAATAGCTCCGTGGGTTGCCCCTGGCAGACACAACCCCTTCAGGCCAGCTGAACTGCCATGCACCCATATCTCAGGCTTGAGAAATAGCTTTATGGGTCACCCCTGGTGGGCACACTCCAGGTTGGCCAAGAAGCATTGTGCTTACCTCATGGACCTAAGAAACCACCCTGTGGTGCATCTCCCATGCTGCAGACATGCCCCAGGCCTGCCTGATGACTCTGTGCCTGTGCTAAGGGCCTAAGAAACAATCCCATGGGCAACCCTGGCAGACACACAACCAGGCCAGCCAAGTAACTGTATGCTTATGCCCCCAGCTAGAGTAGTAGCCCTATGGCTCCAAATCAAGTGAGCCAGATCCCAAGTTGGCTGATTCACTGCATGCATGCACATGCCCCTGACATGAGAAACAGCCTGGTGAACCCACCTCCAGCAAAGTTGCACCATTGCCTCCACAAACTCTCACAGCCTAGGCTGCTGAGACATTTGCAAATGTCACCAGCACGGATTACAACTGAAGAAGCTACATGGAGACTACACTACTGTATCCATCTAGAATCAAGGCCATGCACCCAATGACTGACACTGTAAAACCCATACCTATGAATAAGTCTTTCCTTATGAAAGCTACTCCATAAAGTTGGAAAGGTGATTGTTTTTCGAGATGCATAGAAATCAATGAAGGGACACATCAAACATGAAAAAGCAAGCAAACATGAAACCTCCAAAGGAACACAGTAACTCACCAGTAACAGGTCACAATCATAATAAAATATACAAAATGCCAGAAAAAGAATGTAAAATAATAATCTTAAAGAAATGCAGTAAGATACAAGATAAAGATTGACAATTCAACAAAATCAGGAAGACAGTTCATGGTTTGAATGAGAAATTCAATAGGGAGATATATATCATAATAAAGGATCAAAAACACATCTCAGAGCTACAGATTTCAATGAAAAATATATATAATTGAGAGCTTCTATGACAGATAAGACCAAGCAGAAGAAAGAATTTCTGAACTTAAGGGCATTCCAGAAGAAGAAGAGAAGGGGAAAGGTGTAGAAAGCATTTAATTAAGTAACAACTGAAAACAGTCCCAAGTCTTCAGAGAGAGTTAGTCATACAGATCCAGAAAGCTCCAATATCCCCAAATAGATTCAACCCCAAAAAAGTCTATCTGAGGAACATTACAGTCAAACTGTCAAAATTCAAAGACTAAGAGAAATTTCCAAAAATGGCAAGAGAAAAAAGTCATCATATAAATGGGAAACCCCAGCAGAAGAATAGCAGAATTCTCAGCAGAAACCTTATAGGACAGGAGAGAATAGGATGAGATATTCAAAGAACTGAAGGAAAGAAACTGCCAGCCAAGAAAATTATATCCAAGACGCTATCCTTCAGAAATGAATGAGAAATAAAATCTTCCCAAGACAAACAAAAACCTGAGGGAATTCATCATGCCTAGCATAGCCTTACAAGAAATGCTCAAGGGAGTCTTACAAGTGGAAGTGAAAAGATGATAACCACCATTACGAAAACATGCAAAACTATAACACTCACTGTAGAGCCAATACACAAAGGGGAAAAAAGAAAGGAATCAAACCCTATCACTACAAAAAAAAAAAAAAAAAAAAAAAAAAAAAAAAAAAAACCCAAAAAAAAAAAAAAAAAAA
>NW_016808209.1:110818-122543 GCF_001698545.2 Rhinopithecus bieti
CCACCCATCACAAAATCAATGATAAGAAAGGAAGGATATATAAAACAACCAGAAAACAATCAACAAAATGATATAAATAGGTCCTCATCAATCTATTATAACCTTGAATTTAAATGGATTAAATGCCCCATACTATTAGAACCTCCATACTATTTGCCATAGTGGCTGTACTAGATTACATTCCCATGTACTAGACATACATGTAGCCAACAATTATATTTTAAAATGCTCAACATCACTGATAGTTAGAGAAATGCAAATCAAAATAACAACGAGATACCATCTAACACCAGTCAGAATGGCTACTATTAAAAAGTCAAAAAGTAGCAAATGCTGATGAAGTTGTGGAGAAAAAGGAATGCTTATACACGGTTGGTGGGTGTGTAAATTGGTTCAGCCATTTGGAAGAGAGTGTGTCAGTTCCTCAAAGACCTAAAGACAGAAATACCATTCAACCCAGCAATCCCATTAGTGGGTATATACCAAGAGGAATATAAATCATTCTATTATAAAGACACATGCATGTGTATGTCACTGCAGCACTATTCACAATAGCAAATACATGAAATCAACCTAAATGTTCATCAGTGATAGGCTGGATAAAGAATATGTGGACATATACACCATAGAATACTATGTGGCCGTAAAAAAAAAAAAAAAAAAAAAAAAAAAAAAAAACAAGACCATATCCTTTGCTGGGACATAGATGGAGCCGAAGGTCATTATCTTTAGCAAACTAGCACAGGAACAGAAAACCACATACTACATGTTTTCACTTATAAGTGGGAGTTAAATGATGAGAACATATGGACACAGAGGAGAACCACACACATTGGGGCCTTTCAGAGTGTGAAGGGTGGGAGGAGGGAGAGAATCAGGAAAAAAAAGTACTAGGCTTTATACCTGGCTGATGAAATAATCTGTGCAACAAACCCCCATGACACGTTTACCTATGTAAAAAATTTGCACTTGTACTTCTGAACTTAAAATAAAAGTTTTTTAAAAAAAGAGGATTTGGTAGAATCTTTACATATTTATAAGACCATGTCATCTGGAAACAGGGGCAATTTTACTTCCTCCTTTTTAACTTGGATACCCTTAATTTCTTTCCTTTATCTAATTGCTCTGGCTAGAATTTCCAGTACTATGTTGAATAAGAGTGGTGAGAATGGGCACTCTTTTCTTGTTTTAGCTTGCAGAGGAAAAGCTTTGAGCTTTTCCCTATTCACTATGATGTTAGCTGTGGGTTTGTCACATATGGCCTTTATTGTGTTGAGGTACTTTCCTTCTATAGCTAATTTATTGAGAGGTTTTTTTTTTTTATCATGAAGGGATGTTGGATTTTATTTAATGTCTTTTCAGCATCTATTGAGATGATTGTGGTTTTTTCTCTATATTCTGTTTATGCAGTGTATCATGTTTATTGATTTGCATATGTTGAACCATCCTTGCATTCCTGACATAAATCCCAGTTGATAATGCTGTATTATCTTTTTGATGTGTTGTTTGATTCAGTTTGCTAGTATTTTGTTGAGGATTTTTGTATCTAGATTCATCAGGAATATTGGCGTGTAGTTTTCCTTTTTCATCATGTCCTTGTCTGGTTTTGGTAACAGCATTATGCTGAACTCATAGAATGAGTAAGGAATAATTTCCTCTTTAATATTCTGGAATAGCTTGAGAATAATTAATATTAATTTGTCTTTAATAGTTTGGTAGAGACCGGGAGCAGTGGCTCATGCCTGTAATCCCAGCACTTTGGGAGGCCAAGGCAGGCAGATTACCTGAGGTCAAAAGTTCAAGACCAGCCTGGCCAATATAGTGAAACCCAATCTCTACTAAAAGTACAAAAAAATTAGCCAGGTGTGGTAGCAGGTGCCTGTAATCCCAGCTACTTAGGATACTGAGGCAGGAGAATTGCTTGAACCCAGGAGTCAGAGGTTGCCATGAGCTGAGATGGCACCACTGCACTCCAGCCTGACTCCATCTTAAAAAAAATAGTTGGTAGAATTTAGCAGTGAGGCCATCCAGTAGTGGAATTTTTGTTGTTGTTTGTTTGTTTGTTTTTGGGAGAGCTTTTATTACTGATCAATCTTGTTATTATTAGTCTGCTCAGGTTTTCTATTTCTTCTTGGCTCAGTCTTGACAGATTATATATGAATTTATTCATTCCCTCTAGGTTTTTAAATTTATTGATGTGTAGCTGTTCATGACAGTCTCTAATAATCCTGTGTATTTCTATGGTATCCATTGTAATGTATTCTTTCTCACTTCTGTTTTTATTTATTTGGATCTTTTCTGTTGTTAGTTTGTCTAACAGTTGTTCGGTTTTGTTTTTCTTTGCAAAAAAATCTTTTGGTTGTGTTGATCTTTGGTATTGTTTTTTATTATCAATTTCATTTATTTTTGCTGTGATTTTTATTATTTATTTCCTTCTACTAATTTTGGGTTCATTTGTTCTTGCTTTTTCTAGTTCCCTGAGATGCATTGTTGGGTTATTTATTTGAAATCTTTCTTTTTTTATGTAGGCATTTATTATTGTAAACTTGCCTGTTAATACTGCTTTTCCTGGACCCCTAGGTTTTGTTATGTTGTGTTTCCATTATCATTTGTTTTGAGGAATTCTTACATTTCATTCTTAATTTCTTCCTTCGTCCATTTGTTATTCAGAAGCATACTGTCTAATGTCCATGAATGTTACAGTTTTGAATGTTGCTCTTGTTATTGATTTCTAGTCATATTCTATTGTATTCAGATAAGATACTTGATATGATTTTGATTTTTAAAAATTTGTTGAGACTTGTTTGTGTTCTAATATATAATCAGTCATGCAGAATGTTCCATGTACTAATGAAAATAATGTGTATTCTGTGGCTGTTGAGTGAAATGTTCGTTAAGTGTCTGTTAGGTCCACTTGGTCTATGGTGCAGTTTAAATCTGATGCTTGCTGATTTTCTGTCTAGATGAACTATTTAATGCTGAGAGTGGGGTGTTGAAATCCCCAACTATTATTGTATTGGGGTCCATCTCTTCCTCTAGATATAATATTTGATTTATATATCTGGGTGCTCCAGTGTTGGGTTCATATATATTTACAATAGTTATATTCTCTTGCTGAATTGATTCCTTTATTATTATATAATGTCCTTTGTCTCTTTTTACAGTTTGACTAGAAATCTGTTTTATATGATAGAAATATAGCTACTCCTGCTTGTGTTTGGTTTCTGTTTGCATGGAATATCTTTTTCTATCCCTTCACTGTCACTCTATGTCTGTCTTTACAAGTGTGTTGAATTTCTTGTAGGCAGCATATAGTTGGGTCTTGTTTTTCATCCATTCAGCCAGTCTATATCTTTTCTTAAAAATAGAGACAAGGTCTCACTATGTTGCCCAGGCTGGTCTGGAACTCCCGGGCTCAAGAGATCCTCCTGCCTTGGCCTCCCAAAGTGCTGGGATTATAGGGGTTAAACACTGCACCTGGCCAAATGTCTTCTTTTGAAAAGTGTCTGTTCATGTCCTTTGCCCACTTTTTTATGGGGTTGACAAAAATCTCTTAGAACTGATAAATGAATTCAGCAAAGTTGCAGGATACAAAAATCAGTAATGTTTCTATATATAAACAGCAAGCTAGGTGAAAAAGAAATTAAAAAGGCAATCCCATTTAGAATAGTTACAATAAATAAAATAAAATACCTGGAAATAAATTTGAACCAAGGAGATGAAAGAACTCTACAAGGAAAGCTGCAAAACACTGATAGAAACTGAAAAGGGTAAAAACAAATGGAAAGACACACCATGTTCATGAATCAAAAAAACTAATATTGTTAAGATGACCATACTGCCCAAAGCAATCTACAGATTTGTTGCAATCTCTGAAAAAATGCCAATAATATTCTTCACAGAAATAGGAAAAATTCCTAAAATTCAAATGGAACCACAAAATATCTCAGAAATCCAAAGCAATTCTGAGCAAAAAGAACAAAGTTGGAGGCATCACACTACCAGACTTCAAAACACATTATAAAGCTATAGTAACCAAAACAGCATGGTATGGGAACAAAAACAGACACACAGACCAATGGAATAGAATAGAGAACCCAGAAATTAATTCATGTATCAATGGCCAACTCATTTTTGACAAATACACTGAGAACATGCAATGGAAAAAAGTCAGTCTTCAATAAATGGTGCTGGGAAAGTTGAATATCCATATACAGAAGAATGAAAGTAGACCCCCACCTCTCACCCTATACAAGAATCAACTCAAAATTAATTAAAGAGCTAAATGTAAGACCTGAAACTAAAACTACTGGAAGAAAACAAGGGAAATGCTTCAGGACATTGGTCTTGGAAAAGAATTTATAAATAAGACCTCAAAAGCACAGGCAACAAAAGCAAAAATAAACAAATGGAATTATATCAAACTCAAAAGGATGGTAAATTTCCTTCTGTACAGCAAAGGAAACAATAGAATGAAAAGACAAACTACAGAATAGGAGAAAATGTTTGCAAATGATTCATCCAACAGAGGATTCATATCCAGAACTCAAACTTAACAGCAAAACAAAAAATAAAGAACAAAAAACAAACAAAACTGATTAAAAAATGGGCAAATGATATGAACAGATATTTCTCAAAAGAAGACATAGAAATGGCCAAAAAAATGAATAAATGCTCAATATCACTAATTGTTAGGGAAATGCAAATCAGAACCACAATGAGTTATCATCTCTCCCCAGTCAGGATGGCTATCATCAAACAGACAAAAAATAGCAAATGATAGTGAAGATGTGGAGAAAGGGAACTCTTATACACTGTTGGTAGGAATGTAATCTAGTACAGCCATTATGGCAAATATTATGGAGGTTCCTCAAAAAACTACATATGAGTCTGGGCAACACAGTGAGACCCCACCTCGATAAAAAAAATTAGCTGGGTGTGGTGGTGCATTCTTGTAGTCTCAGCTACTTGGGAGGCTAAGGTGGGAGGATCACTTGAGCCTTGGAGGTTGGGGCTTCAGTGAGCCATGATCGCACCACTGCACTCCAGCCTGGGTGACAGAGGAAGACCCTGTCTCAAAACAAAACAAAACAAAACAAAACAAAACAAAACAAAACAAAACAAAACAAAACAAAAATGATGATGATGATGATGATGATGATGATGATGATGATGATGATACAAATAAAATGATCATAAGATCCAGTAATCCCACTTCTGGGCATTTATCCAAAGAAAAGGAAATCAGTGTATCGAGGAAACATCTGCATCCTCATGTTTATAACAGCTCTTTTCACAATAGCCAAGATACAGAATCTACCTAAGTGTCCACCAATGAATGAATGACTAAAGAAAATATGGTACATAAAATGCATAGAATATGATTCAGCCATAAAAGAGAATGAAATCCTGTCACTTTGGCAACATGATTATGTTAAGTGTAGTAAGCCAGGAACAGAAAGTTAAACATCACATCCTCTCACTAATATATAAAAGTTAAAAACAAGTGGATCTCACGGGAATAAAAAGGGGAACAGAAGATACTAGAGGCTGAGAAAGGTAGGGGAAAGGGAGAGAAGGATAGTGAGGGATATTTTTTAAGGGATACAAAATTACAGCTAGAGAAGAGGAATAAGTTCTACTATCCTACAGCATTGTAGGATGACTATACATAACGATAATATATTATATAGTGTCAAAGGGCTAGAAGGAGGATATTGAATGCTCCTAACACAAAAATGATAAATGTTTGAGATGAATATACTAATTATGGTAATCTGCTCTTACATGTATCGAAACATCACTACACCCCATAAACACATGTACAATTATCATGTCAATTTAAAACATTTAATTGAATTTAATTTGAAAAGAAAATAAACAGACGAGCCACAGACTTGGAGGAAATATATATATACATGCCAAAAATAACATATTCTGTAAGGAAAGTCCTACATCTGACAGTGAAATTAGAGCAGAAGAAGAGTAATGGAGAGAAACAGAAGCTTGGATGCTGTAAGAGCAGATTGTAGATTACATACCTAACTGTAGATTACAGATACTGGATATAGATGAAAGGGTTTTGAAAATACAGATCATAAAGCTAGTTCTGATATAAGACAGATGACTTTAGTTACATAGATAAATTACTTCCAATCTGTCAATTAAAATGAACAAGATAATGACATAGAAAATATCTTTATTGAAATGTTTATTCATAACTACCTGTGGCATCATTACAAATATATAAACTCTGTGGGCTATAACTGGATAAGAACAGAGAATACTGCAAGCAAACTGATATTGTAGGCTAATAGAACCATTGATAAATATTTTCTTGTTTTCTTTTCAAATATTAAATTTCTGAGGGGGGGGGTAGCCACGAAGATATCAAACTTCAGCAAATAACAAAGACAAAAAGTACTTACTTGCTCTATGTTTAAATTTGGAACCATCAGAACAGTGGGTTTCCCTTTTAATCCTGCGTGAATAAACACCTTTTTAAAAACTTCTTTGAATTCGACGTAGGCACAATTGTGAGATACAGGCACTCGGTATAGTTTGTTATCTGTCAGATAACAGGCCAAGGTTGCACAAGTTTTTTTCCCACATCCATCTATTCCAATCTTTGGGAGAAAAGAAATCCAACATATGACATATATTTTCTGGGAATCTTTCAATGTATAGTTTTCTGTTTATTATTTGTGCTAGAAATTTTGACAGTAAAATACCCAGACTATTTTATTTATAACCTTTTGGAAGGCATACTAAATGTAATTTAAATATTTTATCAAAATTTTTATAACGCACTCATCCACATTCAATATTTTCATCTTTCCATAGCCTCTTGAATATATGAGAAAATTTCACTGGAAATTTCATATAATTTCATAAAAATAGCACAGACAGGCTTATAAACCATCTTTATATCACTGTCAATATTTGATTCTTCATGTATAAGTAACTAGATAGATCTTTTCCTTTTTATTTTGAGCAATAGGTACTTAATAAATGCTTTTGGGGAACAATGGCAAAGTAATTATTGTTTTAAAAACAGCTTTATTTAGGTGTAATTTACAGATTATACCAGTTTTAAGTGTATAATTCAATGTTTTTTAGTACATTTACAGACTTATGCAACCCTTGTCACAATTCAGTTTTGGAACAATTTCTTTCACCCCAGAAAGATCTTTCAAGCCCACTGGCAGTCAATCCCCATCCAACTCTCAGGCCCAATCACTAATATGTTTTCATATCTATTGATCTGCCTATTTCATATAAGTGAAATTATATACCATGAAGTCTAATGTATTCGATTTATTTTACTTAGCATAATAAGTTCTTTCATGTTGTATGTGTATCAGTAGTTTGTTCCTTTTTATTGCTGAATGGTATTCTATTGTATGGACATACCACATTTTATTTGTGCATTGATGAACATTTGGATTGTTTCTGCTTCTTGATTATGAATAATGCTGCTATGAACATTTCCATACAAGTCTTTGAGTGGACACTGGTTTTATTTTGCCTTGTGTAGAGATAGAGAAATGGAATTGCTCAATTATGTGGTAAATCTATGTTAAACTTTATAAGAAATAGCCAAACCATTTTCCAAAGTAGTGTACTATTTTATATTCCCACAAGCCGTGTATGAAAGTTCAGTTTATACACAGTCTTGTCAATGCTTGTTATTAGCTATCTTTTTGATTACAGCCAGTCAAGTGGGTGTTTAGTGTTATTGTGGTTTTAATTTGTATTTCCCTAATGACTAATGAAGCTGAACATATTTTCACGGACTGATTAACCATTCATGTATCGTCTTTGGTGAAACACCTATTCAAATCTTTTGTCTATTTTAAAAAATAAACTTATTTTAGAAGAGTTTTAGACTCACAGAAAAATTGCCAAGATAGTATGGGGAACTGTCATATATCCCACATTCAATTTCCCCTATTAGCATCTAACATTAGTATATTACATTTCTTACCATTAATGAACCAATATTGATATGTTATTATTAACTGAAGTCCATACTTTTTTCAGATCTCCTCAGTTTTTAACCTAATGTTTTCTTTTTCTCCTTCGGAATTTCCTCCAGGATACTATATTGCATTTAGTAGCCAAATCTCCTTAAGCTACTCTTGGCTGTGACAGTTTTTCACACTTTCCTTGTTTTTGATGGCCTTAAAGATCTTCAAGGAGTTCTGATCAGGTATTTTATGGAATGTCACTCAACTGGGATTTTCCTGCGTTTTTCTCATGATTATACTCACTGTGATTTATCTTGATGGTAAACTTGATCACCTAGATAAGGTGGTGTTCGTCAGGTTTCTCCACTGTGAAGTTACTCTTTTCTCCCCTTTTCCGTACTGTACTCTTTGGGAGAAAGTCAATATGTGCAGTCTTTAGTGAATGAGTGAGGAGTTATGCTCCAGTTTCTTGAGGGTAGACTACCTACATACATTATGTGGATTTCTTCTGAATGGCAGATTTGTCTATGCTCCCTTATTTACTTATTTATTTAGTCATTTATTTATATAAGTATGGGCCCATGGATATTTATTATACAATTTGGATTTTAATTTAATACCACTTTATTTCTTTGTTTTCTTGCTCCAGCTTTGGGCACTGTGAACTCTTTTAGTTGGCTCTTGTGTCCCGCTGACATAACCCCATGATTATTGTAGCACTTCACTTGTAGCACTATAGGATTCTCCAGGCTCATATTGTTTATTTCCTGTCCCAGTCCTGTAATCAACAATTTTCCCAAGGAGTCCTGGTTCCTTTTATTGGAGAATGGTATTAGAAACCAAGATCTGGGAGCTAGGTGTACTCATTGCTCCTGGAGATCACTGCCCATAAGCCCTCCCAGCTGACACAGCAAATAAACAAATGTTTGTATATTAACCCTTATAGACACACATTCCTATAAAATTTCTATATCCAATCACCTATATTAAGCTAAACATAAGTTCAACTTATGTCTCCAACTCTGTTACTACATGATCATTCTAGTCTCTTTCCCTTGTTTAGCTCTGCCCTCCAATAGTGAGAAAACTGGTTTCCAACATCTGCCATCCATTTACTTCATTATTCAATTCCAGTATATGTGTATTGTGGTATTAGAATGGTTAACTTTACCCCCAAACCACTTTTTATATTGGCTCCTTTTCCCCTAATCCTCTTCAGTGAGTTTGTGTCACATACCTGCAACATGGTTTGATTGTTCTTTCACATTCTGAATGTCATCCTGGGATTACCAGAACTCCAAAGTGATTTTTTTCTAAATTTGTATATGTTAAGGCTCATTCTTTGTGTTGTCAAGTTCTATGGGCTTTGACAAATATATAGTGTCATGTGTTCACCATTATAGTATACAGAACTTTTATCATCCTAAAAAATCTTGTGTTTCACTTTCCTTTCTTTCCACCAAACCCTTAGGCAACAAATATTTTTACCATTTCCATAGTTTTGCCTTTTCCAGAATGTCATATAATTGGAATCTATAATATGTTGCCTTTCCAGACTGACTTCTTTCACTTAGCAATATAGCTTTGAAATTCACTCATGTCTTTTTGTGGCTTAAGAGCTCATTTCTTTTTATCTCTGAATAGTATTCCATTGTATCAATGTACTACTACAGTGTGTTCAGTGTGTTTATTCATTTGCTTTATTGAAGGAATCTTGGTTGCTTCCAGTTTTTGGTGATTATGAATAAAGTTGCTATAATCATTCCTGTGCAGGTTTTTATGTGGGCGTAAGTTTTCAAATCAGTTAGGTAGGAGCATGGTTACTGGCTCATATGGGAAGACTATGTTTAGCTTTGTAGGAAACTGCTAAACTATCTTCCAAAGTGGCTGTGCTATTTTCATTTCCCATCAGCTATGAATGAGAGTTCCTATTGCTCTGTATCCTTGTCAGTAATTGCTATTATCAGTTCTTTGGATTTTGGTCATTTTAATAGGGATGTTGTGGTATCTCATTATTGTTTCCCCTAATGACAATTGATATTGAGCACCTTTTCATATGCTTTTGTAAGGTATTTATTTTTTCCTTTTATTTTTTAGTTGACATGTGATAATTGTACATATTTATGGGATACAGAGTGATAGTTCCATATGAACATATAATGTATAATGATCAAATTGGAGAAAATACATTCATCATCACCTCAAACATTGTCCTTTGTGTTGTGAATATTCAAAATCCTCTCCTCTAGCATTTTGAAAACATTCAATAAATTAGAGTAAACCATATTCAGCCTACACTGCTGCAAAACACCGTAACTCATTCCTCCTATGTAGTAATAATTTTGTATTAATTAACTAAACTCTCCCATTCTCCCCTCCTCTCCCCTTCCTGGCCTCTAATACCCATAATTCTACTCTCTACTTCTACGAGTTTGAAATGTTTTTCCTCAGTTTTCACACGAGTGAGAACATGCATTAGTTCTCTTTCTTTGCTTAACTTATTTTGCTTAACATGAGGCCTTCTAGGCTCTTCCATGTTGCCACTTTTTGCAGCACTATTCATAAGAGCTAATAAGCCAAATGTCCATCAACAGAAGAATGGATAGACAAAATGTGGTATACATGTACAATAAAATGCCATTCAGCCATAACAAGGTATCTGTTTCTTCGTTTATTTATTTATTTTTTTGAGATAGGGTCTCACTTTGTCACCCAGGCTGGAGTGCAGTGGTGCGATCACAGCTTACAGAAGCCTTGAACTCCTGGGCTTAAGTATCCCCCTGCCTCAGCCTCCTGAGTAGCTGGGACTACAGGTACATGCCACCATATCTGGCTAACTTTTTATTTTTGTAAGAAGGAGTCTCATTATTTGGCTCAGGCTGGTCTTGAACTCCTGGCCTCAAGCAATCCTCCTGTGTTGCCCTTCCAAAGTGCTGGGATTATAAGCATGAGCCACCACATTGGGCCAGCATCTGCTTATTTTTATTTTTATTTTTTGAGACAGAGTCTCGCTCTATCACCCAGGCTGGAGTGCAGTGGCACCATCTTGGCTCACTGTAACCTCTGCCTCCTGGGTTCAAGCGATTCTCCTGTGTCACCCTCCTGAGTAGCTGAGATAACAGGTGCGCCACCATGGCCAGCTAATTTTTGTATTTTTGTAGAGATGGAGTTTTACCCTGTTGGCCAGGCTGGTCTCAAACTCCTGGCCTCAAGTGATCCACCCACCTAGGGCTCCAAAACTTCTGGGATTACAGGTGTGAGCCACTGCACCTGGCCTGTTTATTTTTAATTGGGTTGTTTGTCCTTAGGATTTTCCACAAACAGGATAATGTGGAATGTGAATAAGGATGGGTTTGCTCCCTTTATTTTTTCCAATCTGGATGCCCCTTCCCCACTTTTTCTTATTTAATTGCACTGGCTAGAACCTATAGTATAGTGTTGAATAGAAATTGTAAGGCAAAACATTCTTTTTTTTTCTATTTTTAACAGTGAGGTTTTTTTTTTTGTTTTTTCTTTTTTTATACTTTAAGTTCTAGGGTACATGTGCACAATGTGCAGGTTTGTTACATATGTATACATGTGCCATGTTGGTGTGCTGCACCCATTAACTCGTCATTTACATTAGGTATATCTCCTAATGCCTCATTTACATTAGGTATATCTCCTAATGCTATCCCTCCCCTTGCCCCTCTCCCCACAATAGGCCCTGGTGTGTGATGTTCCCCTTCCTGTGTCCAAGTGATCTCATTGTTCAG
>NW_016808210.1:0-2269 GCF_001698545.2 Rhinopithecus bieti
AAGAGAGTCTCACTCTGTCGCCCAGGCTGGAGTGCAGTGGTGCGATCTTGGTTCACTGCAAGCTCCGTCTCCCGGGTTCACACCATTCTCCTGCCTCAGCCTCCCGGATAGCTGGAACTACAGGCACCCACCACGCCCGGCTAATATATATATATATATATATTTTTTTGTGTTTTTAGTAGAGATGGGGTTTTACCGTGTTAGCCAGGATGGTCTCGATCTCCTGACCTCGTGATCTGCCCACCTCGACCTCCCAGAGTGCTTTTAGTCTTTTGGAGATGAGCTTAAAGAACAACTTGGAAGCTGTTATGTACTTATCCCATTCTGTCATTAAGGCTTTGAGGTGGCGTATCCTGAACTCACCAAATAGTTCATATCTTTAAGAGCATTGCCCTTCAATTACCATATCAGGCTTCTTCCTACAAAGTTCCTCTCTGGAAAGTCAAGTCTCTATTCTGAGAAACTTGTGAGTTTCCTTGATACAGAAGTAAAGAAATGGAAAAGATAAAATAACACAGTCATTTTTAGAAGGAGGGCGTCTGCATTTATCTCAGGTTGATAGTTATTAATAGTTGATAGTTATTAATATAATACATCTCAGATTATAAATAGATCATAATGTTGGTAGAGTTTTTAATTAGTAAGAACATGCCATTAATTATGAAAAAACATTCCATAGACATTACCTAACAATATAGCATGTCAGTATATTCTCATCAACAATATCATCTTTGTTTTTAAACTTTGCTAAGATGACAGACACCATTGTATATTTTTTATCATACACATGATTTAAAGTATATAATATATACAGTCATGATATATACAGCATTATATACACACACACACACAAACACATGTATACACACACACAAACACACATGTATACACACACATTGTGAAATGGTTAAATCTACTAATTGACAAATGCATTACCTCTAGTTATACTTTTATAAAAAATAGTATTCCTGTGGTAAGAACACATAACAAATATCCACTTTCTTACTTTTTTATGAATATAATATATCACCCTTAACTATAGTCACCTTGCTGCAATAGCTCTCTTGAAATTTTCCTCTATCTTATTATGTATCCTTTGGCCAACAACATCTTCCCATCTCTCTATCTCTGCCAACCACCTCTGCCTCTGGTAACCACCATTATACTCTCTACCTTCTATAATATAAACTTTTTAAGATTTCCACTTATGAGTGAGATAATGAGATACTTGTCTTTCTGTGCCTGGCTTATTTCATTTGACATACTGTCCTCCAGGTTCATTCATGTGGTTGCAAATTACAGGATTCTTTTCCTTTTATGACTCAATAGTATTTCATTCTGTATATATACAACACAGTTTCCTTATTCACTCACCTATCAATGGAAATTAGGTTGATTCTACGTCTTGGCTATTGTGAATAGTGCTTTAACAAACATGAGAGTACAGGTGTATCTTGAAAATGCTGATTTCATTTTTTTTTTTTTTTGGATATATACTCAGTAGAGAAATTGCTGAATAATATGTTAGTTCTATTTTAATTTTGAAAATTCCATATTATTTTTCATAGTAACTGTACTAATTTACATTTTCTCTGACGGTGTGTAAGGGTTCCCCCTTCTCCACATCGATGCCAATACCTGTTATCTTTGACTTTTGATAGTAGCCTTTCTAACCGGGGAGAGATGATATCTCACTGTGGTTTTGATTTACATTTCTTTGATGTTTAGTGATGCTGAGGATTTTATATACCTGTCGACAATTTCTATGTCTTTTTTTGAGAAATTTCTACTTAGATCTTTTGCTCATTTTTAAATTAGGTTATTTTATTTTTTGCTGTTGAGTTGTTTGAGTTCCTTATCTATTTTGGATATTAACCCCTTTTCAGATGTATAGTTTACAGATATTTTCTCTCATTCTGTAGTTTGATCACTTATTTTTTAACAACATTGTCTTTAGGTATTTGTATTTACACTGAGTACAAACTGAAATTGATGTTGTTTGGCTAAATAGTAGAAATTCTTTTTCTCATGTCCAAGAATGCTTGCTGAGAACCATTTATCACACATAATTTTGCAAAATGACAAGAGCATAATGGTTCTAAGTAAAATAGCATTAAGTGACTCTGAAGCATCCACTATTTCCAGTTTTGAACTGAAATGAAGCCAACAGAAACAAACAAGTTTATTACAGGCCTCTGCCAAATGAATAGCAGAAAATAATCCATTGCAAAAAATGAAAAGCCCCCATTATTTTTGCTCATGTCCCTTA
>NW_016808210.1:6418-8535 GCF_001698545.2 Rhinopithecus bieti
TTTTGCAAAATGACAAGAGCATAATGGTTCTAAGTAAAATAGCATTAAGTGACTCTGAAGCATCCACTATTTCCAGTTTTGAACTGAAATGAAGCCAACAGAAACAAACAAGTTTATTACAGGCCTCTGCCAAATGAATAGCAGAAAATAATCCATTGCAAAAAATGAAAAGCCCCCATTATTTTTGCTCATGTCCCGTACACTGTGCCAACAATGTATAACAAAACTAAAGTCTGATGCATTTAGAAATAACATTTTTATTTTAACACTTATTAAAGAGTAAAATATGGTATATATATGAATATATACCATATAGGTTGGCGCAAAATAATTGCGGGTTTTCCCATTACTTTCAATGCCAAAAGTGCAATTAGTTTTGCACCAACCGTATGTGTATACCTATATATATGTATATCCACACACACACATACATACACACATATATGTATATATGTGTGTATTATATGTATCATGTCAAAATATACCTCATATACAATATAAATTATATATAATACAGGTATTTGATATTTAAATTGTTCTTTTAGAAAGAAGTCAGTAGAAGAAGAGATATAAGATAAAAGAGGAAAAGGAAATGTTAACAGATAATTGGGCAGAGAAGGTACCAAATTCAGATATATAGAAATTAGTTTATCTTTTCTTTGCATTGAAAATACAAACTTTGCATTGAAAATTACAAAAAACAATACTGAGTATGCATATATCTAAATGTTTTAGCTCATTCATCCCATCCTTGATTCTTTGTCTTCAAACTTAAGATTCTGGAATCAGATGTTAGGACAGTCCTTCATTGAATGGTTTTACCTGGCTTTTGAAAGAATTAAAATATAAAGAAGTTAGGTAAGTAGCTTCTTTGTCATTCTTTTGTTATCAAGCTGAAGGGGAGTCCACTCTTCTGGCAGAGTAGGGCCATGTATCCACAACAGAGGTTTGCAATGAGCGAAAGGAGGGTGTTTGCAGGGCACCAAGCAAGGTAAATTGGGTAGCTCAAAGGTAAGACCCACTTTTCCCAATGGCTTGCAGGTAAGGATTTTAACAGCAGGGAGGCAGTTAAAGCAACCTCATAAATCAATACATAGAGGCTATACATTGATTTGACCTAAAAGACAAGACATCTCAAAGCAGGGGCTTACAGGTCATAGGTAGATTGAAAGATTTTCTGATTTTCTATTGGTTAAGAAGGTGAAGCTTTGTCTAAAACTTTGGGGTCAGCAGAAAAGAATGTTAGCTCTGACTGTAGGTGTGACTTCCTCCAAACCCCTCAGGAAGAATTTCAGAACAAAGAACAGCTATCAGAGGTCAGTCCTCAGTTCCCCTATGTCTGAGGTCTACCTGCCAGTGAATCTCTGTGGTGGGGGGTCCAGGTTTCTGAAAACAACTCAGAAACATATGTTATATGTAATCTTTGGTTTCTGTAGGGAACATCTCATAATTCTAACCTCTATGGCTATTGTTTTAAGCTACTATTACCTTCCTGCTTCTAAAGTTACTCATTTACTTCTTAGCGCTAGTTTGTTGCTTAGTCAGGTTCCCTTGAAGGAACTCAAGATTTTGCTTTATTTCCATGCTGGTTGGGGAGTGTTGCAGGGTGCCTGGCAGTCCCCTTAGAGGGTATCCCTGCTCCGTTTCACTTTTACAACCTGTGCACAGATACATATGGTTCGTACAGGAAAATAAGTGAAGCAATAGTCCCAAATCGTGTAACTTTAACATTCTTATAAGGTTCTATGGAACCACCACACAAAATCTATCTCTTTCCGTTTTCTATCTATCTATCTATCTATCTATCTATCTATCTATCTATCTATCTATTTATTCCCATGTATTTTTTTGTGTGTTTCAGATGAAAGGTTTAATTCTGTAATTTCTGTGTATTTTACAAGTGTATTTGTGTTTATTTAGTAAATCTGTATTCCGTATATATTTTTTTCAAATTATGTGGAAATATACATTTAGTTAAATAAAGACAATAGGGATGAAACCTTCAACAGAACCTTAAAAAATATACTTGAGGAAGTTACTCTATTAAAAAAATATAAATAGGCAGATGTCCAATTATTTAGTTGATTTTAGAAATATAGTTTCTTCTCTAGGCAAAA
>NW_016808211.1:0-5592 GCF_001698545.2 Rhinopithecus bieti
AATACCTTTGGGCCAGGACAACCCTGCCTACCTCTGAGCTGGGTGGAGCAGCTCGTCTTGCAGATGTGTGCGGCTTAGACCCTGTGGGAAGGGCAGGGGCTTGGTGTGCGGCTTAGATCCTGTGGGAGGGGCAGGGGCTTGGTGCCTAGGGTAGCAGCTGAAGGAGCCTCAGGGCTGCAGCCCCTCCTGGGTGATCCAAGTGTGCTGGGTCCTGGCACCTGCCTCCTCCAGTCCAGCCGGGGTCTTCCCTGCTCCCCTGGGGTGGGGCGAAGCCCCCCGACTGTAGGCTGACTGCAGAAGCCAGTCAGACCCAGTGACTTCTCCACCAAGTCGGACGGAAACTCTGAAGTCTGAACCCAAAACTGGCTGGGCCTCCTGGGTAGAGGAGTTCCTGGGGCCAAAGCAGGTCCTTACTGTGGCGGTGGGGGTCCTCCCACAGGTGCCTTGCCCCTTGGGGGATTCTGGCTTTCACCCTGCCAGCAGTGGGACCGCGATGACAAGTCCCGCCTGCCTTCTGCCTCAGGCGGCGGTACTGCAGGGCTCTCCCGGGACCTAGCTGGGGACCGACCGCCCTAACTGTCCCCCACTTCCCTCGCCGCTCACCTGCGGCGCCCAAACTGTGGGGGTCCCCGGGAGGGGGGCCATGGACGCGCATCAGGGCGCGCCCTCTCGCCGAGGGTTCCACTTTTGCCAGCGTGACCAGGGAGCGAGGCCGGCTCGGAGGTCCTGGGCATTGAGGGGAGGGCCCGGCGCCGCCGGGTCAGGGAAAGGCACTTGCTCCGAGGCAGGGAGGCCGGCGGGAGCAGCAGCCGGGCCCGGGGAGGCGGCGCAGCCAGGTGCCCAGGCCCAGGTGCGGGGTGCGCGGGTGCGGGGACTTTCCCGAGGCGGGCAGCGCTCGCGAGGGCCCGGGAGGGCAGCTTCGACCGGGAGCCCCGCGGGAGCTCGGGAAGAGGGTCCCTCCAGGGGGGAACCCCTCTGGTGCACCCAGCGAGGGCCCCGGGATCCCGCAGTCTTGAAATGTGACGGGAAGACTGAGGCATCACGAAGGCGGAGACGCAGCGCGCGTGGTGGGTCCTGGGTGCCGAACGCCAGCTCGCCACGGCCCAGCAGCGCGGCCAGATCCCGGTCCCCACGGGCGTTGGGTGTGCGCGGACCGCGGGGAGGTGAGAGGCCCGAGCCGAGAAGTTTCCCAAACAGCACTCGCGGGAGCAGAGCTGGTCGGCCCGGCCGCTCCTCGCCGCGGACTCGGGTCCCCGTGGACAGCATCCCCTGCCAGGCCCCAGCGGCCTTGGGCCTCTCCTCCTCTGCAGGGGAGACTCGGGCCGCCGGCTCTGGAGAAGGGCAAGACCAGGCACGGCGCAGGTGCTCTCGGTCGGGAGACGGCGGCCACACGGGGCGCGTTCACAGCGGGAGAAACCCTCCTGGGAGGGACGGGGCGGACAATTTGGGCAAGATAAAAAATCAGAGTTTAGTCCTCAATCATGATGAGCCGCTGAGTTTTGGACAAGGCCTATTGTCATTGAAACAATAGCCTATATGTCTCTGAAAGTCAGTTTGGCCCCAAAAACCAGGAATAATTAAGGGAAAGTCAAGATGGGGGGTGGGTTAGCTCAGCTCACAGTTTCAATAATTCTTCTCACTGATATTGTTACAGTAGGTAGCTCCCGCGGCTTGAGCAGGACAGGAGAGTGCTTCCCACCCCCAACCAGGAATGTCAGGCGACCCCTCAGGTGATGGTCAGATGGTTGTTACACCGTTTCTCTAAAATAATAATTGGTATCGACCAGCGCCAAGGAAAGGCAGTCTCCCAGTAGATAGAAAAAACCCGAAACGTGGTCAGCAGCTTCCCAGTAAGACCTCAGGAGTTGGGTGAGTGGGCTCCAGCATGCGCATGAGGAGGTCAAATGGCTGGTTTAACTGATGCATGACCTTTCGCCAGCTTTCAGCTGGTAGGGGAAGAAGGCCTCAAGTGAGCATGCGCAGAGCTCCAGCAAACACCCTGCATGCAGCCACTCCCGAGTGCTGGCAGACCACCATGTTTGCAGATAGCCCCCATCAAGAGAAGGGGCGGAAGACGCAGAAGCCACCACATAAAACCCACATCGAAGATCTACCTGCTTCATGTCTCAAGTCGCCCACTTGGCCCTCTTCCCAGTGTAGTTCCTTCCTTTCATTCCTGCTCCAGAGCTTCCACTCCTGCTCCTTGCCTTGGTCTCTCCTTCTGCCTTCTGCCTGTCAGTCGAATTCTTTCTTCTGAGGGGGCGAGAACTGAGGTTGCTGCAGAGCCATATGGATTTGCCACCATTATTAACAATTTCATGCCCTGTGACTCAGATACATTCCGCTGCTAACAACATAGTTTTTCCCAAGGTGGTTTTACGTTTTCAAAACTGGACAGATGGGATTTGCCCCTATTAACGTAAGTTTTATCTAAAAATCTAAAAAACGATGAGCTATCATCTAATCTCAGATGGGGGCATAGATGAGAAAGTGGCAGAAGGTGAGCATTGTGGATGCTGGTAATGGGTACGGAGGGGTTATTGATTTTAGTCTCCATTTGTTATGTTTCCCAAAACACAGGTACACAAACACCCAAAAATAGATGAGCTCCAAAGAAGGTGCTATGGTTACGCTTTGTGTTCCCACCCAAATCTCATCTTTACTTATAATCCTCGTTATGCTCGTAACCCCAATATGTCACCTGAGAGAGGAGATGGAGGGAGCTGGGTCACGGGGTGGTTTCCCCATACTGTTCTCCTCAGTGAGTTTTCTAGAGATCTGATGGTTTTAAGAGCGTTGGGTAGTTCATCCTTCATTCATTCTCCTTCCAGCCGCATTGTGGAAAATGTGCCTTGTTTCCCCTTCAACTTCTGCCATGATTGTAAGTTTCCTGACACCTCACAGCCATGTGAGTCAATTAAATTTCTTTAATGTATGAATTACCCAATCTCAAGCAGTTCTTTATACTAGTGTGAAAACAAACGAATATGAAGGTTAAACTCCCATCCTAGGCATATCTACACTGCCAGAGTCAGGGCTGCTAGAGAATACCTTGGGGCAGACACATGGCCGGCTATCTGGCCTGATCATCTGGAATCTGCATCCAGGTCGCCAGACCCCTGAGCCTGCAGAAGCATCGACACTTCCTATTAAGAGCTAGCCATCGCCCTTGCTGGGAGTCACTGCTGGGCCTCCCCAAATCGCACACCAACCCCACCACCCTCCACCCAATCCCCAACAGGCCACTGCCAGCCCCAACCACATCCCAGGCCACTTAGACCAAACTGTGGCCGGGTCCCGGCAAGCCAGGGGTGGATGTGGATGGAGCCTGCTCTGAGACATCGAGGGCTGCCTAAACAAACTCCCTGCAAGGCTTTGTGACCTCCTATCAAAGGCCACCCGTGACTGCAGAGTGGGGTGTGAAGGGGTGGCCTGCCCCTCCACACCTGTGGGCGTTTCTCGTTAGGTGGAACGAGAGACATGAGAAAAGAAATGAGACACAGAGACAAAGTATAGAGAAAAAGTGGGCCCAGGGGACCAGAGCTCAGCATACAGAAGACCCACGCCAGCACCGGTCTCTGAGTTCCCTAGTATTTATTGATAATTATCTTTACCATCTTAAAGAAAAGGAAGTGGCAGGGTAATAGGATCATTAAAAGGAGAAAGCAGTAAGACATATGAATAAAGTTCTCTGTGACATGAATAAGTTTAAGGAAAAGTGCTGTGCCTTGATATGCATATGTAAACATCTCCATAAACCTTTTAGTGCATAAAGAGCAGCATTGCGCTAGCAAGTCCCGCCTTTCGCCCTAAGGCGGTGTTCTCCTTTCTCAGTAAACAGAACATACAATCGGGTTTTACATCGAGATGTTCCATTGCCCAGGGACTGGCAGGAGACAGAGGCTTTTCTCTATCTCAACTGCCAACAACCGCCAAGAGGCCTTCTTTCCTCATGTACTAGTCCTCCTCAGCACAGACCCTTCACAGGTGTCAGGCTGGGGACGATCAGGTCTTTCCCTTCCCACGAGGCCATATTTCAGACCCTCACATGGGGAGAAGCTTTGGACAATACCTAGCTTTCCTAGGCAGAGGTCCCTGCGACCTTTGGCAGTGTGCGTGTCCCTGGGTACTTGAGATTAAGAGAATGGTGATGACTTTTCAACAGCAAGCTGCCTTCAGGCACTTGTTTAACAAAGTACACCCTGCACAGCCCAAAATCCTTTAAACCTTGAGTCACTGCAGCACACGTCTCTTGCAAGGACAAGGTTGGGGGTAGGGTCACAGATTAACAGCATCTCAAATACAGAACAAAATGGAGTCTCTTATGTCTACTTCTTTCTATATAGACACAGTAACAGTCTGATCTTTCTTTCTTTTCCCCGCAGGGTGGGGCTTCAATTTCCTGTGGAAGGTGTTTTGCTGTTTAGGGAGGAAGAAACTGCAGGGCACAAGAGGGAGGCAGGATTCTGAGGGGCAGGCATGGAAATGAAACCACCTTTGCCAAAGTCATCACTGAGAGTATGACGACAGTGAAGGAGGTCTGACCTAACCGACTCCGTCTGGCTCCTAACCTCCAAGCTGTCCTGGCTCATCCCTGGGCTTCGCCCAAACTGATCTGGTGAGAAACGTTTATGGATGAAGGCTGAACAAGCCCCCTTCCTGCCTGGGGACTAGTTTGCCTTTGCAGGACTAACACGTTAGCCGCAAGATTAGAAATGATGGTTTAGGAGTCACGCAGCTGGAGGATGGAAGATTCTGACCCCGCCAGCCCCCAAGTTGCTCCCGAGGATCACAGCACGACTGTAGAACCTAGGATCAGAGTTTGAGATACTTTACAGACCCTGCACTCAGTGGATCAGCTGGCACCACCCAGACCCACAATCTGGCTCCTCTGGTCCTGTGGCCCCTACCCAGGAACTGGGTTAGGGCTAGGAAGGCAGCTTGGACTCCCCAAGGCTTCATCTCCAACCGGCCCGGTCAGCACTCCTGACTCACTGGCCGCCTACCCAGCAAATCGTCCTTCAAAACTCGGATCCCCACGTTTCGGGGGAGACGGATTTGAGTAATCACAAAACTCCGGTCTCCCCGGCAGCCGGCTCTGCGCGAATTACACTTTCCTTATTGCAAGTCCCCTGCCCCGATGCGACCAATGGGCTCTGTCCCGGAGCGCAAAGAGAACCCATCATGGCGTCACAGGACCGGGCTCCCAGGGTGATTTCCGGACCACCAGGTCCTCCCACAGGTCACTCCTGGATTCAGGCTGGAACCCCTGCCCAGGGAGGGGCCCCGGAGACGCGGAAATCCGGCCCCCCGCGGGTGAGGGGAGGTGGGAGCCCCAGAGCAGGGCCGGAAGGCTCGGCCGGGGGCGTGCCCGAGGGGGAGGAGAGGAACGCCCGTGCTCGTCGCGCGCTGCGGGTCTCAGGGTCCGCGTCCCGCCCACCCCCCGGGGTCCGGGCTGCGGGCGGAGCCTCCTCCGGGACCTGCACCTGCGCCGGCCGCCGCCAGGGGCGCCGCTGAGCTCCCGCCTCCGCCGCTTCTCCCTCCCCGCCCGGCGGGGCCGCGCGCCTCCCGCCCGGGACCCACTTCGGAGCT
>NW_016808211.1:5801-21378 GCF_001698545.2 Rhinopithecus bieti
GTGCACTTTATTGAATGTCATTGTGGACAGGTGTGTGGGGATAAAATGCTGTATCTAGGGGCAGGACCAAGGGGACAGGGCCAACAGCCCCAGCGTGAGGGCCAGCATTGCAAAGTGGAGTACAAGGGTGGCAGGCTATGGGCAGCTACTAGTAACGCTGTTTTTCCTGTATGATCTGTAACATAATATGGTAGATTGCCACAGAGCCAAACACCAGTAACAGGATGAATCCGATGGTCATGAGGATGCCCACAATCAGGGCCGAGATGTTCAGGCACTTGGCGGTGGAGGCATAGGCCTGGGCCCCAGTCACGTCGCCAACCATCTTCCTGTCCCTAGACTGGGGGAGAAGAGAGAGCTGAGGGCTCTGAGAGCCACGTGGTATGGCTCCAGCTTCCCCCTGGCTCTTTCCTGCCCTGAGATGAGGGACCACCTCCTCCCCTTCCTCACCCAGGCTCAGACTCTCCAGGTGCCTTGGGGCTCATCCTCCCTCTGGCTTGACCCCAGCATAGGCTATTCTCACCACCATGGGGTGAAGTCACCTGTGAGTTCCCTTCTCACTTTCTGGGAGAGCTTGGGTGCCAGTCTGGAAGGTGAGGGTGTAATTTCTTATGGGGCTGTAGGGAGAACTGCTCTGAGCTAGTGGACAGCCAGGGACAAACTGAGCCAGCCAGCCTCCTGAAGCCTCCTCCTAGACTTGCACTGGGCAGATTCCCCAAGCCACACACACACAGATCACACAGACAAAGCTACTGACGTGGGCACACACGGGACAGAGGTACACACAAGCTCACACTCACAGGGACACACAAGTCCCCACCCCAGGCAGCATCTGGGGAGGTGGAGCTCCAGGCTCACTGACACCCTCTGAGCGTTCCCTGGGGCCACACGCACCTTCACAGAGTAGGCGAATGCTATGAAGCCCAGGCAGCACCAGTTCAAGAAGATGGTGTTGAACAGGGACCAGACGATATGGTCGGGCACGGAGGTCTCGCTTTGGATGTTGATCATGGTGGACCTTGGGAGGATGGTGCTATGGGGTGCCCCCAGCACAGACACCTCGTGCTCCTCCTTGTGCATCTTCTGGCTTTGGGGAAAGAAGTGTTGAGTGAAGGTTTGAGAAGTGTGGTTTTCAGCGTGGAGGGAAGAGGATCTGTGGTGTCCGGATGCTGGGACGGTGCTCAGTGAGCCCTGCTTTCCCCTCTAGTTTCAATTTCTCTGAAGTGTGTATTTCTCTTAAGTTTCTATTTCCTGTTGTTTATAAATTGGTGAATTAGCCGGGGACCAATGAGGTGTGGAATAAATTCTTGAGGATCAAATTACTTTATGGCAGGGTGGGAGGAAAGGCTGAAGGTTAAAAGGGAGGAGCTTCCTCATCAGAAACTCAAGTCAGGATCAGTGACTTCCTAAGTCTTGGGTTTAGGGGACCCTGGGGGTTTTACCCAG
This sequence comes from Rhinopithecus bieti, assembly GCF_001698545.2. Lineage (NCBI taxonomy): Eukaryota > Metazoa > Chordata > Mammalia > Primates > Cercopithecidae > Rhinopithecus > Rhinopithecus bieti. Next base: position 7,248 of record NW_016808211.1, read on the forward strand.
GCTTGGATTCTCTCCACTCCAGGTCAGCAAGTACAGGACCTCACTGTCCTAGTTCAGGGCCCCTGCCAGGCCCCCACTGGCGCCTTCACACTCCAGGCGCCAGGACAATCCCCCCCAAAGCCCTCACCTCATTTGTCACAGGCCTCGTGTCCTGAAATCCTTGCTCTTTTCCTGGGGCTGCAGTCCTGCTCTGTGCGGGTTTGGGGCCTAAACCTCCCAGGTCAGAGGCCTGGTGGCCAAAGTTTCCTGCCCTAAAGCAGCCCTCCAGGCCCAGGAATGGGGACTCTGGGGAGCACTGACTGAAGAGGGGGCTGTGTTGAGACACAAGGGGCCTGTGGGGGGAGCTTTGGAGCACAGGGCACACATGTGCCACCCCTACCTCCTGGGTCCCAGCATTTCCCATGGCTTTGGTTGGGTGGGTGCTAGGCGTTGGGTCGCAACCATGCAGGAGAGACCTGGAGGGCTGACAAAACCAAGTCTGGGGTTGTCAGGCCTGGGGGCCCCTTCACAGGGACATGGAATTGTCAACTGAGTAGCAGGAGGGAGCCCTCAGGCACAAGGATCATGAATTACAATTGAAAATTACATAAAGGAAAAATCAAAGCCCAAATGTGGACCTACAATTATTATTATTATTTTTTTTTTTTTGAGACAGAGTCTCGCTCTGTCGTCCGGGCTGGAGTGCAGTGGCCGGATCTCAGCTCACTGCAAGCTCCGCCTCCCGGGTTTATGCCATTCTCCTGCCTCAGCCTCCTGAGTAGCTGGGACTACAGGCGCCCACCACCTCACCCGGCTAGTTTTTTGTATTTTTTAGTAAAGAAGGGGTTTCACCGTGTTAGCTAGGATGGTCTCGATCTCCTGACCTCGTGATCCGCCCGTCTCGGCCTCCCAAAGTGCTGGGATTACAGGCTTGAGCCACCGCGCCCGGCCAATATAATGTTCTTAAGTTCTCTTCCTGCTTTCTTTTCTGCCTGCTTTAAGTCTGCTGTTACTTTTCTACAGAGATAAAATCCACTGTTTGCATCCAACCATTTATTTTTATTGTTTGTGTAAACCAATGAATTTGTATGACTATCTCATGGCTGGAGTTCTGAAGTAAAAGCCATACTTTTGCTTGAGTGTGTATGTGTGTTTGTGTGTGCATACACATGTTTTGTTACATGTTTTTGGCCACAAGTTACCAAATTTAGCTTAAACTTAAAGAGTACTCATAAATTAAATAGAAAGCCTAAATACTTTTCACAGTCATGTGACTTAAGTAAAATCTTTAATAAGCTAGCTTTAAAATTACTGGTAATGTTAGAAATTGTAGCAGGACGAGTCACAGACAAAACCCTCAGACACCGAGTGGAGGAAGAAAAGGGCTTTATTTGGCCTTTATTCAGACGGGAGCACTAGCAGACTTCCATCTCAAAAACTGACCTCCAAACCCATCAGCCCCTCCCTACCCATTGCAGCCAAAAAAAAAAAAAAAGAATTAGCCCTGGCCCTTGCTGGGAGTCACTGCTGGGCCTCCCCAAATCGCACACCAACCCCACCACCCTCCACCCAATCCCCAACAGGCCACAAACTCCCTGCAAGGCTTTGTGACCTCCTATCAAAGGCCAAACGTGACTGCAGAGTGGGATGGGGCTCCAATTTCCTGTGGAAGGTGTTTTGTGGTTTAGGGAGGAAGAAACTGCAGGGCACAAGAGGGGGGCAGGATTCTGAGGGGCAGGCATGGAAATGAAACCACCTTTGCCAAAGTCATCACTGAGAGTATGACGACAGTGAAGGAGGTCTGACCTAACCGATTCCGTCTGGCTCCTAACCTCCAAGCTGTCCTGGCTCATCCCTGGGCTTCGCCCAAACTGATCTGGGGAGAAACGTTTATGGATGAAGGCTGAACAAGCCCCTTCCTGCCTGGGGACTAGTTTGCCTTTGCAGGACTAACACGTTAGCCGCAAGATTAGAAATGATGGTTTAGGAGTCACGCAGCTGGAGGATGGAAGATTCTGACCCCGCCAGCCCCAAGTTGCTCCCGAGGATCACAGCACGACTGTAGAACCTAGGATCAGAGTTTGAGATACTTTACAGACCCTGCACTCAGTGGATCAGCTGGCACCACCCAGACCCACAATCTGGCTCCTCTGGTCCTGTGGCCCCTACCCAGGAACTGGGTTAGGGCTAGGAAGGCAGCTTGGACTCCCCAAGGCTTCATCTCCAACCGGCCCGGTCAGCACTCCTGACTCACTGGCCGCCTACCCAGCAAATCGTCCTTCAAAACTCGGATCCCCACGTTTCGGGGAGACGGATTTGAGTAATCACAAAACTCCGGTCTCCCCGGCAGCCGGCTCTGCGCGAATTACACTTTCCTTATTGCAAGTCCCCTGCCCCGATGCGACCAATGGGCTCTGTCCCGGAGCGCAAAGAGAACCCATCATGGCGTCACAGGACCGGGCTCCCAGGGTGATTTCCGGACCACCAGGTCCTCCCACAGGTCACTCCTGGATTCAGGCTGGAACCCCTGCCCAGGGAGGGGCCCCGGAGACGCGGAAATCCGGCCCCCCGCGGGTGAGGGGAGGTGGGAGCCCCAGAGCAGGGCCGGAAGGCTCGGCCGGGGCGTGCCCGAGGGGAGGAGAGGAACGCCCGTGCTCGTCGCGCGCTGCGGGTCTCAGGGTCCGCGTCCCGCCCACCCCCCGGGGTCCGGGCTGCGGGCGGAGCCTCCTCCGGGACCTGCACCTGCGCCGGCCGCCGCCAGGGGCGCCGCTGAGCTCCCGCCTCCGCCGCTTCTCCCTCCCCGCCCGGCGGGGCCGCGCGCCTCCCGCCCGGGACCCACTTCGGAGCTCGCCCCCTTTGGAACTCACCTCCCGGAGACCCCCGAGGGGGAGAGGGCGCTTCCTCTGCGTGCATCGCCCATGCGGCGCCTGGACCCCTGGGCCGAGAGCGCGGCTCCGGGTCTGGGGGCGGGTGAGGGTGGGGAGGGGAGTGGATCCAGACCTGGAGTCGGGGGTGGACGGCGGGGCGGGGGCGCGCGTGGTCACCCCAGCTCCTCCCGCGGCTGCCCACGGGGCACCCCAGACGCCCACACCGGAGACCGAACCGGGGAAGGGAGCTGTAACCAGGTCGGGGCGGGGTGTCTGTCCAGGGGTCAGACCCGGGTGGAGGTAACTTCCATGAGGGCAGCTCCACTCCTCCTGTGCTGCCCCCACCGCGGGGCAGCAGGGACGATACCCGCTGGACTGGAGGCGGCAGTTGCCACGAAGCAGCACCTGGGTCACCCAGGAGGGGCTACGAGGCCCGGGGCTCCTTCAGCTGCTGCCGTGGGCACAAAGCCCCCTCCCTCCCACAGGGCCCGAGCTGCCCACATCTGCAGCGCTGGCTGCTCCAGACAGCTCGGTGCTCCCTCCACCCCGAGGAACTAAAGCCAGGTCCCCAGCACCACAGAGCAGGGTCTGGGAGCAGCTGGGGAGCCGGTGCCACCTTGCCCCTTCCTGGCCCTGCTGGGGGCTCCAGCCCTTCCCTCTGTCCTGAGCCGACAGCCTGGATTGCTGACAGGCCAAGAGCGTATCCTTGGGCCCAGGATGTCCCGGACTCAGCACTGACGTTCCCGGAAAGAGCCCACCTTGAGTCGGAGCTGAGACTTCCAGGACGCAGGAACTCCTCCCAGGGTCCTGGGTCCAGCTGCTGCCCACAGCAGGAGGCCCGAAACCAGAAGGCCTAAGCACTTGCCCCGTCCCCAAGAGCTGCAGAGGCCAGAAGGAGCGGTGCAGGGGCTGGCCACACTGCTAGGTCTCAGATCCACGCTCAGGACCCAAAACAGGACTCCTCCCCAGGTGAAGTCGCAGCAGCACCAGAAACATGTACACTTTATTGAATGCCATTGTAGAAAAGTGTGAGGATAAAGGGCTGATACAGGACTCGCTCCGGGGGCAGGGCGAGGAATGGAAGGAAGGTGGAGCACGTGGGACACAGGTTATGGGCGGAGCTGCTGGCCTGAATGATGTCTCCTGATCTATCGATGGGCTTGGTAGATCAATACTGGGATGACAATGAGCAGAATGGTCATGAGGATGCCCAAAATCAGGGCCCAGATGTTCAGGCACTTGGCGGTGGAGGCATAGGCCTGGGCCCCAGTCAGGTCGCCAACCATCTTCCTGTCCCTAGACTGGAGGAGAAGAGATGGTGAGGGGACCAGGATCCCTCAGCTGAGAGCCATGTGCTGTGGCTCCCACTCCCCCCTGGCTCCTCCCCACTCTGAGATCAGGGACCACCCCCTCCCCTTCCTCACTCAGGCTGACTCTCCAGGGGCCTCGGGGCTCATCCTCCTTCTGCCTTGGCCCCAGCACAGGCTGTTCTCCCACCATGGGGTGAAGTCGCCTGTGAGTTCCCTTCTCACTTTCTGGGAGAGCCTGGGTGCCAGTCTGGAAGGTGAGGGTGTCATTTCTGGTACTGGGCTGTAGGGAGAATTGCTCTGGGCTAGTGGATCGCTGGGGACAAACTCTGAGCCAGCCAGCCTCCTGGAGCCTCCTCCTAGACCTGCACTGGGCAGATTCCCCAAGCCACCCATACACAGATCACACAGACAAAGTTACTGACGTGAGCACACACGGGACAGAGGTGCACACAAACTCACACTCACAGGGACACACAAGTCCCCACCCCAGGCAGCATCTGGGCAGGTGGAGCCCCAGGCTCATGGACCCTTTGAGCATCCCCTGGGGCCACACGCACCTTCACGGAGTAGGCGAATGCTATGAAGCCCAGGCAGCAGGGGTTCATGAAGAGGGTGTTGAACAGGGACCAGACGACATGGTCGGGCACGGAGGTCTCGCTGCGGATGTGGATCACGGTGGACGTCGGGGGAGCAGGGTTGTGGGGCGCCCCCAGCACAGCCACCTCCTGCTCCTCCTTGAGCAACTCATAGTTGGGAGGCTGGCCGCTATTGACAGGAGAGAAGACGGTTTGGACCGTGTGGTTCATGGTGTCCTGCGAAGGCCAGCGGTGGTCGGGTTAGTGGGATGGTTCTCAGTGGGCCCTCCCTTTCCCCAGTAGTTTCGATTTCTCAACCATTTCCTTTTCCTGGCATTTGTCAAATCAGGATTTGGCCGGGGCCAGATGAGGGCGGAACAAATTCCTGGAGATCAAATTACTTTGGGACGGGGAGGAAGGAGGCGCTGAGGGCTAAGAGGGGCTTCCTCTCTAGAGCCCAAGTGAGCACATTTCTCATCTTGTTAGGGGTGTGGGGGTCCTGGAGACTTCCCCTACGTTGGGAGTCTCCACACCGCAGGCCAGCAGCTGCAGGACCTCACTGTCCCGGTTCAGGGCTCCTGCCAGGCCTGTGCTGGTGCCTCCACACGCCAGGTCCCACAGCAGTTCCCCCAAAGCCCTCGCCTCACTTGTCACAGGCCTCATCTGTTGAAATGCCTTGTGGTTTCCTGGGGTTGCAGTCCTGCTCCGTGCGGGTGTGGGGGCTAAAGGTCCCCGTGTCTCCTGGTGCAGGTCAGAGGCCTGGCGGCCAGTGCTGCCTGTCCCAAAGGAGCCCTCCAGGCCCAGGAACGGGGACTCTGGGGAGCACTGACGAAAGAGGGGGCTGTGGGATGCCAGTGGCAGAGGCCTGGACGGTGGAGTTAGGAGCCATGGCCTTTTACCCTGGAGGCCCACCTGGGTGAAGGCTCCCAGACCCGCTCCACGTGGCCCAGCAGCACCCAAGCTGCCCAGAGCTCTGGGTGTCTGGTCCCTGGGGCGCCCTCCAGATTTCCAGGTTCTGATCATCTCTGCCTCTTCCCTGGGTCCTCACACGGGTGCCGGCCGCTTCCTGCAGTTGCTGCCTGTTTTTCCCATGAACCGGTTTGTGCCCCTGAGCGGTTCTGGAGGTTACGTCCTCCCTGTGGAAACACCTTGTGTGGCCTCTGGGTTTCTTCCTGGACCCTCCTTGGCAGAGGCTATTGCGGCAAACTGAGCTGATGCTGTGCGCTTGGCTCGTCAGAGGGGGCAGTGTGGGCAGGGCTGGCAGGGGAGGGGTCACGGGCAGGAACGAGGCCTCAGGCCTGTGTGCGGCGCGACCTGTTTAATTCCTGATGTGCTACATGGGCCCATTTTCCTGGGCTTATTTGCCCACCAGGCCAGACTCCCCGGAGGACATCGCCGAAGGTGGAACTTACAGAGATGGGCCGCTGCTCACCCTGCCGTAGCCTTCGCCTCAGTGGGTGGTCAGGTCCACATCAGTGACTTCCGGAGCTCACATAACAGTAGCGTGCAGCCGTGTAATTCCAGAGTGATGTGTTTGAGTAATGATGACTTTGGCTCTATAGGATAAATTGTATTGATAATTTATAAGATTTAAAAGAGACTGTGTCTACTGTCGAATCACAGTGCTTCTCGACATTAAACACCTTTGCTACAGGATGTTTTCCTGGCCACGCAGCAAGGATTGCGTGATTGGTAGCAGGTGTCCAGGCTCTTGGCATTTTGAACAAAGAATTGTACAGAATGCACAAAAGTAAGGAAAGAATGAAGCAACAAAAGCAGAGATTTTTTTCAAAATGAAATTATTTTTGGAAATAAAAAATGATTTTTTTAAATGAAAATGAAATGGTTGCAGAAAGCCACCAATCAGAAGCTAAAGCGAAGTTACAAAGTTGCACTTCTATGCAAAGGCTTGTCCTCCTACCAGAAGCTTCAGTTCAGTTACAAGGGTACAGTCCTATGCAAACGTCTGATTGATTAGAAAAAGCCAATCAGAGGTACTTTCAATTTCCCATCTGCCATGCAGAAGTGGGGGTTTGCAAAGGGAGTAAGACTTCCTAATTCCAGGAAGACAGTGTGAAATGGCCTCCAGACCCTATTCTCTTGCCTCAATTGTATCCCGAAAGTAAAGTTTTTTTTCTTTTTGTTTTTTAATTTAATTTAACTTAATTTAATTTTTTTTTGAGACAGAGTCTCGCTCTGTCGCCCAGGCTGGAGTGCAGTGGCCGGATCTCAGCTCACTGCAAGCTCCGCCTCCCGGGTTTACGCCAACTCCTGCCTCAGCCTCCCGAGTAGCTGGGACTACAGGCGCCTGCCACCTCACCCTGCTAGGTTTTTGTATTTTTTAGTAGAGATGGGGGGTTTCACCATGTTAGCCAGGATGGTCTCGATCTCCTGACCTCGTGATCCGCCCGTCTCGGCCTCCCAAAGTGCTAGGATTACAGGTGTGAGCCACCGCGCCCGGCAGTTTTTTTTCTTTTTGAAATGGTGTCTCGCTATGGTGCCGAGGCTGGAGTGCAGTGGAGCAATCTCTGCTCATTGCAGCCTCTGCCTCCTGGGTTCCAGTGATTTCCTGCCTCAGCCTCCCAGGTAGCTGGGATTACAGGTAATCTGCCACCCTGCCCATCTAATTTTTGACTTCTAGTAGAGACGAGGTTTCACCATGTTGGCCAGGCTGGTCTCGAACTCTCGACCTCAGGTGATCTGCCAGACTCGGCCTCCCAAAGTGCTAGGATTATCGGTGTGAGCCACCATTGCTGGCCCTGAAAGTAAGATATTAATGTCTTATATTAATGCCCACTTGCAGGAATCCGTCGTCAGGCCTGAGTCCGTAAGTCCTCTTCCTTCTGCTGGCTGGGGTGAGCGCTAAGGACTTAGCCACATCCAGGCCTCCACACGCCTTCTATCCTGGGCCGTGTCTCCTCCACACACAGGATGTCCTGGGATCTGTGTCTGGCTCTGCCATGGGAACACCTCCCCTCTTCACGGTCTGAAGCCCCCGACTGGACTGGAGTGCTGACTGAAAACCAAAAATAAAAATCTAGGCCGGGCGCGGTGGCTCAAGCCTGTAATCCCAGCACTTTGGGAGGCCGAGACGGGCAGATCACGAGGTCAGGAGATCGAGACCATCCTGGCTAACACGGTGAAACCCCGTCTCTACTAAAATACAAAACTAGCCGGGCGAGGTGGCGGGCGCCTGTGGTCCCAGCTACTCGGGAGGCTGAGGCAGGAGAATGGCGTGAACCCGGGAGGCGGAGCTTGCAGTGAGCTGAGATCCGGCCACTGCACTCCAGCCTGGGCGACAGAGCAAGACTCCGTCTCAAAAAAAATAAAATAAAATAAAAAAATAAAATAAAATCTAAGCCCCCTTCCCCTCATGACTGAATGGAGCTCCCTTGGCCAAGGGAGTCCCAAACAAACCTGAAAAACTGAATTCACAGCCTCGAAGGGAAGGGAGGTTGGACAGGCCTACTGATACCCCCTCCCTGTAGAGTTTAGGTACAACCGACCAGCAGTAACACGAGATAAAGCTCATAGTAGTGAGAAAACAGACTCTTCAAGGCAATAAGGTACCAAATTCCAACCTCACTGTGGTACAGCGTCACATGACAGTGTAAACCCTAAATATCTAAGAAAGTTTTCGGTCAATTGTGGGGAAAAGAAAGAGAGATCAGCCTGTTACTGTGTTTATATAGAAAGAGGTAGACATAAGAGACTCCATTTTGCTCTGTATTTGAGATGCTGTTAATCTGTGACCCTACCCCAACCTTGTCCTTGCAAGAGACATGTGCTATGGTGACTCAAGGTTTAAAGGATTTTGGGCTGTGCAGGCTGTGCCTTTGTTAAACAAGTGCCTGAAGGCAGCTTGCTGTTGAAAAGTCATCACCATTCTCTTAATCTCAAGTACCCAGGGACACGCACACTGCCAAAGGTCGCAGGGACCTCTGCCTAGGAAAGCTAGGTATTGTCCAAGGTTTCTCCCCACGTCAGAGTCTGAAATATGGCCTCATGGGAAGGGAAAGACCTGATCGTCCCCCAGCCTGACACCCGTGAAGGGTCTGTGCTGAGGAGGACTAGTACAAGAGGAAAGAAGGCCTTTTGGCGGTTGTTGGCAGTTGAGATAGAGAAAAGTATGTCTCCTGCCGGTCCCTGGGCAATGGAACATCTCGGTGTAAAACCCGATTGTATGCTCTGTTTACTGAGATAGGAGAAAACCGCCTTAGGGCAAAAGCTGGGACTTGCTGGCGCAATGCTGCTAAAAGGTTTGTGGAGATGTTTGCATATCCATATCAAGGCACAGCATTTTCCTTTAAACTTATTCATGTCACAGAGATCTTTATTCATATGTCCTACTGCTGATTTTCTCCCTACAATGATCCTATTATCCTGCCACTCCCTTATCTTTAAGATGGTAAAGATAATTATCAATAAATACTAGGGAACTCAGAGACAGGTGCTGGCGAGGGTCCTCTGTATGCTGAGCACCGGTCCCCTGGGCCCACTTTTTCTTTCTCTATACTTTGTCTCTGTGTCTCATTTCTTTTCTCAAGTCTCTCGTTCCACCTAAGGAGAAACGCCCACAGGTGTGGAGGGGTAGGCCACCCCTTCAGTCAATTTAAGAGCAAGGTTAAGGATGCACGGGTGGCAGAGCCTCAGGAGGCCCTGACAGCGTGCCCAAGGTGGTCGGGGCACAGCTGGTTTTATGGGAAGACGTGGACATCGATATATGTGCATTAGTTCCATCTGGAAAGACAGGACAACCAGAAGTGGGGAGGGGGCTTCCAGGTCACAGGTCGAGAAGAGACAAAGGATCACATTGGTCTGAGTTTTTGATGAGCTTTCCAAAGGAAGCGATCAGATAGGCATTATCTCAGCTAGAAGGATAACTTTGAGTTCTATTTGTCTTTTGTCCACAAGGAATTTCCCTGTGGACAAATTGTGAGGCAGGTATGTAGCTTTTTTGTTTTTAAGAACAGAATGGGAGGCAGGTTTGCCCTAAGCAGTTCCCAGCGTGATGTCTCCTTTTGGTTCAGTGATTTTGGGATCCCAATATTTATTTTCCTTTCACAACAAATAGCAGGCTCTGAAGGAAATAAAAATTATTTACCCCCAAAATAAATTTTATTTTTGAGACGGGGCCTTACTATGTTGCCCAGACTGGTCTCCAGCTCCTGGGCTCAAGAGATCCTTCTGCCTCATTCTCCCAAAGTGCTGGTGTGAGCCACCATGCCCAGCCTCAAAATAGATTTCTTTGGCATATTTTGAAACGGCCTTGCATAACTGTCTCTTATTAGGGAAATTTGCATTCTGTAAAGAATCTCCTTCCCTTTCTAGGTTTTTTCCTAACAGAACAGATACTTAACTAAGAGCCCTTTTTAAGGGTGGAAAAGAGATATTTATCATCCTTCTCTGCAGCCTGCTGCCTGGAGGCTCATCTGCGTAACAAGCACCTCGTCTTCCACAGTCCCTGTTAATCTAAACTCGAGAATTTCTTTCGACTAACCAACTCTTTAGGCAAAGCTGAACTTTTTTTTTTTTTTTGAGACGGAGTTTCGCTCTGTTGCCCAGGCTGGATTGAGTGGCGGGATCTCGGCTCACTGCAAACTCCGCCTCCCGGGTTCCCGCCATTCTCCTGCCTCAGCCTCCTGAGTAGCTGGGACTACAGGCGCCGCCGCCACGCCGGGCTAATTTTTGTATTTTTAGTAGAGACGGGGTTTCACCATGTTAGCCAGGATGGTCTCGAACTCCTGACCTCGTGATCCGCCCGCCTCGGCCTCCCAAAGTGCTGGGATTCCAGGCGTGAGCCACCCAGCCCGGACCCAAAGCTGAACTCTCTAAGCCAACTGCCAATCAGAAAATCTTTAAATCCACAAAAGGAGACGGAACAATACGGAGCGTTGCAGGAGAAGAGAACATTCCAAGCAGCAGCCTCATATGACTAGCAAAGGAAACTGTTGCAGTTGCTGCAGAAGCCGGGGGCGGAGGAGACTCGGAAAAGCAGTGTGGGGCAAGCTGGCGAAGGCAGACCGGAGCCACCAGGGTGGCGACTGTCACCTGTGCGTCCCCAGGACCCCCTCCCGTTAACACACTCGGCCCACGCCCCGGCGCAGCGGCAGCTCCAGCAGCTCAGACTCGCCGTGGACTGGGCGGGCGCCCGGCCCAAGATGGCGGCCTCCGTGCGGCGCGTCGCTTTGGCGGCCGCGGGTGCGGTCTGCAGCCAGAGCGGCCTTGCGCTGGGCGCTCCTGCACGCCTCCGCCGTCCAACGAGAACCGGCGGCCCGAGTCCGCGGAGGCCAGCGGGACACGCCGGTGACCTGGGAGGACGCACACGCGCCGCACTCGCTCGCCCGCCTGAGGGCCGGAGGTCGCTCCACGGGGAGCCCGGATGCGAGGGCCCTGCTTGGAGCGAACGGCGGAGGCTGTTTTCCGTGGCACGTTCATGTCGGGACCTTCCCGGGCGCTTGGTGACCAGCGGGGGGCACCGCGCCGGGCTCGCCGGGGGGAGGTCTGTGCCCCGTCCTGAGGCACTCGCCTGCCCGCACGTGCTGCTTCCTCGTGGGCTACAGCGAAACGTTGCTGCCCCGCTTCCCACATGACCTCTGCGCCTCCACCGCCAGCCGCGCCCTCAGAGGCTGCGTGAGGACCTCTGGGACCATCCCCCGCCGCTGCATCGAGCTGTGGCCTGCAGAGAAGGGAGTCGCGGGGAAGCAGTGCAAGCCGGGGAGACGCGGCCCCTCCACAGGACAGGCGTGGCCTCTCAGCTGCCATCCAATAAAGACCGTCTAGGCTGCCCTGTAGAAAAGACGGGAGGCACCTCAGTTCTGAGAAATCGTCACCTTCTGGCAAGAATCTTCATGCATACCCCCTCCGTGAAAGAAACCCCGAAAGATGGAAACTCCACCCAAACCCCTTGCAAGTGACCCTCGAGCCTCCGCCCACACGGCCCTTTCTTGAGTGTGTACTTTTCACTTTTCTTTCTTTTTTTTGCGGGGGGACGGTGCCTCTCTCTGTCGCCCAGGCTGGGGTGCAGTGGCGCGATCTTGGCTCACCGCCACCTCCGCCTCCGGGATTCAAGCGATTCTCCTGCCTCAGCCTCCCGAGTAGCTGGGACCATAGTCGCCCGCCACCACGCCCAGCTAATTTTTGCATTTTTAGTAGAGACGGGGTTTTGCCATGTTGGCCGGGCTGGTGTCGAACTCCTGACCTCAGGTGATCCGCCCGCCTCGGCCTCCCAAAGTGCTGGGATTACAGGCACGAGCCACCGCGCCTGGCCTTCACTTTTGAACGAATCTCCCTGCTTTCACTATTTTCTGACTCATCCTTGAATTTCCTTCTTGTGCCAAGAGCCTGGACACCCGTGGGGGTTCAGGTCCCACTGGCAATTGGGAACCTCCCCAAGCGCACTGGTATCACTATGACCTGTGACCACACCCCTTTGAGATGTCCTGCCTTTCCTGGCAGAAGCAACACACCTTACTTGTGAGAACTAAACTCTGACTTTTTTATCTTGCCCAAATTCCTGCCAAAGGGGCCTGGGGAGTCATGCCCTACAAATGGTAACTTCTCATCAGATGAGTTTTTGTTTGTTTGTTTTGTTTTGTTTTTGTATTTTTAGTAGAGACAGGTTTCATCACGTTGGCCAGGCTGGTCTTGAACTCTTGACCTCAGGTGATCTGCCCGCCTCGGCCTCCCAAAGTGCTGGGATTACAGGCACGAGCCACCATGCCCGGCCAACCAGATGAGTTTTATTTAACCCTATATATCGTGACTTACTTTCCAACCTGACTCTGGCATAACGTTATGAAACAAGGGCTGGGCACGGTGGCTCACGCCTGTAATCCCAGCACTTTGGGAGACTGAGGCGGGCGGATCACCTGAGGTCAGGAGTTCGAGACCAGCTTCAACATGGAGAAACTCCGTCTCTACTAAAAATACAAAATTAGCTGGGCGTGGTGGTGCATCCCTGTAATCCCAGCTACTCCGGAGGCTGAGGCAGGAGAATTGCTTGAACCTGGGAGGCGGAGGTTGTGGTGAGCTGAGATTGCACCATTGCACTCCAGCCTGGGCAACATGAGCGAGACTCAGTCTCAAAAAAAAAAAAAAAAAGAAGGAAGAAAATCAAAATTCCCCCAAAAAAGTTTCTTTGCCAAGTTTTGAAATGGCCCTGCAAAGCGGTTCCTTGTTGGGGGAAAATCTGCATCTGTAAATAATCTTAATTAACATAGCTAGGTGTTTTTCTTCCAGACCCTCCCAATCCTGAAGCGATTAACTAAGATCTGAATAGGAAACATTTGTCACCTATTGTCTCTAAGGGCAGCCACTGAAAGACTTCAAAATAACTTTGGTCTCCACATCTTTATTTTTTATTTATTTTTTGAGACAGAGTCTCTCGCTCTGTCACCCAGGCTGGAGTGCAGTGGCACGATCTCAGCTCACCGCCACCTCCGCCTCCCGGTTTCAAGCGATTCTCCTGCCTCAGCCTCCTGAGTAGCTGGGATCACAGGCGCCATCATAAGGGAGGAGACCACCCTTCATATCGTCTTATGCCCAATTTCTGCCTCCAAAGAAAGAAGTAGTAAAAACTAAAAGGCAGAAATGAAATCCACAGGCAGACAACCTGGTGCCTCCCCCTGGGCCTGGTAGTTAAAGATCGACCCGACCTAATTGGTTCTTTTATCTATAGATTACAGACATTGTATAGGAATGCACTGTGAAAATCCCTATCTTGTTTTGTTCCAATCTAATTACCGGTTCATGCAGCCCCCAGTCACGTGCCCCCTGCTTGCTCAATCACGACCCTCTCACGCGCACTCCCTTAGAGTTGTGAGCCCTTAAAAGGGACAGGAATTGCTCACTCGGGGGGGGCTTGGCTCTTGAGACAGAAGTCTGTCTGACGCCCCGGCTGAATAAACCCCTTCCTTCTTTAACTTGGTGTCTGAGGAGTTTTGTCTGCCGCTCGTCCTGCTACAATCACGCCTGGCTAATTTTGTATCTTTAGTAGAGATGGGGCTCCTCCATGTTGATCAGGCTGGTCTCGAACTCCTGACTTCATGATCTACCCGCCTCGGCTTCCCATAGGGCTGGGATTACAGGCATGAGCCACCACGCCCAGCCACAATCTTGATTTTAACCTGAACACTCCTTTTCTACCAATCCCAGGTCTTTAGACAAACTCAATTGTCGGCCGGGCGCGGTGGCTCAAGCCTGTCATCCCAGCACTTTGGGAGGCCAAGACGGGCGGATCACGAGGTCAGGAGATCGAGACCATCCTGGCGAACACGGTGAAACCCCGTCTCTACTAAAAATACAAAAACTAGCCGGGCGAGGTGGCGGCGCCTGTAGTCCCAGCTACTCGGGAGGCTGAGGCAGGAGAATGGCGTGAACCCGGGAGGCGGAGCTTGCA
>NW_016808211.1:21827-56240 GCF_001698545.2 Rhinopithecus bieti
AAAAAAAAAAAAAAAAAAAAAAAAAAACTCAATTGTCAACAAGAAAATGCTTAAATTCACCTATAGCCTGGAACGCCGCCGCCTCACCCCGCCCGTCGCCTCACAAGCTTTGTGTTGTCCCGCCTTTCTGGACCAAACCAATGTATTTCTTAAATGGACTTGATTGATGCCTCATGTCTCCCTAAAATGTATAAAACCAAGCTGCGCCCCGACCACCTTAGGCCTATGTTCTCAGGACCTCCCGAGGGCCACATCACGCGCCATGGCCACTCATATTTAGCTCAGAATAAATCTCTTCAAATATTTCACAGAGTTGGACTCTTTTCGTTGACACTTGCATTGATCTATGTCTTTGCCTGTAACTTCTGTCTTCCTACAATGTGTAAAACCAAGCTGTAGCCCGGCCACCTCTGGTACATTTGCAGGAACTCCGGAGGCTGTGTCATGAGCCGTGGTCAGTCATATTTGGCTCAGAACAAACCTCTTCAAATACTTTACACAGTTAGCTTTTTTTCATCCTGACCAACATGGTGAAACCCCGTCTCGACTAAAAATACAAAAACTAGCTGGGCGTGGTGGCGGGTGCCTGTAGTCCCAGCTACTCGGGAGGCTGAGGCAGGAGAATCGCTTGAACCCGGGAGGCAGAGGTTGCAGTGAGCCGAGATAGCGCCACTGCACTCCAGCCTGGGCGACAGAGTAAGACTCCGTCTCACCAAAAAAAAGTAAGAAAGAAAAGAAAAAAAGTCACCGCTCTGCTCACTGAGGTAAATGCATATCTGATTTCCTCCTTTGGAGAAGCGAGTCAGAAACTCAAAAGAATGCAAAATGCAACCTTTGTCTCTTATGTACCTGCGACCGGGAAGCGCCCCCTACTTCGAGTCTTTCCCGCCTTGCTTTGCATTGTCCTGCCTTTCCAGGCTGAACCAATGTTCATCTTACACATGTTGACAGATGTCTCCTGTCTCCCTAGAATGTATACAACCAAACTGTGCTCCGGCCACCTTGGGCACATATCCTCGGGACCTCCTGAGCCTGAGTCATGGGCACGTCCTCAACCTTGGCAAAACAAACTTTCTAAATTAACGGAGACCTGTCTCAGATATTTGGGGTTCACAGGTTCAAGCACAGCAGCAAGGAACCCCCTACCCAACCATCCCCTGCCGGTGGCGAGTGCGGGTCCTGGAGGAGGGAGGGCAGCTCAGTCCCGGGCGCTCGGGAGCGTGGCCGACTGGGAGACTGGGAAGTTGAGCCTTCTGGCCGGGTGCAGTTGCCACCACTGCTCGGGGGAAGGCTGGACACAGGAGGTTTGGAGGGAGGGTCCAGGGTCTATTGTTGGGAAGTGGGTGGAGGTCCACAGAGCAGGAGGTCCACAGAGCAGTGTGTGTGAGTCCAGAGCTGGGGACCAAACCATTGTCTTTGGGGGGCAGTCTGGGCTGAAGACATAAATGTGAGTTGTCACCACGCAGAGGCATCTGCAGCCACAAAGACTGGGGCGGACCTTGAGCCCTAAGCAGGACCACTCACCACAGACATTCTGGGATCAAGGAGGGCAGCGATGAGGCTGAGGAGGGGAGGTCCACCACAGGCGCCCACAGGCTCCCTGCATCCCGCCACCAGTGTTAACAGCTGCTGCTGGCCCCTGGGGGTCCCCTGCAGGTTCTTAACAGGCTGCACCCCCTGGCTTTCTCCCCATGCGGTTCTCTCCTCTCACGCACGCCCTTTCCCCCTCGCAGGGACGCCGGCGCTCCTAGGGCCCGGCGCTGGTGCTCCTGCTCCGAGAGTGTTGGGGCAGAGTTGAGTTCTGAGTTCTGGGAATGGAGGGGCTGCGGTGTCAGCAGCTCTGGCTCTGAGGAGGGGGCTCCTGTACATCCCTGAACTGTGAGACCCGTGGCCCTGAGGCAGCACCTCCCACTCCTCTTGGCCTGGACGGAGGGGGCTCTGGCCAATGGTCTGCCCACTGCGTTTGATGGGGTGGGGGGGATGAGGTGTGTGGGTGGGGGTCTCTGCCACCGTCCGGCAGTCGCCTTCCAAGCTGGGGATGTCTGGCAGGAGGGCCCTGCTGGGTGGTCCAAGGCAGCCTCGGACAGGGGCTCCCTGGGGTGGGGGCTAAGGGGCGGGCCGCACCCTCGGCCTGCAGGCTGTAATTTGTGTTATATATAGCATGGAGGGGCTGGGCCGGGAGGGCGGCAGGGCTATAAGTGAGTGGGAGCCCACCCTCCCAGCACCAGTCTAAGTGTGGAAGAGACGGCGCTGGAACCCATGGACACCGCGTATCCCCGCGAGGACCCCCGGGCCCCCACGCCCAGCAAGGCCGGTGCCCACACAGCCCTCACACTGGGGGCCCCGCACCCCCCACCTCGAGACCACCTGATCTGGTCAGTGTTCAGCACCCTCTATCTGAACCTGTGCTGCCTTGGTTTCCTGGCGCTGGCCTACTCCATCAAGGTGGGCGGGGGCCCTACCAAGGTGTGGGGGGACGGGTGGGGAGCTCCGTGGGGGGGTCCTCGCCATGCTCGGGGCGGCGGGGGGATCCGCTTGTCTGAGGGGCTCTGTGGGTACCGCTTGTGAAGGGGACACCATCAGGATGGCCTGGAAGGAGCTCCTCAGGAAGGCAAGGCCGGGGGCCTCTCCATTAAACACGGGGCTTCTTCTTAAGGGGGTCTGGCGCATTCAAGAGCACAGAGGCCATTGGGAGGCACCCACAGAGGTCTCTGCAATCAAGGGGGGTTCACATGCTGGGGGCTCCTGGAACAGAGGTCCCTTTGACTTCAGCTCCTGGGTGGCAGGGTTGGGGGTGTCTCTGCGCCCTGGAGGACCCTCCCCCGTAGAGAACTCTGATAGGCTGACCCTGGCCTGGGATGGCCCCTGGGTCCATAGCTGGGGCCCTGGTGAGCATCTCCTCAGGCCACAACCCTCCATCCGAATTTTGGGCCCAGTAGGGGCCTTCTAGGTGCCCTGGGTGGGGGTGGGGAAGGGCCCCCAGGCCCCGAGGACACAAAGCCATCTGGCCCTGCGGTCTCTCTGCAGGCCCGAGATCAGAAGGTGGTTGGTGACCTGGAAGCGGCCCGGCGTTTTGGCTCCAAGGCCAAGTGCTACAACATCCTGGCCGCAATGTGGACGCTGGTGCCGCCCCTGCTGCTCCTGGGGCTGGTGGTGACTGGTGCCCTGCACCTGGCCCGGCTGGCCAAGGACTCTGCCGCCTTCTTCAGCACCAAATTTGACGATGGGGACTATGACTGACAGGCTGGGTCCTGATCTGGGGCCCCCAGCCCCAGGACACTGACCCCAGGCTGCTGCCCCGGGGCTCAATACTGACTCCCCGGAGCCTGGCCCTCCTTCTGTGGGGCCTCCATCCCTGCCCCATCCTGAGCCTGGGGCCCTCCAGCCCCAACATGGGCACCTAACGCTGACCCAGTCAGACCCCAGGGTCCTCACCCTAACCTGAGGGTTCCCGGGCCCTAACTCTGCCCCCAGCCCTGCCCCTCCCTCCTCACACTCCAGGCCCCTCGGTTCCACGATTAAAAGTGCCTGGTTCCAGAAAGTGCCTCCTGGGCCTCTTTCCTGCCTAGTGTGGGGGAAGGAGCTGCCCTAGAGACCAGCAAAGCCAAATGCCACGGCCGACCCTGAGTCAATGGTGGGAGTGTCCCTGGCAGCGCAGCAGCCCTGCCCTTCCCCCACTGTCCCCTTCTCTCAGCCACTGGCGGCCTGTGGCTTATGGGGTGGAGGCCCAGAGTATTTTAAACTAAGTTTGAAGCCCAGGCCTTTGATCTCTGCTGCTCTGTGGTTTAGTGGCCTGTGCCCCAGAACATCATGGGTGCGTCCCAACTCCACGTGTGCCCGCCCCATCTCTCTGTGCACATGTGTGTGCGTGGTCGAAGTCTGCGTGAGAGTCCGTGCCTGTGTGTGGGCCCCATCTGGGGTCTGGTGTACGCCTCCTTCCTTCTGGGTCATTCTGTCTGCCCCCATGACCCTGCGTGCCCCCTTAATTCTGAGAAATCCCAGTCCCCACGGTGGTTTCCCTCCCTCCTGGGCCAGTGAGGGTGACTGGGAAGGCAGGGCGGGGACCATCCCATGGGTGGGGCTGGATACACACACATACACATGTGGGCAGGATGGCAGCTTCCCTATCTCTCTCTCTCACACACACCAACCAAACTGTACCCAGAAAGACAGAAAATGGGTGTGTGCGCGACATTTTCTGAGTCCCCTGGTGCTGGATGCTTGTTCTCACATTATTTTACCTGCATCGAGTCCCTTGGTGTATGGGTGCATGCACCATGGGGCGCATGTTCTCGTATTATTTTACCTGCATTGTGCACCACTGCCTCCCCACACACCCCCACCACAGCCTAGTGATGGGAGAGTGCCAGGGACATGTACACCGTGGGCTGCAGGGAGGCCCTGGGGCCTCGTTGAGGCCAGCCATTGCCGGGAGGTGGTGCCCTAAGGTCAGCCATTGCCGGGAGGTGGTACTTATGGTGCTTAACTGCAGAGTGGCCCGGGATTCTGAGCACCCCACCCCGGGGCCCTTCCCTCACCCTTGCCTGCTGGATCTTCCTGGGCTGTGGGTGGGAATCTTTATCTAGTTGGTCTACTTGGAGCCCTGGGCAGTGCTCCCTGTGATATGCCTGCAGCTGACCGCAGGTGTGGCCGGGACTCTGAGTGCAGGCCCAGCCAGCCTGGGCCAGTCCCACGGTGGACCAAGGACAAGGGCAGTGTGCCCACCCGTGCTTGCCTTGGGATAGAGACAGTGTGCCAGCCCTGAGCCCCAGGATGGCCTGAGAAGGGACCAAACTGTTGGGTGCTGAGGCTGGGAGGGGTCAGCCCATGTGTGGCTGGATACATGTCCCCAGGGATGAGACGGTCTGCCAGTCCCCATGCTTACTGAGGGGCAGGGACGACCTGGCCCATGCCCAGTGCTGTGGGTGAGCCACCTTGGGGGAACAGTTACCAGCACCTCCCTGCCTCAGACTCAGGCTCCTGGGCAGGCAGATGAACCCTGACCAGCCAGGCCGGCACACATGCACTGACCATCACAACCCCCCAAAAAGGTCACCTCAGGATGTGCAGAGGTGACCACACACGTGTGTGGCCTGCACATGCAGCAGGTTTCAGGCCACATCTCTCCTGCGGGCACAGGGCTACCGACCACCCTGATCTGACACCTGTGCCCACATCACCCTGGCTCTGGGACTGCAAAGATGAACTCCTGCTGGGACAACCCTGGTGGGAGAAGGGGCCCATGCTTCCCTCAGGGAACCTGCCTCTGCCTCTCGCTGCCCAGCAACAGCGTTGGATGGGACCCAGCTCTGCAGCTGAGGGAGCCTGTAGGGGACTGGGGAGCCACATGGAGGCATCAGGCTGCATTCCCCAAGGCTCGCGCCCGGCACTGGACCGCACCCTGGGCTGCACCCTGACCCGCAGCCCCTCTCCACTGTGGCCGTGAGCCCCAGCAAGCAAGCTGCCGTAAGACACGCAGTGTCCACAGTCTCAGCCATCTGCACTCTACGCGGCTCCTGTCAGGGCAGCCGAGAGAACTCCTGGCCGACCTCTGAGTGCTGGTCTCGGCCGCGGGTGCACTGCACTGGAGACATGCATCCCCCACACACTGCTTCTGGCAGCCGCTGAGGGTGGCAGAGACAGGCCTTGGGAGATCGAGGCATCCTGATCCCCAGACCCCAGAGCTGCCTGAAAGAGGTTTCCACAGGCGTCCTTGCCTCCTTCCCTTCCTCCCTGAGTCTCCATCCGAAGCTCCACTGTCCTCTGACGACAGGGTGCAGCGGCAGCACCAGTGCAGGAGGGAGGTGCAGACGCGAGGGGACCCACGTTTCTCAGCGTGAGCCTCAAAGTTGCTGCGCTTCCAGACCCAAGTGGAAGGAGAAATGGGACCCAGGGCACGGCCCTTACTTCAGAAGGAAGGAAGCACAATTCCTCAGAGGAATAATGCTCTTCCCAGCACCAAAGCTTTAATTCCTCAGGCTGACAGCAGAGCAGGGGGCTGGTCCTCATCAGGGTTTCAGCGGCAGATGCCATCACATCTTGTTCTTG
Source organism: Rhinopithecus bieti (assembly GCF_001698545.2). Classification (NCBI taxonomy): domain Eukaryota; kingdom Metazoa; phylum Chordata; class Mammalia; order Primates; family Cercopithecidae; genus Rhinopithecus; species Rhinopithecus bieti. The sequence goes on from NW_016808211.1 coordinate 27,876, forward strand.
GGAAACTGGAACTGAGGCCCCGAGACAGAAGCTGGGCAGGGCCAGGGCCTTGAACCCATGCACGTCTGGCTCCAGCCCCTCTGGCTGGTCTGTGGAGAGCGCTGGGGTCTCGCTCTCAAATCCCTCTCCGGTTCTCTGGTGACTTCCCACTTCCCACTCCCCCACCCTGTCCTCACAAGCTGCGTGGTTGAGGAAAGACAGCCGTCCCACCCCACGCTGTGGCAGAGGCCGCCCCACCTGATTACAGCTGCCCAGAGTCAAGAGGAGCCTGGGACTGGGACTAAGTCCCACAGCCGCATGGCGTGAAAAGTTCCTTTTTGGCAAAGCTGCACCTGAGAGTCCGGAGCAATTCTGAAGGGGGCCGAGTCCCCTTCCTTCGTGCCCTTATCCCTGCTGTCCCCCCTGAGGCCTGCACCTGCCTCTCTGCCTTCTCAGCAGAGCAGCCGGCCACTGTGACCACGGCTCTCAGGAGAGTAGGGAATGAGAGGCCAGAGGTGATGTCGGCTCAGACCCTGGCTTCAGGAGCTCGGGGCGGTGCCATGGGACGGTGCGTGACAGCATCAGTCCACAGGGGCAGGCAGAGGCGGCGTGGGGATGCCACGGGGAAGCTACGTGCCCACGGGGGTCCACGGGGTCCAGGCCACAGGCAGAAAGCCTTGAACTCAGGCCAAGCAGCATGGACCTTCCCTGAGAGCCTGGCTGCAGGTGAGGGGTGGCAGGCTAGGAGGGTGCCCAGGAGGAGTGGGTGCAGGAGTGGCCAGAGGGAAGGAAGAGGCATCTCTGAAGCCAACGTTCCTGATTGTTCAGGGGCAGGGTCCACGGTGAGTGACTCAGTGGGGCTGGAGGGACCAAGGGTGACCCAGAGGGGGCCCTGCGGCTCTGGAGCAGGTACCCAACGTCTTCAAAAAGTCCTCCCAGGGAACTCGGAGCTGCAAGTCCCAGGCAGACTCGCGGGTGACCTTTGTATCTGGCCAGCCGAGCGGGGAAAGGAGACCTTGTGTCCTGCAGGGAGAGAGGCAGCCTGGGGCTGAGGGGGACAGCCTGTGGTCACAGGTGCCTGGGCTTTTCTCTTGGGGGCTGGGGTGGTCTCCTACCTGGCAACAGGGAGAGGCGGGCCTGGGACGGCCACAGCTCAGCCTCCAGGTGGGGAGCCCAGGGCCCTGCTCGGGCTGTGACCTCCACGGTCACGGAGTCCTCGGAGAAAGAGAAGTTGAGCTTGTTCCCCTGGTAGAAGATGCCAGAGACGCTCACTCTGGAGATCCCCGACAGACACACAGGGTCAAAGGTCACACCTGCTCGGGTGACCCTGTGGGAGGAGAGGTTTGTGAGGCGGCAGATGGGGGTATGGGCTGCCCTCTGCCAGCCTCTGCGCTTACCTGAACCCCGTGCACCCGAAGAGCACCGCCTGCAGGAAGCCCCCCATGCCTGTCAGGAAGTTCACAGCACCTGACCCGTCTGCATTCTCCGTCCACACCTGCAGGGGCAAGGGCAGCTGACACCAGGACCCCCCGGACACTGTCCTCTCTGGGCTGCTGTCCCAAGATCCGGCAGGAAGCTCCAGGGGTGCACCCTGCTGTGCCTGCTCTGAGGCCAGGCTCCACTCCCACCACGAGGGGCCCAGTGGGAGGCAGGTGTGGCCAGGCTGACCTTGAAGGGTTCAGCCATGCTGGCAAAGCTCCTGTCCAGGAGGCCCCGGGCCCGTGCTGTGTCCTTCAGCTCCATCCAGCCCACAGCAAACATGCTCTGCGGTCACAGGTAAGAGGACACACAGGGGTGAGGCCCACTGCATGGGCAGAGAAGACTGAAGCCACTGAGGCAGGAACCCCCCAGCCCCAAGGTGCTCACCCAGGTCATGGCGGGGCCCTGGGGGGATGTCACAGCCTCGTAAATCTCCAGGTTTTTCCTGCGAACATCAGGACTCAGGGAGAAGGGGACGGGGTATCCCAGGAGCACGACATCTGCCTGCTTCACCACCTCTCCTACGGGGAGGTGCTGCTGATTGGGGGGTGTTCCAGGACAGACTCGAGGGTCTTGACGGCAGGGGAGGAGGCCTTGAAGGGGTCACTCACCAGGCTCATACCCATCGAACTCCGGGTGGAAGTTCTGCTCCACATCGAAGGGTACCTTGATCTTGTCAGCCACTGCCAGCCACTGGCTGGGGACGGGCAGACCCAGGTCCTGGGCCAGGGCAGCAGCAAAGCGCAGGCTGGAGGTGGAGGTAGGTGGGGGAGGCTGCAACCCCTGCGCTTCCAGCTGCTGCCTGCCGAGCGGGGGCACTGGGGCAGGTCTCCAGCTGGGGCGGGGGTGGGGTGAGGTGAGGGGACCTTGTGTCTGACCTGTTCTGGACCAGGACGTTGGTGTACACAGAGTTGTTGACCCCTGAATGGTACTCGTCGGGGGACATGACTCCTGGACACACAAGTCCAAGACGGTGCTCAGTGCAGGGTCTCAGAGGCCTTCCCTCCACGCCGGAGGTCAGCGTGGGGCTGGCACACCTGAGGCGTCGAGTCTGGGAGCATCCACCCTTCCTCCCTGAGCCCCTCCCCACCGTGGCCCTCACCCCTCAGGTGGTACTTCTCCTCCCTGGGGCTCCACTCCACACGACTGCACCAAAACTCGGCCACAGCCCTGACCACGTCCCAGCCACCAGCCTCTCGAAAGAGCTGCAGGTCCTGGGGAGCAGGAGGCGGCACAGAGGACAGGGCCCCAGTCACTCTCATTCTCAGTGGCCTGTCTGTGCCCAGAAGCAAGGCCTGGCACTGAGACACCCGTCCTCAGCCAGCTTCCCAGGACCGGCCCCAAATAGGGAGCCACGCTGAGTGGGGGCTACACCAGCTGCCTGGTCCCCCTTGCAGGAATGGTGGGCAGGCACATCTCACCTGGGCGGGCAGGCACACCTCACCTGGGCGGGCAGGCACACCTCACCTGGGTGGTATGGTAGTACAGCTCGAAGGCCAACACCACGGCCCCGTTGACATGGACCTCCTGGGCTCCGTAAATGTCCTCAGGGCAAACCTCCAGGCCGGAGCCTGTACTCTCCCAGGCAAACTTGGCTCCCTGAGGGGTTGGGAGGGGGCACACTTGGCCTTGCTGGAGGCGAGGGGTGGCCCATCAACTTTCCCCTGCCCTCGCCCTGGAGGAGGGGGGCACGGCCTGCGCCAGGTACCCTGGTAGATGCTACTGGGAGAAGTGCCCACTGCACGTCCTCACTGGGGGCCACGTGGTTTCTGCCCAGTTCTCACCCAGTGCTGACCCTGGCGCAGAGCAGCAGGGGCACCCCAGGGGGTCCTGGGCCAAAGTGGGGTCCCAGCCCTGCTGTGGTTCCCACCTTGTCTCTCTCTCAGGTGCAGGCTGGGGGGCACTGCTGAGGCCCCACAAGCCTCAGGGTGGGGAATCTAGGACATCCCAGCTCTGTCCAGAGAGGGGGCCTGGGGAGAGGGATACAGGCCTGGGAGGGGTGTGGGGTCTGCAGGCCCTGCAAGGCCCTGTGGCCAGTGCCCAGGTCCCCTCACCTGGTAGCCCAGGTTCTGGGCATTCCCCAGGGCCCCGCCCAGCGTGCGGATGCGGTACTCCAGGATGGCCCTAGCGGCTTCGGGGTGGAACATCAGGATATTCGGGAACATCCAGAGGTCCTGAGAGCACAATCCCTCGTTCTAGCGCCGGACAGGCCCTCACTGCTCCTGCCCCTGCTGGTCACGTTCCGCCCTGGCAGAGCTCCATTGCTGGCGCCTTCTGGGTTCCTCCTCTGCTGCCCACTCAGATCTGCAGACCCTCCCCACCTGCCCACCCAGTTCTGTCTCCAGCCCGGAGGCTCCCGGAGTTCTGGTCCTCAATCCCACACTTCGCCTCCCCAGCCAGAGTTTGTGTGGCCTCCGAGGCTCAGCCGGAATATGGGCATGGGCGGCCTCAGGCCGGCCGGCCCGCCGTGAACGCCTCTGAGAGCCTCATCAAAGAAACGCCACAGCAGCAGCACAGGGAGGCTCAGACAACGATGGGGCAGCCCCAGCGCCGTCACTCTCGACACCTGCATGCCCAGCAGCCATCACGCCCCTCCACTCTGTGCCCTCAGTGTCCCCGTCACCCTTGCCGGCCTCCAGCACCGGGCTCCACGCAGCAGCCACACAGCTCCCCGTCCTGATAGGTCTCTGCAGCTCACTGGCCCTCAGGTAAACGCCAAGCACCACACCGCTGCCTATAAACCCTGGTGACCTGGGCCTGCAGCCCTTCTCGCCTTGGTGGGGGCCCCTCCCCACGCCCTGGCAGGTGCCTCAGGCCCTCTCAGTTCTGGTCTCTGCACCTTCCATTCCCCTCACCTAGATCACTCCTCTGCCACCCTCCTGCTGAGATGCCACCTTTTCCAGGCCCCTTCCCTTTTGCCACAGTCCCTGTGCTTCCCCAGCCACAGCCCTGATCCCAGGGAGGGCAGAGACCGTGGACCTCCATGTGTCGCCTGCTGTGTGGCTAGTGCTGGGTGTACAATGCTCACCTGGTCCCAGAAGACGTGGCCCCAGTAGCATTCCTCACGGCTCCCATTGGAGAGGCCCCCAGGACTGAGGCCATGGCAGATGTATCCTGGGGCCTTGGGCTGGGGTAGGGCACTGAGCAGGTAGTAGAGGGAGCCACGCAGGGCCTGGCGCAGCGGCAGGGGCCCCACCATGTCCAAGCCACATTCTGCCCAGAGTTGGGCCCAGGCCTGTGCGTGAGCCGTGTACAGAGCTCCCCTGGCCTGCAGCTGCAGGGCCTCAGTGAGGCAGGCCTGAGCCTCAGCCTGGCTGCTGCCCACCACCGTCAGGAAGTCCCATGTCCTATCCTCCTCACCTTCCCCAAGGGTCAGGTCTGGGGGTGCTGGTGTCCACAGCATGTGTACCTCCTGCTGTGGCCCCCCGGGCTGCTCAGGCGTGAGGGTGTGGCCATACAGGTACCTGTGAGAGTGCGGCCATCCCTCAGGAATGAGCTCCCTCCTGAACTCCCTGGCTGCAAATCCAGCCCCCTCCTTACCGGGCTCCTTGGAAGTCAGGACCCTGGTGCAGGTCCAGGTCTGGGCTTTCCGGGGAGAAGGCTGAGGGCAGCAGCAGCGTGATGGGCCCACTCCCCGGGGACAGGCGGGCGATGGACACACGGAAAGCCAGGACGTGGGGCAGTGTGCGGTGTGCATAGATACACTGCGAGGCCCGGAAGTGGGGGCCCTCCAGAGTGTGAAGAAAGGAGCCTGGGGAGGCAGAAGGGAAGGCAAGACCACTCCAGGTGGGTTGCCAAGCTGCGGCCTCCCTGGGGCAGGAGTGGACCCCCCCACCGTCGCCTCTCCCCACAATGAGGCGGATCCCTCCGGACCCTGGGCTGCTCTTTCTTGCTACAGCTGCACAGGAAGCCTCCAGACGTAGGGAAAGGGGGACCCTGTGCGCCTCTCGGGCCTCCTGTGTAAACTCAGAAGGTGCTGGTGGGATTTCCCCCACCGACTTGGAACAATGCCTGGGGCAGGGGTGAGGCAGGCCAGGCGACGCTACCTGTGTTGGTGTCTAGGGCAAAGGTCTCGGTCAGCCGCTCCCGCATCCCTGCAGGGGCCTCCAGCCAGACGTTGAGGGGGCTGGGCAGCACAGCCCGGTGGGTGTCCCCGCCAGCCCCATTGTACACGCCGCTCACGTGCAGCGTGTCATGAAATACTCGTGTGCCCAGGTATGCGTTGGTCACAGTGGCCAAGAGACGGGGGTCACTGGGCAGAGAGTGTGCAGCAAACGTGGTGGGGTCCTCGCCGGCGTCCTCCATGGAAATGCCGCTGGGCCTGAGCGGCCTGATGGGGATTCAGGGGCCCCGGGACTGGCTGGGCCTCCCTCTTGGGACCGTCTGTAATCCCCTGAAGCCTCCCTCAGAACTGGGGGGAGCTGCGGACCCAGCTGGGCAACCCCGATTTTCCTGAGGCCCCTCCTAGGAGGAAAACACCCAGGAAAAGAGCTCAAACCCCTGAGGCTGATCTCCAGGAGCCCAGCTGAGTCCCTAAGTTTGTCTCTCCCACCTGGCACCTGAGAATTCAAGTCCTAACCCTGCTTTCCCAACGCACCGCCCCCAGAACCCCGGTCTTGCCCCCACCCTCTGAGGTCGGGACCTGCGTCTGTCGGTGGGAAGTGGGGACGAGGGCGGGGTGTGTGTGGTGTGGGGGGAGCGCTGGGCGGGATGGGGGAGGGAGTCTGGGGCTGCCAGGGGCCCTGGGGGAATGGGGCACTGGGCGGGTGGGGGTCTTGGGGGTGTGGGGGCGGGACGTGGACTCGCGGCTGCAGCCCGGGCTCCCCTGGGTGGCGTCCGGGGCCTTCCCTGCACGCAGCGCCCTGAGTGCGCAGAGCTCGAGCCGGGACCCGGAGCTGTGTCCGGGGGGCTGTGGGTGGGGCCCGCGGGCCGGGGCCAGGGCTTCCCTCCCGCGCCTCCTGCGCCCTCCCGGCCGCCTCCACGCGGGTCTTCGCCTCGCTGCTGCCGGGGGGCTCGGGGGGCTCCGATGCCAGTGAGACCCCAGCCCCAGCCGGCGCACGGGTTCTCCACGCCGTCCGGAGAAAGAACTCGGGGGGGTCAGAGGAAACCAGAGGCAGGAGGCGAGGCGAAGGCGCAGACCCGCCGCGCTCCGCGGAGCTTGGGTCTCCTCCTTAGGGGGCGGAATAATCTTTAGGGATTCCGGAAAAGAAGCGGATTTCAGGGACACCCCGGCCCCTGCCGTGACTGCCTCCTTTCTCCCTCATCTGGGTTTTTTGCCGGGAGGGTCATGGACGTGTCCCTCGCACGGGGTTTTGGCCGTTTTCTCGCCCTCATTTTGGGTTTTCTGTTATCCTTCGGTTCCTTTGCCTCGGTCCTGTTCTAGCTGTTGTTTGGGTTTTTCCATCCTCCTGCAACCACCCGTGCAGTTCCCAATTCCCATCTCAACGCCACCGGCCACCTGGACACTGCTGGGCTCAGCCCTGGGCCCGCTTGTCCCTGTATCTCACGCTCCCTGACCCGGCCCACATGTCCCTGTCCTGACCACTGGGTGCAGCCAGAGACGCCGGAGTCCAACACGGGCTCGGAAGCCTGCTGCTCCCACAGCCTCCCCAGCACAGGTGAGGATAACTCCACCCGTCCTGCTGCCCAGGCCAAGAACCCTGGTTTACCTCTGCCCGTCTGTCACCCACACTCCATTCAACCCATGGACAGGTCCTGTGGCTCCACCTCCATCCGCCCACACCTCCTCCTGGAGTGGCTCAGTCGCTCCCAACTTCTGCTTTTGTTGTGAACAGACCACCCCCACCCCCAACATTTAAGGCAGACCCTGCACTCTGCCCAGAAGGCAGTCATGGCACCCAACTCACTGAGGGTGGGCCAAAAGCACTCCTCATACAAGCTCCACCTGCAAACCCTCTCCTGCACCTGCCTTGGTTCCCTGACCTCATCTCCCCGAGGCCGCCTTCCCCTACTCCACTGCGGCTACCTGGCTTCCTTGCTGCTTCTAGAACTTTCCAAGCACACTCCCCTGCCTGGCTTGCTCTGGCAGCATCATTGTCTGAAGCACTTTTTCTCAAGACCTCTTTGGGGCTTGCCCCTCACTCCTTTGGGGTTTCCAATGCCCAGTCCTCAATGAGACTTCCTCAGACCCCCCTTTCATGCAACAGGAAACCCTGGCTCCATTCCCACCAGTCCCAGGCTCTGCCTTACTTTCCTCCGCAGCATTTATCAGCCCTACCTGTGCATCTTTATTACATTGTTACTTGTTTAGGCATCATAGGCCTATTGATTGTGGTGTGTATTTATGTATCAGATACACATTTATTTACTTGTTAGAGATGGGATCTCTTTCTGTGGCCCATGCCAGAGTGCAGTGGCAAAATCATATTAGGTTGTTGCAGAAGTGATTGCGGTTTTTGCTTACTTTCCAACCAACCTAATAGCTCACTGCATCCTCGAACTCCTGCCTCAGCCTCCTGAGTATCCGGGACGACAGGCACGTGCCACCACATCTGGCACACGTATACGTATAATATACGTATTTGTGCTATTGCGTTGTGTATCACATACATATGTGTTGGGTATGTAGCATATATATATATATAAAATATTATACGATGTATCATGTAGATGTTTGTCTTCCTACCTAGAATGTCAGCTCTAGGAGGACAGGGATTTTTTGTGTTTTGTGATATGAAGAAATGGAGTTTGAAAGTGGATTATAGGCCGGGCGCGGTGGCTCAAGCCTGTAATCCCAGCACTTTGGGAGGCCGAGACGGGCAGATCACGAGGTCAGGAGATCGAGACCATCCTGGCGAACACAGTGAAACCCCGTCTCTACTAAAAAATACAAAAAACTAGCCGGGCGAGGTGGCGGGTGCCTGTAGTCCCAGCTACTCGGGAGGCTGAGGCAGGAGAATGGCGGGAACCCGGGAGGCGGAGCTTGCAGTGAGCTGAGATCCGGCCACTGCACTCCAGCCCGGGCGACAGAGCGAGACTCCATCTCAAAAAAAAAGAAAAAAAAAAAAAGTGGATTATAGTACGGGATTTCCCCTGGGAAGTGATGGGGCTGAATCTAGAGTTTCCCCCACCTCCCACTCAGACTGGAGTCTCAGCAGCCCAGCAGGGTTGAGCAGAGAATACTCCAGGATTCAAGGACCATCTGCTGCTGGTCCTGTCCATCAAGGCCCTTGTCGCAGCGCTTTCTGCAGTCAGCCTGCCCCGTGAGACTCACTTTCCTCATTGAGGAACTGGGGGCCACCATCCTGCCCTGTCAAAGTGGGATGCTGGAAAGACTGTGAGCACCGACCTGGATTGTACCATGCCCGGCCAGGTGTAATAGAAGCCAACAGAAGTGAGTGCACAGGAGAATTTACCATCAGTGCATGGGGCTGCTCACCCACCACGTGGTCATGCCTCCCACCCAGCACGGGGTTCTGCTCTGTCTCTCCCCTGCGCTAGTCTCCCTTCCCAAAGATCTCAGACACTGGACACCTCTGGGCCTGGGCCACAGCCTCAGGGATGGTCGCATTCCTAACAGGGAGGGACGGTGACCTGCCTACCTTCACTCTACAGGGGCACAGTCCTGGGGGCTGCTGGGCCACACTGCAGATGGGGGTCGGGCAGAGAAGGGTCATTGTGCCCCAGGTAGGAGCTCTCACCATCATTATTGTGGCTTGGGTTGGTTGCGGGGTGTCTTCAAGGGGAATGGCTGGGGGGGCCCAGGAGAGGAAGGTGGGTGCAGTAGTGGTGGGGCTGGGGGAGAAGGGGTCCCCCAGAGTATGGAGAGAGGGGCAGATCTGGACCTGTCCTGGACGGGGCAGGGTGCCATGTCTGGGCCTCCCACATGCCTGTCCAGGGCCTCTCAGCTCAGAAGTTTCCCAGAGGCTGAGAGCAATGTCCTCCCACCCTTGGAATGGGCCGTTCTCTCCATAGGGACTTTGACTAGCGTCTTCCACCCTGCTCTGGCCACCAGTGCCTCAGAAGGTTGAGATGACTTCCTTGGGAGGTTCTGGGTGGCCGTCCAGCGCTGGGTGTGCGATGACCAGATCTGGCTTTACTCTCTTCACAGCCTGAAGCTCCTGTAGTGACTGCTCACTCAGCTCCACAGAGGTCAGACTGCAGCCACACACACAGAGCAGAAGCAGGGTCAGCAGTGGGGGAAAGCAGCCAGGGCTTTCAGGCAGGGCTGTGGGAGCAGCCAGGGCTTGCGGGCAGTGCTGTGGGAGCAGCCGGGCTGCGGGCAGGGCTGTGGGAGCAGCCCGGCTGCGGTCAGTGATGGGGCTGTCGGCTTAGCTGTGCCACAGACACTCAGGGACAGGCGGTATCAGCTGAGAGATTTGTCAGAGGCTGGGGGAGGGGCAGAGGCCGGGCCTTGGGGGTGGCAAAAGGGTATCGGGGCCACTGGCCCAGGGTGTGGCCATGTGCACCAGACAACAGATAAACATTTGGTCAGGCAAAGTGGTCAAGGCCCGGAGCTGTGGCCAGGGTCAGAGGGCAGGCCTGTCAGGGCCGGGCTCCCAGGTGGGTGTTTGAGTTCTGTCACATGGGCGGTCTCTGGGAGGGGCTCCTCTTCAGGGTTCAGGGGAAGCCCCCAGGCACCCACCCCCACCTGGGTTGACAGGCTGTGTCCCCAGCACCCTTCCCACCCCTGCCTCCACCTGAGGGTCTGCAGGCCGCATCCCTGGTGCTGCAGGATTGCACACAGGTAGGTCACCATGGGGGCAGGCAGTTGGCAGCCGCTGAGATCCAAGGTGGTCAGGGCGGGGCTCTGCCGAAGCATACCCACCAGGTACTGGAGCCCTTGCTGGGAGCTGGGCAGCTGTACCCTGTGGGAGGGCAGACCTCAGGAGCTGCTGGGGTGGTGGGGGCCTCCCATGGTCCCTCCCAAGCCAGGCCTCACCTGACCGTCTGCACCCTGCACTGGGGCCAGGCTAGGCCCTCACTCAGCATACGCAGTCCTGCCTCACTGAGCCTGTTGTGGAGGAGGCCCAGTTCTGTCAGTGCCGGAGCTGCCCTCAGGGCCTCAGAGAGGTCTCGGCAGACTGCGTCAGGGACTTTGCAGTGGGACAGCCTGTGGTCAAGAAGCACCTAGATTTACCTGCGGGCGCCTCAGCCACCACACCAACTCCAACTGGACAAACTGCCCGCTCCCCAGTGGCCCAAGGTTCAGCTGAGAGATGTGTTGGCACCACATCCCTCCCTGGACCCCGCAGAGCCTGCCCTGCCCTTTGTCACCACGCACCCCCGGGAGCTGTGTCCATTTCTCCCTACAACACTCTACGAGCTCTTCGGTGAGCTGAGACGTGTTTCAACATGTTTGCTGCACAATGGTCCACCCAGCTGAGGAGGTGGCCGACTCAGTTTATTTCGTCAGCCAGTCCCCATGGTTGCTGCACAATGGTCCACCCAGCTGAGGAGGTGCCGACTCAGTTTATTTCGTCAGCCAGTCCCCATGGTTGGGGAGTTGTGGTGTTTCTCCTTTTTTTTCTTCTTGCCAGTATAAATAATGGTGTGCTGAACATCTTAGTTTACCAGCAGAATTGCTGGGCCAAATGCAATCACCTTTTTGGCTCTTATGTTTATGTCCAGATTGCCACACCCCAACCCCCATACCAAGCTAATCTGCTGAGTCGCCATCCATGTAGGATGTACCTGTTTCATCATCAGTACTAGTTCCTAGATTTTCTCTTCCTTTCTGCTCACTTGGTGGTAGCTAAGAGTGACTGGAAAGTTATTGCCATGTAAGAACTGTACATGTGTGGCCACATTAAATCTCACCCCAGCTCTCTAGATCTACTGGCTCCATTTCACAGGGGAGGAAATGGAAGCTTGGACAGATGGACTTGCCACTGGGCACACAGAAGCAGGCTGGGATTTGCAGACAGCCTGACTTCGGAGCCTGGGCTTGAACGCCTTCCTCCACTGCTTCTAAGAACCCAGCAGTTTCCAACTGCAGCCTTCCTTCAGAAGGAAAATACACTCTTGCCTTCTCTAATCCCTCCCTCAGTACACTTCTCTGCTTTCCACTCACACCAGGACCAACCTTTTCCTACCAGTACCTAACCTGGTAATGAAGCTCCAGACCCCCACCCCCTCCTCCCTCCACTCTGTGTGAGGAGAGCCTGCCAGTCCCAGCAACCACAGGCCTCAGGCTCTGGCCTGACCCCTCAGCCTTCTTTCCTAGGCCACACTTCTGTCTCTGCCCAGGGCATCCTGCTCTCAGTCTGCTCCACAGGAAGGGCTGGGGGCGTGGCCACTCACGTGAGGCTGGTCAGACGGCACAGCGGGTCAGTCATTGCCTGAAAGAGTGGATGAAGAAGGGAGGCTGGCAGTTGTTTTGTAGTGCCTCGAGAACTGCTGGGAGAGAGAGGAAGGTGAAGCCCACCCTGCCCCTCACAGTGCCCCCCAGAAAGGACTCCTGCCTATCTCTAGTCCTGGGGTCTCAGAGCTGCCCCTCCTCCTCACCTCCATGCTGAGCCACTCCCTTCACACTGCCCCCGCCAAACCCAGAGCACAACCACTCATCTGTGGCCCAGGTACCATCTCCCTGGGGTGTCTGAGTATCACTCACATCCCCCACATGGGTCTTTGTGTCCCCAGGCCCAGTCCCTGCCAACATCGTGACATTCATCCTCTCAACAGATGCCAAGCACCTGGGCAGGGGCTGAATTGGAGCTAAATTCAAGGGAACTCTGGCAAAAGCCTTGCCCGGGAGGAGCTGAGGGTCTGGTGGAGGTGTGGGGCAGATGTCATAGCAGGATGGTCAAAAGGGCACTTCTGGAACCAGTTGGGTCCCCAGCCAGCTGGGGGAGCCAGGGCAGACTTGCAGGACAGGCAGCAAACTGAGAATATTCTAGGTGGAGGGAAGGGCAAGTGCAGAGGCTCAGGACAGAGGGCATCGTGTGTTCCAGAACTTATTGTCAGAACATATAATGGGAAGAAGGGCTGGGCCAGAGCTGTAGGGCCATACGAGGAAGTTTTCATAGGTTGTGGGTGGCTGAGGGTGGGCATGGTGAGGACACCCTGGGGAAGAAGAAGGCAACTCAGTGGTTGCCTTGCAAGGGGGTGGTCAAAGTCTCCCCTTTTGGGGAGCCAAAGTCTGGTCTGGACGTGCTCCCCATGCCAGATGGACACTGAGGTGCACAGGTTTGCACCGGCACACACACCTCACACACAAGAGAGCATCTCTGCCCTGGAGACGCACCTGCTGCCACCCAGGCTGGCCTGCAGCCGCTTCCCCAGGCTCTTCTTCTTCTTCTCCTGCGCAGTAACCAGTCTGCAGCTGATCAGCCGCAGTGCCTGTCCAGCAGGGCAGCACCTCACGCAATAGCTCAGAACAGCCACGTCCATGCGGCAGAAGCGCACTCCCTGCAGCGCCAGCTCCGGGAGCCGGCACAGGGCTTGGCGCACAAACGCGTCCTCCTGCGTCTCGTACAGGCAGTACAGCAACTCCAGTGGGTAGTTGGGCTCCTCTCCCTCCTCCTCCTCCTCCTCTGGCTCTTCCGTGTCCTCGAGTCCTTTGGTCTCCTCGGTCACCTCTGGTGCCACTCCGGGGCAGCCCTGCCCCTGTCCCTGCACCCACCGCAGGGCCTCCTGCTTCACACGCTCTGAGACCACGCAGCCGAAGTGGCGCTCGATGTCGCGCATCCGCTCCGCGCTCAGCAGTCCGAAGAGGAAGCGCGTGGTGAGCACCAAGTGGCTATGCGGCTGGGAGTCCCCACGCAGGAGTGTCCCAACGCCGCCAGCCGCGGTCCTGGGCACCCCCTCGTCCTCCAGCAGGTAGGACAGTGCCGCGAGGAACTCCTGGAAGCTCTGGTCGATGAACTGGTAGGTGACCTCCGTCTCCAGCACGCCAGGCAGCTCTTTTTTGCTGAGAAACAGCGTCTGGACTTTGGAGCCACGAAGCTCCAGTTGCTCCAGTTGCTTCTCGGCAAACTGCGCCCTGCGTCCGAGGACGCCCTCGCGGGCCAGGCGGCACAGATTGCGCAGGTCGCCCTGCACCCGGGGCCCGTCGGCTACCGGAGCCGAGCTCAGCACGCTGGCGATGAAAAGCAGGTACACGGACGTGGTGGTCTTGGACGTGCGCGACAGGTCCCGGCCGAGCTCCAGCTGCTGGCGCAGCACGGTGCACACGATCCAGCACACGAAGGGCACGAAGCACAGCGCGAACAGCGTTTCGTTCTCCTTCACGAAGCGGTAGGCGCGCTCGGCCCTCCTCTCGTCCTGGAAGAACTTGTAGAAATACTTCTTCTTGTCCTTGTCAGAGAAGCCGCGCACCTCGGCGCACTGCGGGGAACCCAGGCGGCCCTGCAGCCTCCCGGGGGCCGCGGCGCGCGTGGTCACGAGCAGGAGGGCCGTGGGCAGCAGCGCCTTACTCAGCAGCCCGCCCAGCACCCGCGCACCACTCGCCGCCTCGAAGGGGTCTGTGCAGGGCGCGGCCTCGGGGCCCTCCAGCGCCGGCAGCTCGTCCGCGCCGTCCAGGATGAAGAGCAGCCGCTGCGGTTGTGCCAGCATCTGCGGCACCGGCGCGCCGCGGTCGGGGCACTGGTCCAGGATCAGGTCAGCCAGGCTGCGCGTGCCCGGCCGCTCCAGCAGCTCGCCGCAGGGCATGAAGAAGGCGAAGTCCACCTGGCCCTGGTACAGCTTGCCCGCCGCCCAGTCGTACAGGATCTTTTTGGCCGCCATGGTCTTGCCGATGCCCGCCGGGCCCTGCAGCACCACGGTCAGCGGCTGCCGGCCCTCCTCGTCGCCGCGGAAGAGGCGGTTGAAAGTGTGCGTGTCCGAGCGCCGCGCGCGCCCCGGCTCGGGCTCCTCCGCAGGCCCCAGCGCCTCCTCCTCCGGGGCGGCGCTCTCGGGCGCGATGAGCAGCTTGGTGAAGCGCTTGGTGATCTTCACGGAGCGGGCGTTCCTCTCCTTCACCCGGGCGTGCAGCTGCAGCACGTGCTCCCGGTACTTCTTCTTGTACTCTGGGCGCAGCGGGAGACAGCGCGTGGACAGGGGTCGGCGGTGGGGCAGGCTGCGCCCTCGGGGAGCCCACGCCCTCCCCGGCTCTGCTCAGGCCTCAGTTTCCTCTACTGGACCACGGCCCACGCCCCTGGCGGCCCTCCCACCCCGGTCCTCCCCCAGACCCTCCAAGTGGGGTTGGGACACGCGTGCCCCCCAGCAAGAGAGACCCACCGGACACGGAGAGCAGCGCCACGGAGCCGAGCCCGAGCCCTGGAAGGGAAACTGGGGTGAGGTTCCGCCGAGGGCAGGGAACGGGGAAGGCGCCATTGGGGTCCGAGTCACCCTGAGGAGCACGCAGGGTCCTACCTCCGGGGCCCGCGAATTTGTGGATAAAACGCGCGGGGGTCGGGGGCCGCGCCGGGGCTTCTCGGGGAAGCCGGGAGGAAGGCGGCCCAGCCTCTGTCCAGACAGGAGGGACCTCCCGCCCGGAACTCACGCCTCAGCCGCTGCTCCTGGAGCTGCGCCGCCACGTCGCGCGCGTCCGCCCTCTTGAGGGTCTTGCGGGCCACCTCCAGCGCAGGCTCCGGGCCATAGAACTGGGTCAGCTGCTCCGCGAGGTCCACGGCGTCCGCGCGCTCCAGCCGCCCCCACGGGATGCTGCGTCCGTCCGGGCCCACGTCGCGCAGCTTGTGGCGGAAGCGCTTCAGCTGCTCTTGGCTCAGTTCCTCCAGTGCAGCCAGGAGCAGCTCGCGGGCCACCGCGAGGCGCAGCCCCGTGCTGGAGACGGGCGGGCGTGGGTCATCTGGGAGCGGCCCTCAGGTGACCCCCGCCCACCCCGACTCTGGCGTTCGAGAACCCACCGCGCGCAGGGCCTCAGGGAGCCCCGGGCCAAGCTGGATCCATGGGGTGGGGGAAGGGGGCAATGGGGAGTGACCCCAGACTTTGCCCTCCTCCGTCCCCGGACCCGGGTCGGGGCATCTTGGTGTTCTTCGCCCTCTGAGGGTGAAGTGGGCACTGGCCACCGCCGACCTGAGCTCTGGGGGGCACCTTCCTCCCCTGCACCTCCCTTTCTGCTTCTGTTCTTCCATACCCCAGGCCAGGTCATGTGCCCTGAGGAAAGTATTTCCAAGAGACCCTGAACTCTCTTTCCTCCCTTTCCTTCTTTTCCCTCTCTTCCCGAGCCCGAAGCAGAACTGGCCTTTATGGCAGCAGACACTGCCAGGCCCAGGCTGTATTCCTGGGGTCCCCACCTGGCTGCCTTTTGGTGAGGCCCAGCTTGGGGGCCTTGCACCAGGGCCTGAGTCTGAGCCTCTGGTGGGGAACAGACTCCACAAATGCCCTCTGTGAAGAAGCAGTCCTTAGACTCCTGAGCCTGGGGGTGAGGGTGGGGAAGGATGTGGACAAGGGTGGTCAGCGGGTGAGGTGGAGGCCCCAGAGGGCTGAGACCAGCTGATTCCCAGTGACCACCCTGGGGCCAGCACTCACCTGGAGCAGGGGGCCTCTGGCTGGTCCATGGGGTCTCTTCCTCCCTGGCTCTAACACTTCTGGGCAGAGGTGGGGGTCAGAGAGGTGATTCCTTCACAGGCTGAGATGGAGCCAAGCCTTAGAGGTTGTCCAGCCCGGTCCATTCCCTGGGTCCACACACCCCAGCTCAGCTGGCACGAGATGCCATGGGGCCCCGTGGCACACACATCATTGCCCTTTAAGGGCTCGGCTTGGTGACCTTTGATTTTCTTACTTCTTCATTCCATTAATGTTCCCCTGGGTGTGGCATCGGGGCATGGCTGTGAGCAGGCAGCTGCAGAGCAAGGTGGGTTGCGTGAAGGAGGTGACTGGCTCAGAGCCTCCCCGAGGCTTCCCTCCTCATCTTCAGAGGCAGCAGCTTCGGTGCCACACTGTGCCATGTTGGCATCTAGTCACCCTCTGCTTCAACTTATGGCATTCAGGGAGACATTTAGGCCCACCTGGAAAATGAAGGATCTTGTTCCTTTACTTTCTCAATAAACTTGCTTTCACTTTATGGATTTGCCTCATATTCTTTCATGTGCAAGATCCAAGAACCCTCTTTTGGGGTCGGATTGGGACTCCTTTCTGGTAACATCGTTCTGTCAAACCACAGAAGGGATGATCCTGAGGAGACCCCTGACCCAAAGGAAATAGACTGCAGCACAAATTGGCCAACTTTGGATAAGTGGTGGGTACCCGAGTAAAGGATGGGATTGCGTTAGAGGCCCAGCTTAGGGGAGTTAGAGTCTCTCCTAAGACCAAGAGGGTTAAAGGCCTCTGTTTTGTTTTGTTTTGTTTTTTTCCGATACAGAGTTTCGCTCTTGTTGCCCAGGCTGGAGTGCAGTGGCGTGATCTCGGCTCGCTGCAACCTCTGCCTCCCGGGTTCAAGAAGTTCTCTTGCCTCAGCCTCCTGAGTAGCTGGGACTATAGGCACACACCATGATGCCTGGCTGATTTGCGTATTTTTAGTAGATACAGGGTTTTACCATGTTGGCCAGTCTGGTCTCGAACTCCTGACCTCAGGTGATCCGCCCACGTTGGCCTTTCAAAATGCTGAGATTACAGGCATGAGCCACTGTGCTCAGCAAGGCCCTTCTTAATAAAAGGCAAGGATGCTTGACCAAACCTGGGTTTGAGGCCCAACTTAGGATAGTTAGAGTCCCTTCTAAGATTTAGGGGTTTAGAAGTCCCACTCGGTAAAGTTCCTCTTGGCTAAGAATGGATTTGGTACTACGGGATGTTAACTGCTGTCCTCTTTGGAGTAATCTGCCTTGCAGTCTTTGCTGATGGCTGTGGGTGACAGAATTAGGCATGTGCAGGATCGTGGGACATGTGGAGCTTTTTCCTTTCCAAAGTGAGACACTTAAGAGCTAATGGGGCCGGGCGCGGTGGCTCACTCCTGTAATCCCAGCCCTTTGGTAGGCCAAGGTGGGCGGATCACCTGAGGTCAGGAGTTCGAGAGCAGTCTGACCAACGTGGTGAAACCCCGTCTCTACTAAAAATACAAAAATTAGCCGGGCATGGTGGCAGGTGCCTGTAGTCCCAGCTACTTGGGAGGCTGAGGCAGGAGAATGGCGTGAACCCGGGAGGCAGAGGTTGCAGTGAGCCAAGATCGCACCACTGCACTCCAGCCTGGGCGGCAGAGCGAGACTCCGTTTCAAAAAAAAAAAAAGAGCTGCTGGGACTACTGGGAAAGATCCCTTCCTGACTGACAGGGGTCTCCTGAGCTTTTGATTCAGTGTCACTGGGAAGGGTGGGTCTTTCTCTGGCCTCCCTGAGCCGCTCGCCTTCCCCACCCTGCCTCAGGCAATGCTTTTCTCCCTTTCTGATCTTTCCCTTTCTTAACTTTTTTCTTAGAGAGACCATCTTGCCCAGAGACTACATGTTGGAGGTTGGATTAACAATGACGGGGGCAAATTTGAACCTTGCCAGTTTGATATTGGGTGCTAAGCAGAGTGGCTAATGTCTATGTTTTGTCACACGTATTTTACTATGGCCAGAACAGAAAAAGATAATTTTCTTTTGTGTTGCAGCTTGGCCCCAGGGCTGTGGAGCAGCAAGCTGGGTCACTAGGGCCGCTTAGGGAGAGGGAACCCAGAAGCCTGACATACCAGCAAAAGGGTAAGAATTTCTTACCAGTCAGACTTCTGGCCTCTTTCTTTCTCTCTGTGCAAACTGGTTGAATGAATGATAAAAATCACTGTTTATCTCCTGTAAAGTTCAGACTAATGGGAAAAAGGATTCATGAGCCTAGTCTTTCTTTCCTTTCCTTTTTTTGAGACAGAGTCTTGCTCTGTCACCCAGGCTGGAATGCAGTGGTGTGATCCTGGCTCACTGCAACCTCCACCTTCCTGGTTCAAGAGATTCTCCTGCCTCAGCCTCCTGAGTAGCTGGGATTACAGCCGTGCACCACGATGCCTGGTTAATGTGTGTGTGTGTGTGTATGTGTGGGTGGGTATGTGTGTGTTTAGTAGAGATAGGGCTTCTCCATGTTGGCCAGGCTGGTCTCAAACTCCTGACCTCAGGTGATCCACCCGCCTCAGCCCCCCAAAGTGCTGGGATTACAGGCATGAGCCACCATGACTGGCCAAGGCTAGTCTTAAACTGCAGCGAATCGGAGGCGCTTTGTGTGTCTTCCTGTATTGTTCTGTCATAAAGGGGGGTATAGAATGCAGGCCTAGGCACCTGCTGTTCGAGACGGCTCAGCAAACCGCTCAGTTATAAACTGTGCTGCAGGTTTCTGGGAAACAAAAGGATGAATTCTCCCTTTCGTTTCGTTTCATGTCCTTGGGACTCTGACCTGGTAACCATGTGGCGGTTCTTTCTCTTGGCTTCCACCATCCAGTGGACAGGAGTTTGGGGGTTCATGTCATAGTCCTAAAAATTATCTTGAGCAGTTAGAAGCCTTTGCAAGCTCAAAATTGGCTGCGTTAGGCTCCTTCTGGAAAGGGCAATGGAGACTGCTCAGTGCCGTAGCTCAGTAGCTGAGGCTCTGTCTTTCCAGGATAGTGGCCTGGGTTCAGGGTTCAATTCCTGTCTTAGGGAATGAGTTGTTCCTGGTTTGATATTTGAGTGACCTTTACCATTTATTAATTATCTTCCCTTCCAGGAATTGTCTTGACTTTTTCTTTCTCTGAACACCTGTGAGGTTACCTTTGGTAAAGTTCAAAAGGCAGAAATGTTGGCTGTTTGGCCTGGCTAAAGCTGGGTAATAAGAGATTTAAAAGGAGTTTTTTTTTTTAAGAGCACTATGGTTAACAGTAAGCTTAGTTAAAAGTGGATATTCATGCTCTAACAGCCTGGGCAAAAAAAGAGGAGGCGCCACAGACCCTGTTCTGGAAAAAAACAACACTGTTTTCCTCATGGAACCCCAGGAATTAAAAGTGGATAGATCTTTCTCAAAATCTAAGGCTCTGTTCTGTTTTACATTGAATTATCTGACGTTTTTGACTTTTGGGGGTACTAGAAATTACCTCGCATTATGAGAGAGCTTTGATGTGTAATAGCTTTTAGGAGGGGCTAATGGCAGTTAAGGGTGAATACTTGCTCTTTGCATGTTTGGATTAGAGAAGCTCCTGGCCACCTAGAAGGTGTGGAAATGCGCCCAGCCCCCCCAGAGATGACCCCCATGAGAGATGGGCTAATGACAAAATGGACTGATTGGCTTTGGATTGCTGTGCAGTGAAATGCACTGTAAGATCATTGCATTGTCTGGTTCTGTAGTGTTTCTCTTTTAGGATCATTTAGGATCCAGTGTAAAAATGGGACCCTTCGTTTCTGGGGTGTGTTTTGCTTCCAGCTGTGCTTGTTTATTAGGCTTTAGAAGCTGCATGCTTTCCTGGCCCTGTGCCTCCAGGGGCTCCACTTTGAAGCCAGTAATCCAATTTAAGAAACTGGTAAATGAAAAATCTTACAACTACTGGATCTTCTTCTGTCTGTGTATTTATACGTGTTGTGTGTGTGAAATAAAAGAGCTTTGATTAGTTGGTTTAAAAATAATAAGTGCTTAAACCAAATGTTTTGTCAGAAAAACTGGCCGGGTGCAGTAACTCATGCCTGTAATCCCAGCATTTTGGAAGGCCAAGATGGGTGGATCACTTGAGGCCAAGAATTCGAGACCAGCCTGTTCAATATGGCGAAACCCCATCTCTACTAAAAATACAAAAATTAGCCGGATGTCGTGACTCACGCCTGTAGTCCCAGCTACTTGGGAGGCTGAGGCAGCAGAATCACTTGAACATGGAAGGGAGAGGTTACAGCGAGCCCAGATCGTGCCACTGCACTCCAACCTGGACAATTCAGTGAAACTCTGTCTCAGAAAAAAAAGGAAAACTATAATGTCTTTTGGTTCATGTGACTTTATTATTATTTTTTTTTATTTTTTTTTTGAGACGGAGTCTGGCTCTGTCGCCCAGGGTGGAGGGCAGTGGCCGGATCTCAGCTCACTGCAAGCTCCGCCTCCCGGGTTCACGCCATTCTCCTGCCTCAGCCTCCCGAGTAGCTGGGACTACAGGCGCCCGCCTCGTCGCCCGGCTATTTTTTTTTTTTTGTATTTTTTAGTAGAGACGGGGTTTCACCGTGTTAGCCAGGATGGTCTCGATCTCCTGACCTCGTGATCCGCCCGTCTCGGCCTCCCAAAGTGCTGGGATTACAGGCTTGAGCCACCGCGCCCGGCAAGTGTGTTTTCTCTAAGGAGTGCAAGGTTGGTTTCACATCCAAAATTCAATTAATGTAACATATCATAGTAATATTTAAGAGGACAAAAGCTGCTTGATCATCTCAATAGAGACAGAAAGAATAGTCTACATTTCCCAACACCTCTTCATGATTAAAAACACTAAGCAAACTGGGAAGAATGGAAGGGAGCTTCCCGATCAGAAAATCCCCCAATATTTGGGATAAACAGTACACTTGCAAATAACACATGGGTCAAAAAACAAGTCAGAGGAATTAAAAATACATTTAACCAAACTAGGCGTAGTCCTAGCTACAGGACAGGTTTAAGTGGGAGGATTGCGGGAGTTCAAGACCATCTTGGGCCGGGTAATAAGACTTCTGTCTTGTAAAAGATAAAAAAGGGGCCGGGCGCGGTGGCTCAAGCCTGTAATCCCAGCACTTTGGGAGGGCGAGACGGGCGGATCACGAGGTCAGGAGATCGAGACCATCCTGGCTAACACGGTGAAACCCCGTCTCTACTAAAAACTACAAAAAATTAGCCAGGCGAGGTGGCGGCGCCTGTAGTCCCAGCTACTCGGGAGGCTGAGGCAGGAGTTGGCGTAAACCCGGGAGGCGGAGCTTGCAGTGAGCTGAGATCCGGCCACAGCACTCCAGCTTGGGTGACAGAGCGAGACTCCATCCTCAAAAAAAAAAAAAAAAAAAAAAAAAAAAAAAGATAAAAAAGGCCAGGAAAGAGAGTGGGGGAAAGGAGATGAAGGAGAAAACAATATATGTGTAAATACTAGCACCGAGCTATATACTTAAAAAGGTAAAGATGACAAATAAAATTATATATTTTTTTATATAAATTAATATTTTTATTAAAAAATAGAGACTGGGTCTTTCTATGTTGCCCAGGCTGTTCTCAAACTTTTTGCCTCCAGCCACTGCCCTCACACCTGTAATCCAAGCACTTTAGGAGGCTGAGGCAGGAGGATTGCTTGAGCTCAGGAGTTCAAGCTGCAGTGAGCTATGATAATGCCACTGCACTCCAACCCAGGCAACAGAGCCAGATCCTAACTGAAAACAAAAACAAAAACAAGACATTGAATCCACAATTAATGACCTTCCAAAACAAAGCATCAGGCCTAGATGGTTTTACTGGTGAATTCTATTGAAAACATGATGAAGAAATGATAACAATTTCCTATAATCTTTTCCAGAAAAAGAGGCAGTGGGAACACTTCCTAGCTCATTCAATGAAGGTTGTAATACCTTAATACCAAAACTATACAAAGACATTACAAGCAAGGAAAATAACACACTGATATTTCTCAGGAATGTAGATATAAAATCCTCTACAAAAGTTAGCAAACTGAACCCAATATGTGTAAAATGAATGATACATCACAACCAAGTGGGATTTACTCCGGACATTCAAGGCTGGTTTAACACTTAAATATAAATTAATGTAATCCATTACATCAATGGGCTAAGGAAGAAAAAACATGATCATATCAATAGATAAAGAAAAAGCATTTGACAAAACTCAACACCTATTTATGATAACAACTCTAGCAAGGCAGGAATAGAGTGGAACTTCCTCAACTTTTTTTTTTTTTTTTTTTTTGGAGACAGAGTTTTGCTCTGTAGCCCAGGCTAGACTGTGGTGGTGCGATCTCGGCTCACTGCAAGCTCTGCCTCCCAGGTTCACGCCATTCTCCTGCCTCAGCCTCCCGAGTAGCTGGGACTACAGGCGCCCACCACCGTGCACGACTAATTTTTTGTATTTTTAGTAGAGACGGGGTTTCACCGTGTTAGCCAGGATGGTCTCGATCTCCTGACCTCGTGATCCACCTGCCTCAGCCTCCCAAAGTGCTGGGATTACAGGCGTGAGCCACTGCGCCCGGCCGGAACTTCCTCAACTTGATAGAGAACATCTACAGAGAAACCTACAGCTAATATCACACTTAATGTTGAGAAGCTGGATGCTTTCTCTTTAAGACTGGGAACAGGACAAGTCCCCTCTCACCACTCCTATTCAGCATTGTGCTGGAAGTCTTAGCCTTCACAATAAGACCAGAAAAGGAGAAGAGGGTATGCAAATTGAGAAGGAAGAAATGAACTATTTTTGCTTGCACATGACATGATTGTCTGTATAGAAAATGCCAAAGAACAAAACATTCCTGGAACTAATAAGTGATTATAGCAAGGTTGCAGGTTGCAAGGGTAATAAGCAAAAGTCACTTGCTTGCCTAGCAATGAACAGTTGGAATTTGAAAATTAAAACATAATATCATTTATATTAGCATCAAAAACCTGACTTAGGTATAAATCTCACAAAATGTGTACACGATAAACTGCAAATCTCTGATGAAAGAAATCAAAGCTCTAAATAAATATTCCTTGTTCATGGATGGGAAGGCTCAATATTATTAGGATGCCAATTCTTCCCAAATTGATCTACAGACTCAATGTAATAAAAATCAAAATCATAGCAAATTATTTTGTAGATATCAAAAAACTGATTGTATGGTGGCTCACATCTGTAATCTCAGCACTTTGAGAGGCTGAGGTAGGAGGATGGCTTGAGGCCAAGAGTTTGAGACCAGCCTGGACAACATAACGAGACCCCATCTCTACAAAAATATAAAAATTTAGCTGGGTGTGCCAGTGCATGCCTGTAACCCCAGCTACTTGGGAGGCTGAGGTGGGATAATTGCTTGAGCCCGGGAAATTGAGGCTATTGTAGGCCAAGGTCATGCTATTGCACTCCAGCCTGGGTGACAGCATGACCCTTCCTCTAAAAACAAAACAAACAAAACCAAAAAAACACTAAGGTTTATATGGAAAGGGAAAAGACTCAGAATAACCAACAAGATACCGAAGAAGAACAAAGTCAGAGGACTGACGCTACTTGGTTCAAGAGTTACTGTAAAGCTACAGCAATCAGCACAGTGATATTGGCAAAAGACTGTACAGATAAATCAATGGAACAGAATACAGAGCCCGGAATTGGCACACACAAATATAGTCAACTAGTCTGTGAAAAAGGAGCAAAGGCAAATCAAAGGAAAAGGATAGTCTTTTCAACAAATGATGCTGGAACAATTGGATAGTCTCATGAAAAAAAAATCTAAACACAGACTTTAAATATTTCACAAAATTTGACTCAAATTGTATCACAGACCTAAATGTTAAGTGTAAAACAACAAAACTTTTAGAAGATAGTATGAGACAAAAATCTAGGTGACCTTGGGTTTGGTGATGACTTTTAGATACAATCATGGTGCATAAAAGAAAAGTTGATAAGTAGGCTTCATTAAAACGTACAACTTCTACCCTGGAAAAGACAGTATTAAGAGAGTGAGGAGACAAGCCACACACTGGGATAAAATATTTGCAAAACACATATCTGATAATGGACTGTTATCCAAAATATACAAAGAATTATCTTTTTTCTTTTCTTTTCTTTTTTTTTTTTTTTTTGAGACGGAGTCTCGCTCTGTCGCCCAAGCTGGAGTGCAGTGGCCGGATCTCAGCTCACTGCAAGCTCCGCCTCCTGGGTTTACGCCATTCTCCCGCCTCAGCCTCCGAGTAGCTGGGACTACAGGCGCCCGCCACCGCACCTGGCTAGTTTTTTGTATTTTAGTAGAGACGGGGTTTCACCGTGTTAGCCAGGAGGGTCTCGATCTCCTGACCTCGTGATCCACCCGCCTCGGCCTCCCAAAGTGCTGGGATTACAGGCTTGAGCCACCGCGCCCGGCCTCTTTTTTTTTTTTTTTGAGACAAGGTCTTACTCTGTCGCCCAGGCTAGAGTGCAGTGGTGCGAGCTTCCCTCACTGCAACCTCAAACTTCTAAGCTCAAGGGATCCTTCCCACTCACCCTTCCAAGTAGCTAGAACTATAGGCATGCATCAACACATCTGGTTAACTTTTATTTATTTATTTAGAGACAAGGTCTCCCTATGATGCCCAGGCTAGGGATGCTGTCCTTCTGCTCAACGGTTGCATGATATTTCAGTTCAAGGTGCAACAGTTGCCAAATTTAGGTCCAAAATCCCTGAGAGTCCTCAATGGAACCCATATAAATCTAAACAGCCTCATGACCCGCGGGCCACAGCTGCTTCCAGAAATCCTCAGTTCGGTTCAAAAGGCAATGGCGATCTATGTTCAGCTTCTGCAAAGGGGCAGTACCAGGGTCTACCCACATCACAGAGCACAGTTTTCCTCAAAGAAGCTCTTTAGGCTTATACCCTTTCTGCACAGAGTCCTACACTCTGGACAGTGGCCGAAAATTCCCCCTCCGTTTCTGTCACTCATCGACAGCGCTTTGGTATCACACTCTCATCCACTTCCTCCGTCCTTCTCCCCTGGGCCCCCAACATTCTGACCCCCCACACCTCTTTCCTCGATGCTAGCCCTCTCTCTCCCATGCACTCCTCTTGGGGACAGCGCCAAAGCCCCCACTTCATCAACTCATCAACCCCCAGCTCTCCTTCTAGGACAATTCGCCCCCAGAGCCTTCAGGGGTCGCAAATGGAACCAGAAGTGGCAGCACGTTTGCTGCCAACCCAAGGTCCATCTTCCCCTCTTCTTACCAACAGAACCCTTTTTGTGTGGATCAGCAAAGTGCTTTCCCATAAAGCTTTGCAGAAGGTGACCTTGGGACATAGTCTGGGCAATTAGTGGAGAGGGAGCCTGCTGGGTGGGCTTGGGGAAACCACGGCTC
Organism: Rhinopithecus bieti; assembly: GCF_001698545.2. Taxonomy (NCBI): domain Eukaryota; kingdom Metazoa; phylum Chordata; class Mammalia; order Primates; family Cercopithecidae; genus Rhinopithecus; species Rhinopithecus bieti. The sequence goes on from NW_016808211.1 coordinate 53,176, forward strand.
CTGAAGGTGGTGGGTGGAGCTGCCACGGCGGTTGGTATTGAGGATCTGGCCAGCAGCCCGCAATGCAACGGGCCTCTGTTTCCAGGTTAGTGAAAGAGGTCTCCCTACACGTTGGCTCTTGGCCTTCCTCCACCTTTGTCCTGTCGGACATGGACACAAAGCTCGGAGGTCCATAAGTGATGCCCAGGCCCAGGAGCCTGGGAGAGGAGATGACCCTGGCAGCTGGGAGGCCACCTCGGGGCTTTGTTCTGGGATAACGACTCCCCTGTGGGTTTCGGTTTCCTGAAGCTCAAGGCCAGCTTAACACCTGCACCTTGGACCTGTCTCCGAGGCTGCAGGTGGAAAGGCAACGTGCACTTGGCCCCACTTCTGCTATCTCCTTCCGCAGCAATGCTCTCTGTGGCCCAGTCTTCCATGAAAGCAAACTCTCCTCCAAGGCAGGTGCTTTGTGTCCAGTGCTCCTTAAGGAAGGTCTTTCCCTTCCCCTCACAGACCCAGAGAGAAAGTGCCTCCCCCATGAAGCTGCTGGTCAAATGCTTGCTCCATTGAGCACTCACTCTACCAAGAAACCTGGTGGAGCAGCTAAAGAAAGGTTCAAACTGGTCTCAAAAGTCAGATGGCCTCCACAAGGAAGGGAACCTGCACACAGCGGCAACATGGACACATGGACAGCCCTGAGGACATCGAATAAGCCAGACACAGAAGGACAAATGCTGTGTGGTAGCACTTACCTGAGGCCCCTAGCGCCTCCGGCTCATAGAGAAAGTAGAACAGCGGGTGCCAGAGCTGTGGGAAGGGGATGGGAAATGGGTGTTTAATGGGAAGAGAGTCTCAGTTTGGGCAGATGAGAAAGTTCTGGAGAGGGATGGCAGTGATGGGTGGACAATGTGAATGTACTTAATGCACACTTAGCAACGGTTAAAATGGTATATTTTATGTTATATAAATTTTACCACAATTTAAAAAATAAGATTAAAAAAAGCCAGTGTAACCATAATCTGATTAATTATTAGCTCAAAGCCTCTGCTTGTTTCTTCAGGAAGGGCCCCTGGCAGGACCTTGAGAGCAGCAATTGATCTTCCCCACCCTGGAGAACAGGGGCCGTAAAGTCTTATCAGGGTCATCATGCCACCAACCCTTGCCACCCTCGGAGAACAGGAACCTGCAAGGTGTCTATCCTCTATCCAGCTCCCTCAGAGCCAAGCTGCTCAGAACCAAAGCTGTCCCTCCAGTGTGAATTAATCGTGACCGCTGGTGGCTGTGGGGTGTCCCTTCACCAGCTGGGGGCAGCCTCCCTCCCTCCCTGGCCCCCAGGCCCTGGTGGTCTTTACTGGGGAGGCAGGGCCTTGCCCTTGGGACCTCCTGTTAGCGGGGCCTGGTGGAGGGGCATGAATGGGACTCTCTTTCCAGAGGGGGCTAGGCCCCGCAGCCTCAGGGGGCAGAACCCCCTCTTTTGCCTCATTAGGTGGATGAGAAGAGGTGCCCATCTTTGTGGAGCCCCAGATCAGTCCCCTTTACTTCCAAGGACATAGCGGACAGGCAGCATGGGAAGAGCAAAGAGCCAGGTGGCCCCTGAGGCAGAACTGCTTCCAGGGCGTATGCAGCTCTTCCTTGGGGCAGAAAATCCCTCTTGCCCTGCAGGGCAGGGGGCTCTCCCGGCTGTCAAGGCCGTCAGGGTGGTGACTGGGTACATGGAAGTGTGTCCGGAATTGGTGGGTTCTTGGTCTGACTTCAAGCATGAAGCCGCGGACCCGGGCGGTGGGTGTTACAGTTCTTAAAGATGGTGTGTCCGGAGTTTGTTCCCGCCGGTCCCGAGCCACGCCTGCACTCCTCAGCCCCTGGGCTGTCGACGGGACCGAGCAGGGGGTGGTGCCCGTCGGGGGGCACGCCCACCGCAGGGGGAGGAGCTCAGACACGGTGGGCGGCAGGTCCCGAGCCCCGCCCCGCGGGGAGGCAGCTAAGGCCCGGCGAGAATTTGAGTGCGGCGCCAGCACTGCTGGGGGACCTGGCGCAACCTCTGCAGCTGCTCCTGGGGTGCTAAGCCCCTCACTGCCCTGGGCTGGCGGTACCGGCCGGCAGCGCCGTGTGCGGGGCCCACCGAGCCTGCACCCGTGCCCGCCGGAACTCACACTGGCCCTCGAGCCCAGCCCCGGTTCCCGCCCGTGCCTCTCCCTCCACACCTCCCTGCAAGCAGAGGGAGGAGACTCCGGTCTCAGCCATCCCAGAGAGGGGCTCCCACGGTGCCGGGGTGGACTGAAGGGCTCCTCAAGCGCCGCCAGAGTGGACGCGGAGGCTGGAGGTGGAGGAAGGGCTGAGAGTGAGGGCTGCTAGCACATTGTCACCTCTCAGAAGCACCAGGGCCTTTTCTGCTGCACTTGGGGAGCCCACCAGGACCTGGGTCCTGCCTCCTCCTCATTACAGGCCTCCCCATCCCCTGTGCTACAGTGGCCCCAGCCCCTGCCCGAAGGGTCGCACTGCTGCCTGCTGGGAAAGGCAGCTGGCTTTCCCTCGCCCAGTGTGCCCACCTGGGTAGTTCCTCCTCTCTCACCAGCACAGCTCTGGTGCACACACCCACAGCAGGTTCACACGACTGCCACACCACCTCCCTTCTCTGCTCAAATGTCTCCTCTCCCAAGGCCTCTGACCACCTGCCTAAGATACTCCCCAAGTTCACTCTCTCCTGCATTGGTCTCCAGAGGCGGTGAAGCCTGGGGGTCTGGGGTCCCGTGCACCCTGTTGAGTGGGCGGCTGGTCCAGCTCCTGGCTCTGCCACTCACTGGTCACTCTGTGATTCTGGACACACTCTAGGTGAGTTTCTCTGTCTGTGGATGGACGGTTCCTGCTCCCTAAGGTGGTTGTGAGCTCAAAGGAGGTGATATTAAAACACTTAGAGCCGGGCCTGGGTGGAGCCAGGCTTCCTCCTACACATAAAGCAACTGGAAATGGACCAAAGGCCTACATTTAAGAACTAAGGCGGGGCGCGGTGGCTCAAGCCTGTAATCCCAGCACTTTGGGAGGCCGAGGCGGGCGGATCACGAGGTCAGGAGATCGAGACCATCCTGGCT